>NC_090805.1:17694913-18016163 GCF_036512215.1 Solanum lycopersicum
TGGTGCCAAATGTCATGAGGAAGAAGATCAATCCACTCGTAGGGTATATCATTACATGGGTAAGATTGGAGTTTGAGGTTATGTAGCTAGTATTCCCAGGTTTAGAAACCAATATTATTGATATTAATACCCATATCCTAACAGAATTTTGTTGCTATATACTAATTGATGAAAATGTGAATAATAGTTTCATTTTCAACGTGACAACCTTAACAAATCAAGTCAGGCACAATATTGATATGTATTATAGTTATGTATTGGTTGGGAGTCGTCCGTGTGCACAGAGCTAAACGAAGAAATTTATTTTTTCAGGCGTTGTCAAGAGCCATATAAAATGAAAGGAAAGGATCTTAAAGATTTAGAAGCGAGAAATTGTATTACCCAATGGGTAGAAAAGATACCATTGGTAGTATGAAATCCAATAAGGATTGTCAAAGAATCAAATTTTTTGAGTGAGGCTAATTTTTGAGGCTTTATCAAGGATGTCAGGAGGTATTTCAAATGAATGTTTCAACCAATCCCAAGCAAATCTTATATAAAATTTATATAGCTTGAGGTGATCTCCTTTAATACGAGGACCATGAAGCACCTACTGTGGGGGATTTCGAAATAGCCTTCTTGAAGGGACTCTTTGGGAAAGAAGTCCAAGAGTGAGAGAAAGCACACCTTAGGGGATGATAAGCACGAATTTGATGCTAATTCTTTTGTGAATTCCGCCTCTTCTTGAAGTTCTAGTGTTTCTTCAAAGGAGATTTTAGTCGGGGAGAGAGAAACTATATAGAAGTTGGAGCTAAGGGGGTTTTTAAAATTTAATAGGATTTACGTTAGTTTAATTGTTGGAATCCTTTTATAGTCCCTAACTAACCTACTTTAACCATTCTTAACCCCTAATTAACTGATTAACTAAATTCCAGAACCTTAAAAAAAACTTGGCAGTAAGCAAGGGTCCAAACGAAGGAACCACATCAATGTCGTAGATCCAACTACAGACCGTATTGGTTAAACGTTGTCTCGATCATAAGCTGGTTATTTGGGGCATTTTGTCAGTCATATTAATTTGAACCAATGAGAACCAAAGATGAAGCATCATCGAAATCATGACTTCTCGTTTGGCCTCGTTGTTGCACACTATAATTCAAAGATTTTGAGGGGCAATGGATGGGTCCTCTTCAATGACACATAGCGTGGTCCTTGGGAATCACACCATGATGTTTCGACCCTAAACATATTTTAACATGTATTTTAAACCTTTTAATAAAATTTTGACAAAATTCCTACGCTTAAACCCCCTTGAAATACATCAAGGCCAGTAGCTCAATTTTACTAGTGTCCGGACGTTGTGATCATTTCTTGACATTCTTATTCTAATACTTCCTAAGTGAGTTTATTGCCTTCATTTAAGCATAGAAACAATGTTTTATGGCTTAGTTCATCAACCGAGGCTTTACAATAAGTCATGGAACATACGGACTGTTACCTACTCATTAGCAACCCCAACGATGTCTTTTACAACCTCATAAGGACCCACATACCGGGGACTAAGTTTTTCCTTTTGAAAAAAACTCATCACCCAATAAATGGTTGATATATTAAAATATACCAAGTCACCTACCATAAACTCAAAGTCCCTTTTCCTATGGTCGGTATAAGATTTTTGTCGACTTTAGGCCATATTCAAATGATCCCTTAAAAGACATACTACCTGTTTAGAGAAAACTCACATACTTCAAACCATCCAATTTGAGATATATATCTCCTTCCATAAATGGTAAATATTATTGTAGGCAAATCAATGGTAGATGGTCATCCAAATTCCCCTTTAAGTCAATAATACATGCTGTCAACATTTCCTCTAAGGTTATGATGGTTGTTCTATGAAATCATCTGTTTGTGGAAGAAATGTGGTATAATATTTAACCTTGGCACATAGACAACTTTAAAATGCCTTCAAAAAACAAAAGTGAATTGGGACCCCTATCAGAGATGATTGAAAAGATAATTCCATGAAAACTCACAATCTCATTAAATTACAACCTAACATAGTCCTCCGTTGAATAAGTACTTTTGATGTGGATAAAATGGCCATATTTTGTCAATCTATCAACAATCACCCATAATAATCATTTTTTCTCCATGTACGGGGAAAACCCACAACAAAATCCATATTATTGTTTTCCAAATTCCAAGTAGGGACACCAATATCTTAAGTTAACATCCCTTGTATTTTATGCTTGGCCTTGACTTGTTAAAAAATAGGATATTTTGACAAAAACATTGCTATATCCTTCTTCAACTCGTTCCACCAATAAACCTCTTGTAGATCGCGATACATATTTGTGGCACCAAGATGAATGAAATATAAGGTACCATGAGCTTCCTTAATTATTTGTCTCCTTATGTTGTGCACATCTAGTACACAAAACCTTCTTTGGTACCCAATTTACTATTCGGCCTTGGGAGAATGACTAATTGTGTTTATTAAGAACCGATTACTTCAACTCCATCAATAGAGAATGAAGATTAATCTTCAACTTTAACACAACCACTAAAGATAACTAGGACTTATGATGAACAATAAAACCTCCTAGTGGAGAATTTTTTAACCAAACACCAAAATAGGCAACATTAACTAAGATAAGCCACCAATAACTTTAGAGCAGTACTAAATCATAACCTAAAAGGTCTTACGAAAGACTTCCATGAAAAACGTTAAAAGACCCCCTTTCCAAATCATTGATATACCTATGTATTCACCCCTCAACCCATTATCCTCATTATAGAACAGATAATTATAAAAGAAAACCCTTAATTTCATTACCACTAGCAACCAAGTTTAATGTTTCAAACTTTAGGGTTAGGGGAAAAGAGATATCCATGTATTCTTCATGAAAGAGATCAAAACTTATTTATTAATTATCAATATGCAACCAAACAATCGTATGCAATCATAGTTCATCATAATAAGGCAACAATTTATGTTTTAAAAGGAAACCCATTTTTAGAAAAAACCCTTTAATTGGGTAATTATTAAAATCATGTTTTCATAGACATCGTGGGGAAAGAATGGCAAGAGTAAAATAATTCATACCTTTGGAAGTATTTGTAGATAAAGTTGAGTCCGAAACTTGGACAATGGGTCTTATTCTTGAAGCTCCAAGATTTTCTTCAATGTAGGTTGAGGTAGATAGAGAATGTAGAGAGAAGTCGGTGTAATTGCGTTTCAATTTGGGATTATGTGTTTAGTAGAAATTGAGTGATTAATGACCTAATGTCAATATATGGGCAACCCCTAAAATACATAATATACCTCTCAATAAGTAGTAAATTTAAAATTAAAGTACAGTTTAACCTTGATTGGGAACCTTATCAAACCTTCATACCCTACTTCCCGATCGGTGAAGAGCTGAACAGATCATGGTGGTGCTCGTGAAGTGTGGGGCCGTAGCTTCCCCTAACGTGCCATCAAAGAGAGTTTCAAGTAATCATCAATTCCACCCACCATGCCTGTGAACCTTTACCATGGCCCTTTGAAGTGGATCGTGCTACTTTGGGAAGTAGCCCGTCCAAACTCATCATTTCCCAAAATGTTTAGGTAAAACCAGAACCAAACATCCCCTTTCATCAAGTACAGTAGGAGTCATGAAGTGGCTATTGTCCAAGATTACATCCTCATTTAATAGCCAAGGCATCTTCAAGTGCCCCCCGACTAGGCTGCGGTCATGGGAATGAGATATGGTCATTCTCGTGAAGGTTGAGGCAGTAGCCTCACTTTTTCGGGCATCCATGACCTTTAGCTTAGTCATGACCTATTAGAACCCTCTTACGAACCTATGTACACTCCCATAATCTTCTTATGGACAACCCCTTACAGACCCATTTAAACCCATCCTACCACCAGTAGCACCACAATTGTTTAGGTTACTAGGTCACCGGACATCATCGTTGTTTTTAATTTTCTTTTAACCTATCTTCAAAAATGAAGTTAACTAACATCAATTAGGATCCATAACATCTTTATAATACTATCAAGGCATTGAACAAGTGATGTATCCGTATCTTAACTCATTGAATTTAGTAGTTCTAACATTGTAGCTCATGGATTCTTTAGGTGAGACTGTCATATCAACGTTAGAATCATTAATTCTTGAGTAAACCTCCTTTAACATCATGTTTATGGTTTGTCTTAAGAATAAAATTTCAATAAACACAATGACAATATCAGTATTATAAACCATTCATTCATATCCATGTGTAAGGGTATCGAGGGGAAGGATCATGCAACAATACCACTATTACACAATAGGCGTATGATCATCAGTATCCAAGTTAGTCATGACTTCATATAAAATCCTCATCAACATGTACAAACAGTAACAATTTTCAATTTAAGTCTATGACTCAACTCAACCAAAACTTCTAAAATAAATACCTTACATAGGGGAATATAATAATTGAAAAAGTCAATTATCATAAACATAATCAATTAACATAATTCTAAAAGCATTCAACAAATTTCATGAATTAAGTATCTTTAGTATTGGAGGGGGGATCATGGGTTATTTAGGGGTGATTATAAATCATAAATTCAATACTAATCACAACAAATTTCATGAATTAACGTTTGTTAACTACATAAATAAATGTGTATGTGAAGTTGAAGTTAATCTAGTTGATTTTCAAGTCAAACATCAAGGAACGACCAAGATGTTCGACGACTAGTTCCTTATGTGCATATATGTGTTGTAGTGTGCCTCTTTATGTTTCGTGACTTGTTTTGTGAATAAAATGATGAGTGAGGTTACTAATACCTATAATTGCATGTTTAAGGATTTTAAGTCTAGGTACTACACCACCTAGGACCAATAAGGGGCCCTAGAGGAGGACCAAAACTAAAGGCTTGAAGCTTCCTTGCAACAAGCATGCAGTGGCAATCAACGACCCCAAACGACAACCTCTCGAATTGGAGCGTAAATATAGCCTTGAAATGTTAAAATTTATGTTTTTCATACCAAAACTATGAAGCACCATTGACGGGACGTCAATCAGATGACGGTCTGTCGTTGGTATGGCGTCGTTGAGAATGCATTATGCTTGTAACACGACTTGTCTTGGGAAGCTTTGGGACATCCGTCCTAAGTCTATAAATTAGGTGCATTGTTATTTTAATTGTAATTTGGTTTTTTAAGACTATTAAAGTGATTTAACTCTCATTTAGACCCTAACACAAAAATCAATGCCCTTTCCCTCCAAACTTTTCTCCTAAAACATCCATGAGAGCTCAAGGTGAAGATAAATCTAGGATAATGGATTTCAATGGATTTTCTTTATCAATTCTCTTGGGATTCTTTTTATAAGGTATGTGAGTTCTTTATCTATGGGTATCTATAACCTTAGATCCTATTTAAATGTGGTTTTAAAGATTTCCATGTTTATGAATAAGTCCAATTTCTAATCTAAGTCATGGGTTCTTGCATAAAACATTTAAAGACAATGATGTATGATGTTATTTATGTATACTTGATGTTTACAATTAAAATATCCATGAACCCTTGAACTTCACTAATCTCTAAATTTGGCTATAATATTGGTGATTTGATAATATTTTGTTACTAGTGAGCTCATCTGTAGATTGTATGGGGCTATTGAAGTATATATACATCATTATCGAAATGTATATAGTCTTTGTTAATTTGATTATATTCATAATATATATTTTTTAATTATAAGTATGATGTTGTTTTTAATATAGAATTATTTTTATGGCTATTGGTAAGAGCCTTCGTGAATTGATTTAATTGAAATTGCCAAGGAATATTAATGATTATGATGGAAAGGTGGTAATTTGACTCGATCTCTTTATATTGTGTATAATTGTTATATGATTGTTATTCATTGGTATGGTCAACTTATGGTTGTTATGTTTATGTGGTGATGATGTGATGAACATGATTTTTTCGTTATTATATATGTAAGTTGTAGTAGTATCATGCTAGGGATTATATGAAGGTGTAATGTGTAGATGCTTATATCAAGAAATGTGCAGAAGAATTTATGGCTTATATAACTATGTAAAGTGGAGTATGATGTGATATATGTATTACATTGTTGAAATATGAAGGTATGAAGTGAAGTACACTTGTAATGCTTATGTGATCTTGTATGAATTCCAATGTTATGATTCTTCTTTAAGTTATGGTATATGGTGATAGAAGGCTAGGAAGTGTCTCATGTGATAATGTTGCGTACTAAAGTTTGAGGTTAAATAATGTTGTTATTTAGATTTTTGTATGTGACAATGGTAGATTATGATGAGTTTCTTGATGTGTTAATAGGGTATTCTTTTAGGTACTCTTAGTGCCCCTGCTTGGTATTTAAATGTTAATGCATAAGTGATATGTTGAATGTTGTGTCTTGATTTTGTAGGCCTATGTCCCTCTTATAGATGCATGAAAAGATGTGAATATGTGATCCCTTGACATGGTAGGCTAAATAATTCTTGTCATGTATGTCTATGATAGATTAAAATATGACTATGAACAGGTAAAAAAGGTCAATGACTTAGAACCTTAAACACATACAAAAGCTTATTATAACCTTGAAGTTGAAAGGTGTGATGGTATCCTTCTCGTGTGAATGATGGACTTAATGATATGTTGGTTGGAATGATATGAAACCATCTCTAATAAAGTCATTGAGCTATCCTTATTTACCATTGTGTGGCAGCCCTAGTGTACCCATCCTTGGTAAGGTGTATTATGATTTGGTAATGACTATAATATAGTACCTCCTCATATGCTCCTTATGTCATTGAACAGACTCAATGAGAACATGGCTTGCACTCAGTGAATATTTTTTGGGAGTGTCTTTACTTGAGTTGAGACAAGAGTACCAAATAACCGTTTATATTGCTTAACCATGTGACTACATCGGATATGTTCTAGTTCTACCCTTTGCAAGTAGAACACCTTCATTCGGAGTAGCGTAGATCGGATTATTTGCCTAGATAGCAAGTTCTATGTAGGTTAATACATATGATAATCATGTGGAATGCATTCTACCATTAGAGAAGGTATACAACGTGTAGGTAGTGAAATAATATGCTATCTATACATGGCACGAGTAGAATTTAAAAATGCAAGGATAAGTGTTCCCTAGGTCTTTCGAAGACGAATATGTGAATTTCTCTAAATGTGTGTTTTTTTCTCTTAAAATGGTCTTAATCAAAGAATGGTATTCTTAATGAAGTATCTTTTTTAAAAAGGTACTTTTCTATGGTAGCTTTGAAGATTGCTTGGGTGGGCTTGCAAAAGGGTGTATGTATGGTCTCTTTATATTTTACTTAAGTAAGTATTAGACTAGCTTCATGGTAGGGAGCATAAATGAATTTAACATGATGAAATGCAATTACTTACTTTATATAGCCTTGAGGACCATCTAGGTGTGTTTCTGAAGGGGTTTTATAGGCGGCCGCTTCATATCTTACTTAGATAGGTCTTAGGATAACCTTTAGTAGAGGGTTTCTGTTAATATGGATATTAGATTGATATCACTTTAAAACTTTATATATGTGATTGTTGACTTAGATTATTTATCGTAAAATATTTTATGAAGGTTTTTATCAAAATGTCATGAAAGCATATTTCTATACTAAATGTCCCTTTTCCATGGTTTTTGCATGACTTGTATACATAACGCATTTGTCACAACTCTAGGTTAATTTTAGCAGAAAATTTGGACTTTTTGCTTACTTATTTCATATGAAACATATTGTACTTAACATCATAGGCGTTCACAATCAACCATCTAGTATTAAAATCATCCAATAAAAGAAATAGTTCAATAATACATTAAACGTAAACATTCAAA
The DNA here is from genome assembly GCF_036512215.1 of Solanum lycopersicum. Lineage (NCBI taxonomy): Eukaryota > Viridiplantae > Streptophyta > Magnoliopsida > Solanales > Solanaceae > Solanum > Solanum lycopersicum. The sequence goes on from NC_090805.1 coordinate 17,702,780, forward strand.
AACAACACCAATACAATGTCTGAAATATTATGGGAAAGAAAAGCTAGTGCAACATACTCCAATAAATAAAACCTACATCAAAGCTAGATTATAACAGAAGACATCCTCGAAAGCATAAGGGCCTACCAAGTCCGAATGAATGTGCCACTTTCGAGTAGCTACAACGTCGTATCGTAATCTCTAGCATCTGCCTACACCTACACCTAAAAGTATAGAGTTTTATGGGATTAGTACACACTTCTACTAAGCATGGGTATATACAAGCACACACCAAGGACATGCATGATTAAGAAGAGATCTCTCCTAATGATATGAACTATGAAAAGTCAAGTCAGTGGACTTTTAAAATTTGGATTAGGAAAGTCATGCCATGAGACCTTGGAATCATGGACATGACATTAGGACTTCCGAAATTTAGGGCTCAACATATGAGACCTCAACTAGGGAGCCTTTTTTAGTAAACACAGAGTCTTCTTCGTTCATTCATACGTACTTCATTTTCATTCTTTCATATACTAGTGCAACCACCTGTCATACCTAGGATGTAGTTAAGGACCCTCATCGGGTTTGTTGTGCAATGACAAAGAATAACCTAGTTTCATTACTTAAATATAGCTCAACTCTTGATTATTGTATCCTAAAAACTTTGGTAGTGTTCATTTCATTATGTATATTCTTTGAGGCTGGCCTCATTCTTTCTTTAGGAACTTTAACCTTAACCGACATAGATCATGTGAGCATCATGAAATTCAGTGTCTTCCCCACACAAAAAAGAGGTGGAATCACCGGCTCGAGTGACCCGAATATTCTAGCATATATAAGGAGTCAAACCCCTTCTAGAGCCCTATATTGACAATATATGTTCAAATTCTAGGACATATAAGGAGACTCATGCACGGCGTGCCGGACATTCTCATCTCATGAGAGTATGTGAACCTTTTGCCATTCTCGAAGGAAGGCATCACCCATCATAGCAAGCCTTCGTGCTTAGTATAAAGTTCCATTACATTCAACTCATACATCAAGAAAGATGGATTCTAGCATGAGGACATCATATCTCATAAGATGATTTATCATCTCATCATTAGTATTAACTATGCATTAACATCAATACTTTTATTAGAGTGTTTATAAAGACTGGTCTTTTCATTTACTTTAAATTCTCATTGGTGAGTACATCTTGGTAACATTAACTTAGGCTCATATTGGGATTTGTCTAACCTTTCGAATTAGCCTCTTATCATGTTGTCACCACATTCTTACACTTTAACAAATTTAGTCTTCATAATTACTCACCACTTTACGTGAATGTTAATTTCGTCGTATGCCAATGCACTCTGCCATTTTGTTTGTGTCACACTCTTGCTTAACCCCTTTGGGGTTTCATTATCTCATCAACTAACATGTTAGGTTCACTTACTTTTAAATGTATTCTACACTTATGAGTCCACACATACAAACAATGAGGCTTCATTCATAGTCTGTCTAAGTGATTCATATTTACCCAAAATTATATGGTACAATACTTATGCATCTTGTAAGTATACCAAGATATTGATATCAATCTTTAGAGAAAGCATACATTACATATCTGTTTACTTATGACTTATGTGTCAATACAGAATTTTGAAACGGAAACCGATTTTGAATTCATTGAGTAACAGTTAAGCTTATAGTAAACATGATAATTGAATTTTTCAGATTTGGGGGACCCTAGTATGATCCCATCACTCCCATAATATTTTCATTTTTTTTGTCCTCTCTTTTTCTTTTAAGGCAAGGAGGTTGTGGGATCAATACCCCACAGGCTCATTCTTTTTCGTTTAATTTATCTCTTAACTTTCTCACCTATCCAAGATGTTGTGTGTTGAATCCCCACTCACCACATTTACTTTAAATCCTTTATTTTTCTCCTAACTCTCTCATCTGTTCAGGAGGTTGTGGGTTCGAATCCCCATAGCCTCACCTTATTTTAATATACATTTTCTACTTACCTTCTCATTCAGCTGATAGGTTGTGGGTTCGAATCCAAGATACCTCATTTTTATTATTTTCTTTATTTCATTATTTCATTCTTCTCCCCTCTCCTTCATCCGTCCAAGAGGTTGTGTCTTCGTACCCCACACGCCTCACTTCATTTTCTTTCATTTTCCCCTTATATTTTAACTTTAACTTTACCCCGTTTCGAATCCACCTTTAACATTGTTTTATAACATTTATAGGGTGAGGTCTTGGGTTCAATCCCCATTAACCTCAAGCATTAAAAATATTTTTTAGCTTTATTTTCTTAAACAGTATGCTTCCAAAAAACAAATTTCCAGAATGGTGGAAATTTTATCACCCTCTTTGCAGTCCATTGTTTTTCAACTTTTAAATGTTAGGTTTAGGATAATTTTCATAGAACGTTTTGTACATATTAAATAGCATTTTTATGTGTACTTTTAGGAATGAGTACTTCACCAAAAACAACAATAAAATCTTCACGGGAACATCATCGTTTTACACAGTTGTTCACATAAAATACCAGTGAGCTTCATTCCATTAACATGAACAAGCCGAATATCAAAGCCACGATTCAAAGCTTGCAAACATACACACATGCATACAATAATATTTCAAAAATACACAAACATAAGCACATAATAATGAACACGTACTAGAAACTACATCTTCACACAAAATATAGTACCCCTAGATTCTATAAGCAAGCATACCCAACCTAAGATCATATGGAGCTAGTGACAGGGAGCATGAAATGGGGGGACAACCCTAGTTTTCGGAGTAGATTCATTTGAGATTCAAGGTCCTCTAGGAAAAGTACCAAGATTAAGAAAACCCATACCTGATTCACGTAGTTCAACACTTCAACTTTCTTCCAAATCCACCCCAAACCAAACGTCCAGCAATGAATCTCACAACTAATCTGACGAGAATATAACATTTTGCTTTACATTTTTGGATTGTTTTATCATTATAAATTTGCGTGTATGTTCTTCAAGTATGAAGAACTTTTGTTTTTTTTTATTCTGATTTTTAGTTTCTTTTTTGTAAGCAGAGAGAATATGAAAGAGAATGTTGAAGAGAGGGAGATAAATGTGAGAGTGGATAGATGTGAGAGAGCGTGTTTCCTTAGGCCTACGACTTTAGGCAAGACTTACTAACATAAGGTTAAATTATTAATAAATATTAAATAATAGTAAAAATCTGATTTTCCTTTTTGATAAATCAGACATTAGTTGTTAATTTAATAAATTTATTCACCAAATTAAATTCAAATTAAATCATTGCTCCCACCTAGGTTCGAAGCAGGGTGGAGCAAGATTATTCTCAAAGACCAATTTTTGCCCTTTCTCCCCAAAAGTGTCACCCCACCATAGTAATTAAATGATTAATTAAATACATAGGGTAATTTAAATACTACCCCTAGCCTAGAAAAACACCACTTTACCCCCTAGACCCTCCAAACATAAGATTTCCCCTTTTTAAGTGTGGGAAAGACTCATCCACTAAATCTTCATATTAAGGTTCCCTACATGGATGGATCCAACCTTTGCTAGATCAACTAACTCACCAAGTTAGTTGGCTTGATTGTTGTAGAGGTTCAGAGGTCTGGTTTTATGCACATCAATCCATGTGAACCCGGTCTAATCGTAGGCATCTTCGACACATTAAGCATTACCTAGCATATCCATTTTTAGGGTTGTTTCATTATCCCCCCCCCCCAGGAAAATTCATCCCCGAATTACACTTCTTATCATCCAGCACAACGCCAGTCATATCATAAAAGAGGTATTATATAGAGTCATGCAATAACAACAAGGAATGGAGGAGTTAAAGAAGTTAGACTTAATAGTAGAAAATCTAACATCAAGAGTTGAAGAGATGAGGGTAGAGGGATCTCATATCGTCCTCGGACTCCCACTTATAACCCTTAACAAGATTATTCCTCCACAATACCTTCACTGTGCAACATCCTTGTTTCTTAGCCGCTTTACCTGACAGTTTAAAATATCAACAGAAACCTCCTCATAGGACAAGTCTTTGTGATCTCCCAAACCTTCAACAGGAAAATCAATGGTGGATAACAAAGGAATTTCTTTAACATTTAGACATGAAAAACTTGATGATTAGAAGCTACCTCAGCAGGCAACAGAACATGATAGGCCACCTCACCCACACACTCTAGGATGTCATATGGCCCATGATAACACAGATTTTACTTCCCCTTCCTGCCAAACCTCATCACCTCATTCATAGGTGATATATTCAAATAGACATGTTGACCAACATCAACATCTAAAGGCCATTTACTATTGTATGCATAGGACTTCTGTCGATTGTAAGCACTAGACAATTTGTTCCTAGTTACCCTGACCTTCTATAAGGCTTCATGAATAATTTTTGGACCCAAAATGGATGAATCTTGCAACCTCGAGACACCCAACTGGAGACCTACACCTTCTACCATCCATTGCCTCAAACGGCATCATCCCAATGCTCGAGTAATAAGTTTTATTATATGAGAACTCTATCAAAGGCAGATGGTCGTCCCACCTACCTTTTGAATCACACACACTCTCTCAACATGTCCTCCAATGTCTTAATGGTGCACTATACCTGCCCATTAGTTTGAGGATGAAAGGCAGTACTATGCTTTACCTGCGTGCCTTAGTTCTTCTAGAAGTATCTATTGTAATGTGAAGTGAACTGAGCTCCTCTATATTAAATGATAGAGAAAAGCATCCCATGCCATCTCATAATCTCATCAATGTAGAGTCTCACATAATCCCCGACTCTGTAAGTAGACTTCACAAGGATAAAGTGGGCATACATAGTCATCCTATCTACAATAACCCATATGGAGTCATGATGTTTTCTAGTCTTTGGAATACCAACCACGATGTCCATATTAATGGTCACAAACTTCAAAGTCGGAACCTTGATCATTTGAGTAAGACCGCCAGACTTATGATGTTCTGCCTTAACCGTTGACAATTAGGACACTTGGCCACATATTCAGCAATGTTTTTCTTCATGCCATCCCACCAATAGATTTGCTTATGTTAATGATACATCTTGGTGGAACCTGTATTTATCAAATATTTGGAACCATAGGCCTCTACAAAAAAAATTTTCCGCAAATCATCCACATCTGGTACACACAACCTTTCCTGGTACCTAAATATGTCGTCACCTACCAAAACAAAAGAATCATTCATCTTTACCAAAATTGTCTCCTTCAACTCCATCAACACCAGATCAAGATGTTGACCCTTCTAGGCTCCAACTATTAAGGATAATGCAGAACTAGGATGATTTGAAACACCCCCACTAGTAGAGCCAACCAACCACACACCCATTCTTGCTAGTCTGTGTACATCTTTACCAAATCCTTCTTCTCATCCTCACCGTGGGTTGTACTTCCCAAGCTCATCCTTCTCAAAGAATTAGCTTCAACATTATCCTTACCTAGATTGTATTAGACAATCATGTCATAGTCTTTAAAAAACTACAACCACCTCCGCTGAGGTAGATTCAGCTCCCTCTGTGTGAACATGTACTGAAGACTTTTGTGGTCTGTGAACACATGCACTCCATAGAAGTAGTACCTCCAATGTTTCAGTGCAAAACCACAACTTCCAACTCCAAGTCATGAGTGGGATAATTTTTTTTATTAACCTTAATCTTTCTGGATGCATAACCTACAATCTTACAACCCTGTATAAGAACACAACCAAAACCAACCCTAGATGCATTACAATAAACAGTGTAATTCTCACCACACTTAGGCAAAGTAAGCACCAGGGCTGAATTGAGTGTGTCCTTAAGCTCTTGGAAACACTTCTCACAAGGATCCACCCATTTAAACTTGACATTATTCTTCGTCAAATCTATGAGTGGGGCAGCAATGGAAGAAAAACCCTCCACGAACCTACGATAATAACAAGCGAATCCCAAGATGCTAGGGATATTTGTGGGAGCAAGAGATTTTGTCAAGTTCTTAACAGTCTTAGTGTTCTTGGGATCTACCTCCACACCCTTATCGGGCACAACATGATCTAAGAAGGTCACTAATCAGAGCAAAAATTCAAATACTATGACAAAAAAGTCAAGGTATTCAGGTAAGACTCTGTTAATGAGATCCATAAATACAGCAGGTACATTAGTGAGACCAAATGACATAACTAGAAACTCGTAATGAGCATCATGAGTATGAAAGGATATCTATTGAACATCTTCATCCCTAACCCTAATTTAATGGTACCCTAAACGAAGATCAATCTTTGATATTGAACTAGACCCTTGGAATTGGTTGAACAAGTCATCTATTATGAGAAGTGGATACTTATTCTTGATTGTGACTTTGTTGAGCTGTCAATAATCGATACACATTCTAAGGGTTCCATCTTTATTTTTCACAAACAACACTTGATCACCCAAAAAGGTTATGCTTGGCTGAATGAAACACTTATCAAGGAGATCTTTTAACTGCAACTTCAACTCTTTAACTTAAGCTTGAGCCATTCTGTAAGGAGGAATCAAAATTAGTTTAGTATCGCGTTCTAAGTCGATACCAAAGTCAATCTCATAAACGTTAAGAACTCAAGACAAATCATCAACAAATACATCTTGGAACTCATTCCCTACAGGCACTGAGTTAATTGAAGGAATATCATGATCTAAATTATTAACATTCACAAGATAACACAGTAATCCTTTGGACATAAATTTAATAGCCTTAAGGTTCCAAATCAAGGAATTAGGAAGACTCATATTGTTCCCCTTCCAGACCAGCTCTACTTCATTAGGGGAAAAAATATCATAGCCCTACTATGGAAATCCATACAAGCATAAAACATGTGAAGCAAGTCAATGACAAGAATAACATCAAAATCATTCGTTGGTAACTCAACCAAGTCAACACACATAGTCTTATCACATACAACTATTGGGCAATCCTTGTATACTCTATCAGCTCTTACATTAATCCTAAGGTGAACTAACCACTATAGGATCATGTAAAACTTTAGGAAGTATCTCAAAAGTGAGATCAAGCAAAGGTCTTACAAAGGAAAGCCTAGACCCTTGATCATGTAAGGCACAAACAGAAGTTGAGAATACTTTGAGCATACATGTGACCACTTTAGCAGACTTCTGCTGCTTCTCCCATCCCTTCATGAAATAGAACATAGTCCACTTAGTAGGCTCGCCTACTGCTGCACCCTATAGATTAGGCCTAGAATGAGCATTATCTCCAGCCTTACCCCTCTTTTATGTGCAGTCCTTGACCATGTGCCAGTTCTTTCCGAAACCAAAGTAGGCATTAATGCCCTGTCTGCACTCTCCAAGGTGAGCTAAGCAACTCTTGCCACATTCCTTTCTGGGATGTTGCACATCACCTCTATTGCCCTTCTTAGTCTCGTGACTGCCTCGTATAAATGCTACAGTCCTCCGAAATTTAGAGTTCTCCGAACTCTAATGCCCCTTTTTGGATCAGGGCTGCTCACAAACGTCGAAGTTCTTCCTGTTTACACCATAACTATTACCTTTCTGATCAGAAGGTTTAGGCATCCTAACATTATGGACGACCATCTTCTTCCGGATGTCCTCTACCTGCTGGACATGCACAATCAACCTTAAAAGGTCCATGTTATCGTGGAGCATCACAGCCCAACATTCCTCCTCTAGGTCTCCTGTGATTCCTATGAGGAACCTACTCATCTCATCCCTGCTATTAGATACACGTGAAGTCGCATGCCTGGATAATTTCAAAAACATCAGGGAATACTTCCTCACTGTCATCGATCCCTGTTTAAGGTTGATAAAGTCCTCAACCATGGCCTCCCACATCTTCCAGGAGAATAATCTCTCAAGGAAAGTTATCTTTAACAGCTCTAACGTCACAACTCCACCCAAAACTCAGCTATCCTGTGACATTTTGCACAAAGACTGTGCAACATCCTTGAGTTTATAGGAAGCCATCTCATCCTTATCAGTATCTGTGGGCCCCATGGACACAAAGATCTTATGTAACTCATCTATGAAATTCTATAGAACCTCTTAAGTCTTGAACTTTGAGAAAATCGGAGGATTCATCCTTGTAAAATCTCATATTTTGTCTTCCATGATACGTATGGGTGGGTTCTCCCCTTGAACAATCTGTCTGTTGGCCTTGGCCATCATAGCCTTGGCCTCCATAGTGATGGTTTGAGCCATCTGAGCCACAGCGGTCCGCATCTCCGCATCAGACGACCCAGTTAGGTTAACTGCCATGGCCACTCCTTTAGTTAGACATTCTCATAACACCAAGAAATCATACATTATAAAGAGTTACAATTAGATTGGAAGAAGGGAATTTTTCTTACGCATCATAGAGTCTCTAATTCAGGATAGTGGTGCACTTCACTACCATGACTTAGAAACTACTCAATGTGCTTGATTTAGAATTATTTTCCTCGTAATTTAACCTAGGGCTATGATACAAAATTTTTCACGTCGGGAGTCTAGACCTTACACAAGAACGACGTCATTGACCTCTCAAAGGTTTGAGGTAAGACTACTTACGTCATCGTTACTTCATCTAGGTTAATTTTAGCGGAAAATTTGAAATTTTTGTTTACTTATTTCATATGAAACATATTCTACCTAACTTCATGCTAGATCCCTATATTGGATTTATAGGTTCAAAGACTAGGAGATATAAGGAGACCCATATAAGGCATAACAGACAGTCTCATCTCATGAGATTTAGGTGAACCTCCTCCCTTCTCGAAGGAAGGCATTACTACTCATAGCTAGCTTATCGGTGCTTAGAATAAAGTTTCATTACATTGAATTCATACATCATGGAAGTTGTCTTCTAGAATGAGGACATCATAGCTCATTATATGAATTCTCATCTCACCATTAGTATTGAGTATGCATTATCTTTAGTACTTTAAATAGAGTGTTCTAGAAACTGGTCTCTTCATTAACTTTACACTCTCATAGGTGAATACGTCTTGGTAACATTAACTTTGGATCATTTGAGATTTTTCACACCTTTCAAATTATCCTATTAAAATGTTGTTGCCACATTCTTTAACTTTACCACATTTACTCTTCGTAATTACTCACCACTTTATGTGAATGTTCATTTAATCGTATGCCAATGAACTTGTCCCTTTAGTGTGCGTCACACTCTTACTTAACCCCTTTGGGGTTTCATTATCTCATCACATAAAATCTAAGGTTCACTTACCTTAAAATGTATCCTTGAATTATTAGTCCACAAATAGAAGCCATGAGGCTTCATTCATAGTTTGTCTAAGTGATTTATATGAACCCAAGATTATGTGGTACAAGACATCTGCATCTTGTAGGTATGCGAAAATATTGATTTCAATCTTTAGAGGAAGGATTCATTAAATATTTGTTGACGTATGACGTATGTGTCAATACGAAATTGGATAAGGGAATCCGATTTCGAATCCCTTGAGTAACACTTAAGCTTATAGTGAACTTGATAATTGCATTTTTTAAGTTTGGGGTACCACAATTCAATCCCCATTACTGCCATAATACTTTCATTTCTTTTTCTCGTCTCCTTTTCATTTAAGGCAAGGAGGTTATAGGATCAATCCCCCACAAGCTCATTCCTTTTATTTTAATTTATCTCTTTACCTTTCTAACCTATCCAAGAGTTTGTGGGTTCAATCCCCACTCACCACATTTATTTTTCCTCCTTTATTTTTCTCCTAACTCTCTCATCTATTAAGAGATAGTGCGTTCGAATCCCCAAAGCCTCACCTTATTTTAATTTATATTTTTTCCTTACACTCTCATTTTGCCGAGAGTTTTTGGGTTCAAATCCTACATACATCATTTTTATTATTTCTTTATTTCATTATTCTCCTCTCTGCTTTATCCGTCGAAGAGGTTGTGGGTTCGAACCCCACCGCCTAACTTCATTTTTATTCATTTATTCCCTTTATTTTTCATATAATATTTACCCCATTTCGAATCCCCCTTATCACATTTTTTTATAACCTGTATAGGGTGAGGTCTTGAGTTCAACCCTTACTGATCTCAAGCATTAAAAATATTTTTTTTGAATGTTATTTTTTTTTCACTATGCTGCTAAAAAAAGAAATTTCCAGAATGCTGGAAATTTGTTCACCCTCTTTGAAGTGCATTTTTTCAACTTTTAAATGTTATATTAGGATAATTTTGGTAGATTGATTTGTAAATAATTAATAACATCTTTGTGGTTACTTTTAGTCAAGAGTTCTTCACTCAAAAACAACCATAACATCTTCACATGAACATCACGGTTTTAAACAATTATTCACATAAAATACAAGTGATCTTCATGCCATTAACATGAACAAGTCGAAACTCAATGTCACGATCAAAACCTGCACACATAAACACATGCCTACATTAATATTTCCAAAAGACAAAAACATAAGGACATAATCATGAACACATACTAGAAACTAGATCATCACACAAAACACTGTACCCCTAGATTCTATCAGCAAGCATACCCAACCTATGATCATAAGGAGCTAGTGATAGGGAGCATGAAACAGGGACACGGCCTAGTTTTCGGAGTAGATTCATTTGAGACTTAAGGTTCTCTTGGGAAAGGACCAAGAGTAAGAAAACCCATACCTGATTTCACGTCGTTAAACACTTCAACTTGCTGCAAAATCCACCCCAAACCAAACATCAACCAACAAATCTCACACCTTACCCGATAAGAATATAACATTTTGCATTTGGTATTAGGATTACTTTATCGTTTGTAATTTGCGTGTAAATTCTTCAAGTATGAAGAAATTTTGTTTTTGTTATTGTTATAATTTTTTTTTCTATTTTGTTAAGCAGAGAGAACATGAAATGGAGTGTTGACGAGAGGGACATAAACGTGAGAGTTGATAGATGTAAGAGAGAGTGTTTCCTTAGGGCTAGGACTTTAGGGAAGACTTAGTCAAGTAAGGTTAAATAATTAATAAACAATAATTAATAGTAAAAATATGATTTTCCTTTTTCCTAAATAAGCCATTAATTATTAATATATTGAATTAGTTAACCAAATTAAATTAACATATTAAATCATTGCTATTACCTAGGTTTGAACATGAGTGGAGAAAGATTTTGATGAAAGGACAATTTCGCCCCTTTCTCTCCAAAATGCCCCTCTACCATATTAATTAAATAATTAATTAAATATTTAAGGTAACTATGATACTACCCTTAGCCTGAAAAGGACCATTTTACTCCTAGAACCTCCAAACATAAGATTTCCCCCTTTTTCTATGGTAAAGACTCATCCATGTAAATCTTCATATTCGGGTGCCCTACATGGCTATATCTAACCTTTGATAGCTCAACAAACTCACTAAGTTAGTTGGCTTGTCTATTTCAGAAGTTTAGAGGTCTTGTTCTACGCGCACACATTAAGCTTTACTTAACATATCAATTTTTAGGGTTAATAAAACATTCAATATGCTAAAATTATTTTTTCACTTTTTGACATAAGTGTAGGGAATTTGAAGTCTTGATATTCCATAAATAATTGATAATTTCCTATGTGTTAAAGATAATGAATTGTGAGTCCTCATTGACTCAAGATTAAGATATACATGTTACTTTTATGTGTTTACTCTTTCTTTTAAGTTTTATATGAGCTTAGTGCCAAGTGTTGTACATTCAATGTACTAGATTGTTTAAATGAGATAATGTAAAGGTAGATGGTTTTAAGGAGTCTTTAACATGCATATTAACGAAAGTATTCTTCTTATGTGATGAAAGATTTAAATTCTTTCTCATTTTTAGAGTATATTATGTTATGATTCATACGTGACCCTTGTGTTGGACTTCTCGGGTTCCCATTCGCCGGCAACTTTCAAGGGGTTCCTTTGGGTTGCTGCATCAATGGCTTGAAATTGGTGCACCAATTGAAAAAAATGATCTAAACATTGCTAAATGGTTCTTGTTTTGCTTTGTTGACAGTACAATCATGCCATCCAAGAACGATGTAATCCTTCTTTTAGCCAGTGAAGCATGTCTAGGTTGCATCATAAAAGGAACTACGATAAATAGTATCATTCCAGAAAATATAGCTATATAGTGAAAAGTCTATTTGGTTTTAAGAATATGTATTGAGGTACATAGGCAACCCAATCCTGATTATTGAGTAAGATTGGGCCTGCTAGAAAATATTGTCTTAAGGGTGTTAGCTAATTTCTATATATTAACAAGTAACTTAAGCTATACTTGGATGTTCAAATTCTCCTATCCATGCTCGTTTAGCAATTGTACCCTTAATGAAGAACCTAGCACATGACCATTTAAATTGATCGTGTAGATTAAGAAGTGTCCAAGGACATACTGAGGATTGTTGGGACAAGAAGTGCACAGAAATACATATGACATCCATGTTCAAGAACATGTGCAAGCATATGTTCTACAGGCCAAGAGACCAAATGACCAAGCCATGCTGAATTCAGTTAGGGATGTTTGGGGGAAGGCGCGCGTCAAGTCTAGCTTCCTAACCAATCCTAGGCTCTAACAAACTTACCTAACTATCTTACTAACGTGGGATTGACTAAAATAAACTAACTAGTGTGCCAAAATCGTAATACCTAACCGGGTGACACTAGCCAAGTAACTAACTAAAGAAACACACTAGAACCTAACCTAGGATTGTCCGACGGGGTTTGTTATGTCCTAGTGACTTATGGGTACTTTAGTAATTAACCTAGTAACATATTAATTAAATAATCAACATAATTAATTAATTCAAAATTCATTCTCAAATGAAACCGTTAGAAAATTTTTCAAAATTTCACTAAGTCAAATGCTCTCTTATTTTTAGTCAATTTAGGAGAGGCATTTTTGTAATTAGCTAATTCACTTATATAATTAAGTTAATCAACCTAAGTTTTTAATTAGTAAATATTTATTTCCTAAGATTTAGAATCATGGTTAACTAGGTTAGGTGATTTCAAAGCAAATTCTTCAAGATTTTCGTGCAAAGTACAGGGTGATCTTCCTAGATTCAATTCTATAGCAAGGTATGTGTTTTCTAACTTGGATTGCTTTCCCTAGGAGTCTTTCCAAACGTTTTGAATTCATGAAAATCAAAGCAACAATTGTTCCTAATGAAATTTTTGAATGTTCATCTCCATAGTTGTCCCTATTTCTGTTTCGGTTAGTATGTATAATTCTAATCTCGAGCATGTAGTTGGTATGTGGTACTAACTTTTCATTATGTGTAGGTTTTAGTGATTTGATAATATCGAATGAGACCTATAGGTTAGATCCCTATGATTAGAGTATCATTTACATGAGATAAAGAATGTTGTAATGCCTAATTGTGTTCAAGAAGATGAAATTTCTATAAGTCATTTACGAAATTCAGTTTACTGTTGAAAGGAATGAAGGTTTTGATTACTCTATGTTTTTACAATAGATATGTTTGTAGCTTTTATGAATGCAATGTTTCCAACAAGAAATAAGCATGATAATCAATGCCAGTTAATGAATCTTTAATGCCAAATCAACTTAATAGCTTTGCCTAACTTAGCACTGAATTGTTCCTATGAGTTAATCAAATGTTAAATATTGGCTTACTTAAAATGATTAAATAATTATAGTATATTCATAAAGTTAATTTACTTTGCTAGTGATTATATCATGACAAGTGCTTATTGAAAGTATGGTTTATGCCAATAAATTGGCTAGTAATATTATTTCAAGAATATGATATAGAGTTGGCTAATGACTAAGTCATACCAATCTTATATGGAAAATTTTAAATTATTATGTTTCTTCTAAGGATAAATGAATGTTAAAGATTGACTTGACAAGTTGTAACTCAATGAACTCATAACCTAAGGTATGACAATGATTAGGAGAAGTTCCAACCTACCCTCTCCAAACGAACTTTTTAACATAGTAGTACATTATATAAGCCCTTATAACTTTCATAAAGCATGGTACAAGACTACCAAATAACATTGAATACGATAAGGTGAGTAATGAAAAAACTAAAAGATTATCAGTCATGAAGTTTACCTTGAATGGGGTGTTAAAGGAAGTGAGACAAATCTCACATGCTCCTAAACCACTATTTTAAATATACTCACATAAGAGGGTGTTATAAATCATGAGACAAGTATCATGAACACAATAATTATAATGTCATTTCACATTCATCAAGTATAGAGTATAATAAATAGAGCAAGGCTACGATAAACTAGTAATGAGATTATGCAAGCACATATGAGCCTACTGATATGATACTACCATCAAGGTGGATAAGGGTCTCAAAATTCTCCTAGTCTTTAAACTATGTTGCTAGGATAGTTTACTAGCTGTGGATTTACCTAAGAAAGTTATCAAAGTATTCACTTTCACTTTGGCCGGTGAACCACCTCTTTTTAGTGTGGAAAATAAAATGTATTACATGTTAGTTCACATGATTTATGTTGGATAATGCAAAGTATTTCATTAGTAAAATAAGAAATAAATAAATAAAGAACTAGGAAATTGAGGGGTTTTCGCATAGGATGACAAAAGGGTGAGGTTAGACAAAGTAATGATGTAAGTAATTCTTAGTCACTGCAGAGAAATATCCCAATGGAAGTCTAGAAAGAATATCCTTAGTAAACCTAGCATGTTCAAAGTGAGCATGAGATCAAAGAAAAAGCGGTGTAAGTTCAAAGTGAACTAAGTAAGCAAAAGAATTAAGTATATCGAATCATTAGTGTTTGATAAGAGTGTTGTTTTAACAGTTATTGGCTTATACCAATAAAAGGAGAAAAGCATAAATGACTCATTAATTGGAGTATGAATATATGACCCATCATCTTTCTATCATGCAAATGATCAAATAATTGGAATAGCTAATAAATATTGGCTTATAAAGACTTTTTGCCCAATTTAACAAGAATATTACAAAAAACTTTTGTGTAGGGTAGTCAAAGTATTTCCTTTGTATTTTGGATTACTTACTTGATTAAGTGTAGAAATGGGACTACAATGAATAATTTCACCTATATATATAATATAGTATCAAAGGGTATTATTGAAATATAGAGAAAAAAGAAGAAAAGACTAAAAAATAAAGTAAGGCTGGGAGTGGGAGCTCTCAGTCTAAGGATAGCAAAATGAATAAATTTTTCTCGAGCTGTTCTAAAATTACGTTCATGATTCCAAGGTCTTATGTTTATATAGAAAAATAGTTATGTTCTTCAAATGCATGAAAATATGTCATATTTATAGCATGATTGATAAATAAGGAATTAGAAAATGAACTGACTTCACTTTTTTGAAAAGGCATGTTTCTATAGGAAGAACTTTCCTTGATCTCACATAGTCATTAGGTATTTATGTGCATACACCCATACTTCGTACAAGTGTGTACTAACACATATACAATTACTATTTTTACAAGTACAAGTCCTTGAAGAATATTGAAGTTTATGTGAAGCTATATGGACCACCAAACTATAGTAAGTCCTCCTGAGTTTGAGGATACCTATGCTTTATATTCTAGCTTTAGTGGATTATACATAGCTAGTGGATGTATTCCCTAGCATTTTCCTTTCAAACATTTGCTCAATATTTTGTGGTAAAGGCCGGTTTGGCAATTATTAATGATATTATGAATTCTCCATTTAAATTGTTCAATCTGTTAATAGATCATTGTTTATTTTGAGTTTTTAGTATATCACTCTTATGAAGAAATTATATGAAGCCTAAGTACACTTCAAAAAAGTTAAAAAGTTTTAAATTTTTTGCTAAATATAACTGTATGAGGGTGATAAAAGCTAAGAAGTGGCTTGTCTGCGCCCTCTGAGATGTTAACGATGTCGGTATCATTGAGGGTATAGGTCTCGGGTGTGACAAACTTGGTATCAGAACATGAGGTCAAATTACATAGGAACAAAGTCTCAAAACAATCATGTTGCATTGTTTCTAGGTTATGGTTTTGAAGTGAACCACAACCATGACTTAGGGAATTAGTGATGTTGACAATCTTCCTCTCTTCTACTGTTTATCGTGTTATGTAGAGCTTTGAAATTGTGTCATTCTAGAATCTAACTTCCTTCTTGTGTGTACATGTAGAAAAATGAACACGAGAAGAAACACATGCAGGAGAGTTGGAGAAGCAACTATTGGGGGAAACCAAGCTCCTCCTCAAGCCCCAGCTGCTAGAGTGCAAGTGTCTGTTAAACGAGCTGCATTGACGGATAGAGAAGTGAGAGAAACACTGGTTCATAGGGTTCAATCCATCACAGGTCAGGCACAGGCTATCACTGGTCAGGCCACTAGAGAAGTGCTCCGAAGTAGAACCCACATGCTAGCACCATGGCTAGATGACGGAGAGATTTCACCAGGATTAATCCTCCAGTCTACATCAGGTCTTGAACTAATGAGGATACCGAGTAGTTAGTGGACATGGTCCTCAAGATTCTCAGTGCTATGTCTGTTAATGAAGAGGAGAAGGTTGAGTTGGCTGCATACCATGTCAAGGATGTGGCTCAGGGATGGTACAAGATATGGGTATATAGATGAGCACCTGGAGAAGTCCTCATAACTTTGGACATTCTCAAGACTGAATTCATGGAGAGGTTTTTTGCCACAGAGCAGAGAAAGGCTAGGGTTGAGGATTTCATCAACCTATGTCAGGAAGGTATGTAAGTTAAGGAATACTCCTAAAGATTGTTAAACATTCCAAATATGCTTCTTCCGTGGTGTCCAGTAAGAAGGATGAGATGAGCAGGTTTGTGACTGGTGTATTGGAGGATCTGGAGGAGAAATGTGGGGACTCCATGTTGCATGAGAACATGGACATTGCTAGGTTGATGGTACATGCATAGCAGGTGGAGTAGAGTGGTCTGAGGAAGAAAAGTCGAGAAAGGAAAGAAGCCAAGGCCCTCAGATTAGGCTGGTTGTAGAACTAGTAGGAGTTCATTTGGTGTCCAAGAAAGGACAAATTCAAGAAGGGGCACCAACACTCTGTCAATCCTACTCCTTTCATGAAAACTAATACAAAAAGGGACAAGTTTGGCTACAAGAAGGGCAATGATAGAAATGTCCAGCGTGACCGAAATATGAGTTGTAAGTATGGTTGTTTGCATGGAGTTAAAAGTGCATAGTAGGTTCTGATGCCTGTTAAGGGTGAGGCAAGAGTGGGCATATGATCAGGAAATACTCACATGTGAAGAATCAGGCCAAGGCAGATACTCAGCCTTGACCTAGTCCTACTGGTGCAGCGGAGCCTCCAAAGAGGAACAGGTTCTATGCCTTGAAAGGTAGAGAGGAACAAGAGAAGTCTGCTGATGTGGTCACTGGTACATTGCATGTATTTTGTTTTCCATTGTATTCATTATTAGATCTAGGATGCAGCTTGTCTTTTGTTACTCCTTTTGTAGCTATTAAATTATGACTTGCTTCTTGAGATCTTGCATGAACTTTTTCTAGTTAGTACCCCTATAGGATACATCATTAGAGTTGAAAGAGTATATAGAGATTTCTCAATATATGTTCTTGATAGAGTTACCTATGCTGACCTAATAGAATTAATAACGCTTGACTTTGATATAAATTTTGGTACGGATTGGATCCATATATGTTATGGTACCATCTAAGGGGTACTTCAAATCAAATAGGATAAATAGTCTCCCATATTAAAGCCAATAAGAAGTTATCTAAGGGGTATTTATATGACTTAGTCAAAGTCAATTACTTAGAACACGATGTTCCTTCCAGTATTGAATGAGTTTAAAGATGTCCTTCCGCAGGATTTACCAGGAATCCCTATTTAACATCAAATTGAGTTTGGTATTGACTTAGGTTCCATCACAAAACCAATTTATATTCCTCCCAATAGAATGGGTTCAGCAGAAATCAAAGAGTTGAAGTTGCACTTAAAAGATCTACTTTTTAGAGGCTGCATTTAGCCGAGCATATCCCCATTGGGTGAAGTAGTGTTGTGCGTTAAGAAAAATGACGGATCTCTTAGAATTGCATCGATTATCGACAACTCAACAAAGTAACTATAAAGAATAAATGCCCTCCTCTCATAATTGATGATCTATTTGATCATCTAAAAGGTTCAAGTTTTTTTTCTAAAATAGTTCTCCTGTCAAGGTATCACCAGCTTAGATTAACATAAGGGGACATTCCTTATACTGCCTTCCATACTAGGTATGATGATTACGAGTATCTTGTCATGTCATTTAGTCTCACTAATGCACCACACACGTTTATGGACCTTATGAATAGGGTCTTCCGTGAATACCTTGATTCTTTTGTCATAATATTTATAGATGACATGCTCATATACTCTAAGACCATAGAAGAGCGTGAAAAGCATTGGAGAATGACATTGCAAGTACTCAGGGAACATTAATTTATGCAAAATTCAGCAAATGTGAATTTTGGAAAAGATCAGTGACCTTCCTTGGTCATGTGCTATCCGACTATGGTGTAGAGGTTTGATCTGAAAAAGATTGGGTCGGTAACGAACTTGCCGAGACCACTCACTCCTAGAAATATCCAGAGTTTCTTCGATTTGGATAATTAATATCACGGGTTTGTTGAGGGTTTTTCAACAATTGTTGCTCCATTGATAGCTTTTACAGAAAATCAGGTGAAGTTTTAGTGGTTCAAAACTTGTGAAAAGAGCTTCTACGAGCACAACGACCGACTTACTTCAGCCCCATATCTCACATTGCCGAGGAGTGGTGAAGGGTATGTGGTGTACTTTGATGCTCCCCGAGTAAGTCTGGGATGTAATTCTCTGCAGAATGGAAAGGTTATTTCATATGAATCAAGACAGTTTACAATCAAAAAAATATTTACCAACCCAAAATCTTGAATTAGCTGCTATGGTATATCTGTTAAAACTTTTGAGACATTACTTATATAATGTACATGTTAATGTTTTTACTGACCATAAAACTCTTCAGTATGTTTTTACACTGAGAGAACTAAATCTTCGTTAGAGAAGATGGCTAGAGCTGCTCAATGATTATGACATGAGTGTCAACTATCACTCAGGTAAGGACAATGTAGTCGCTGATGCTTTGAGCCAATTGAGCATGGGTAGAGTGCCTCATATTGATGATAAGAAGAAGGAGCTGGTTAAAGATGTACACCAATTGTCTATATTAGGTGTAAGACTGGTAGATACACCAAGTGGGGGTGTTTAAGTTTATTCCAGTTCTGAATCCTCATTTGTGGTTTATGTTAATGCTAAGCAGTATCTCTACCCAGTACTCATAAAGTTGAAAGACTCAGTTTTGAGTGAGCTGAATGAATCATGCTCCCCTTAGGGGGGGTTTTTAGATACCAAGACAGATTGTGTGTTCCCAATACTGATAATCTGAGACCTAATATTATTGCAGAGGCTCATTGCTCCAGGCATTAAATTCAACTAAGTTCTACCAAGATGTATCATGATCTCAAGGAGATCAAATTGTTGGAAGGTATTAAGCATGTTATTTCTAAGTATGTGGAGGAGTTTCCTGACTGCCAACAAGTTATGGCCAAATACCTTAATCGTGAAGGTCTTACCCAGTCGATTGAGATCCAAACATTAATGTTGGAGGCAATAAATATGGACTTTGTGTTTGGTCTAGCCAGTCCCAGGAAACTACATCATTCCATTTGGGTCATTGTTGATAGGATGACTAAGTCTGCTCCCTTCATTCATGTTATGTCTACTTACAGGTCCGAAGATTATTCTAAGTTGTTTATTGATGACATAGTTAGGTGGCATTCGATCCCTTTATCTATCATTACGGATAGGGGATCCAAGTTAACTTGTAACTTTTGGAGATTTTCCAAAAAGAGTTAGGGCACACACGTGAATCTACTGTTTTCATCCTTAGGCAGATGGAAAAGTTAAGCGTACCATTCATACCCTTGAAGACTTGCTGAGAGCATGTGCTATTGACTTCAAGGGGAGTAGGGATGATCACTTGTCACTTATTGAGTTCTCTTATAATTATAGCTACCATTAAATTATAGGGATGGTACTTTTTGAAGCATCATATGGCAGTAGATGTAGGTCCCCAGATGGATGGTTTGAGGTAGAAGAGTCTTCAATCCTTTGCTCTTAGTTCATACATGAGGCTGTGGAAAAGGTGAGAATGATAAGGGATAGATTTGCTATAGCTTACATACGTAAAAAATCCTATGCTGATAACACGAAGAAGGATCTTGAATGCGAGGTAGGTGATCAAGTCTACCTGAAGATATCACCCATGAAAGGGGTGAAGAGTTTTGGTAAGAAATAGTAGTTGAGATTGAGGTACATAGGTCCTTATGAGGTCTTACAACGTGTAGGGAATGTTCCTATAAACTGATGTTACAAAAAGACTTGGCTAATGTTCATCATTTGTTTCATGTATCGATGCTTAAAAAGTGTATAGGTGATCCAACATCCATCCTTCCTTTTTTGGGGTTAGGAGTCTGTGAGAACCTTTGTTATGAAGAGATTCCACTTGAGATTTTAGATCGCCAAGTGAAGCAGCTCAGGAATAAAGAGATTTCCACCGTAAATGTGTTATGTGAGGAAACACCTTGTTGAGGGAGAAACATGGGAGGCTGATGCCGACATGAGATACCCGTTACCCTCACTTGTTCAGTTCTTGAGGTAAGATATACTCTTCCTAAGTCTTATTTTTTTTATGAAACTCTAAATTTTGTGCATTAGTTTGTTTTGGCGTTTTATGTCCATAAATTTGGGTTTTATACTAGCACTATATGACTTAATATGAGTTCATGCATGTATTAAGGTTGTTGTTTTTGTATATCGTTGATATTATTTTTATGTCGCATGACTTATAATGTGCATTGAGTTAAAGTGAGATTGAGAAGGAAGGTCCTCAATCTC
Source organism: Solanum lycopersicum (assembly GCF_036512215.1). Taxonomy (NCBI): domain Eukaryota; kingdom Viridiplantae; phylum Streptophyta; class Magnoliopsida; order Solanales; family Solanaceae; genus Solanum; species Solanum lycopersicum. The sequence continues at coordinate 17,723,682 of NC_090805.1, forward strand.
AAATATGAAGCTTCAAATAAGCTTTGAGCAATGTGCATCATCCAGCGTAAATTGTGAATCAGATTATTCACAAAGAGTAAAGTTTCAAGTATGTTGATGTTTTTTTTCGAAAATACCCTCATTGATTCTAAATGATGTGTAGTGTCATACGGGGACGAATATTCCTAACTATTGGATAATATAAAATTCAAGAAAATATACTTTTCTAGTGAAGAGTCTATTAGGTATTAATAATATGTATTGGGGTACATAAGAATCCCAATGCCCAACATTAAGTAACATTGAGCATGTAAAATAATATTGGTTTAAGTGTGTTAGCCAATTTCTATGTATCAACAAGTAACTTAAGATATATTTTGATGTTAAAATTCTCCAATCTAACCTTGTTTAGAAATTGAACCTGCAATAAGGACCCTAAGCTAAAAAATTTAATTTCATAGCTTACACACATTTAGTAAGAGGAAAATAAGTGTCATCCCTAGGTACCATAGCACATGATCATTTAAATTGATCATGTAGATGAAAAAGTTCCCAAGGAAATTTTGAGGATCCTTGGAACAAGAAGTGCGCATCAACACATGTGCAAGCACATGTTAAAAAAATGTGCTACCAGCCAAGAGACCAAATGACCAAGCCCAACCTAATTTGGTTAGGGCGGTTAGGGGCAGGCGTGCGTCGGGTCAAGCCACGTGTGGCCTAGATTCATAAAGAATACTAGGATATAACTAACTGACCTAACTATATAAATAACCTAGTACTAAATTAAATTAATTTAGTGTGCCCTAAATCCTAAGACCTAGCCGGGTGACACTACCCGAGTAACTAACTAATGAAACATCCTAGTACATAACCCAGGATGGTCCAAAGGGGTTGGTTATGGTCCTATTGACTTAGGGGTACTTTAATAATTACCCTAGGTAACTTAAATAATTAAATTAGCACCTTAATTAATTAATTTTAAATTTATGGTCAAACCAAAAACCTTAGCAAATTTTCAGAATTTGGCTAAGTCAAATGCTATCCTTTTTTTAATAAATTTAGGAGAGGCGTTTTGATAATTATGTAATTGATTTATTTAATTAAGTTAATAAGCCTAAGTGGAATTAGTAAAATTTAGTTCCTAACATTTAGACTCATGTTTAACTAGGTTAGAAACTCACAACTGAAAAATAGAAAAATACTCTCGGTTCTCCGTAGGCGATTACAAGGCAAATTCTTCACCATTTTCATGCAAAGTACAGGGTGATCATAGTATATTCAATTCTAATGTAAGGTATGAGTTTTCTATCTTCGATTCGTTTCCCCATTTAGTCTTTTCAAACATTATGAATTCAAGAAAACCAAAACTAGGATTGTTTCCAATGAAATTGTTGAATGTTCATCTCTCTAGTTCTCCCTTATACCATATATAATGCTATTCTCGAGAATTTTGTTGGTATGTGGTGCTAACAGATCATTATATGTGGGTTTCTGTGATTTGATAATATTAAATGAGACCAATAGGTTAAATCCGTGTGATTAGAGTATCATTTAAATGAGATAAGGATTATTGTAAAGCCCAATTGTGTTCGAGAAAAATAAATTATTATATGTTGTTAATGAAATTAAGTTTACTGTTGAAAGGAATGAAGGTTTTTATTACTCTGTGTTTAAAGAAGATATGTTTGTTAGTGTTTGGAATGCTATGTTTCCATAAAAAAAATAAGAACGAGAATGAAAGCTAGTTAATGAATCTTCAATGCCAAATCAACTTTATAGCTTGGCCAAACTTTATGAAGTCAATTGACTTGGCTAGTGATAATATCATGACAATTTTTAAGTGAATGTTTCATTTCTGCCAGTAAATGGGCGAGTAATATTATTTCTAAAATATAAGATAGAATTTGCCAATGACTAAATCATACCAATCATAGATGTCCGATGTAAGTTATGACTTTTCTTGTAAGGAAAACTACATATTAAATATTGACTTGATAAGTTGTTACTCAATGAACTCATAACCTAGGGTATGCAAATCATTGGGACAAGTCCCAACATACCCTATCTAAATGAACTTGCGAACATAGTACCACATTGAATAAGACCTTATAACATTCATAAAGAATGGTACAAGACTACCAAAAAACATTGAACAAGAAAAGGTGAGTAATGAAAAAACTAAAAGATTATGAGTCATGAAGTTTCCATAGAATGGGGTGTTAAATGAAGTGAGACAACTCTCACTTGCACTTAAATAATTATGTTAATGATACTCGCATAAAAGGGTGTTAAAAATCGTGAGACTATTCTCATTCACACCATAACGATAATATAATTTCACATTCATCAGGTATAGAAAGTGATGACAAGTCATCCATTAATTCATACCAATCATATATGTCCAATGTAAATTATGATATTTCTTGTATGGACAAAACTATGTTAAACATTGACTTGACATGGTGTAACTCAATGATCTCATAACCTAGGGTATGGCAATGATTTGGAGAAGTCCCAACATACCCTATCAAAATTAACTTGTGAACATCGTAGCACATTGACTAAGCCCTTGTAACTTTCATAAAGAATGGTAGAACATTACCAAATAACATTGAACAATATAAGGTGAGTAATGAATAAACTAAAATCTTATGAATGATGAAGTATACCTAGAATGGAGTGTTAAAGGATGTGAGACTACCTAAACAATTATGTTAAAGAAATCGTGAGACAATTCTTATTCACACCATAATGATAATGTAATTGTAACATCCCTTAAAATGGCTATGCTAAATAATGTCTAATATGTCTACAATGCCTCCAAATAGATCAGGTTCACACGGATTGATGCACATTGAACAAGACCTCTGAACACTTACGAATGCCAACCCAACTAACTCAAGAAGTAAGTTGACCTAGGAATTGTTTTTTCTACCCATGCAAGGCTCCCGAATATGAATATTTACTCGGATGAGTCTTTATCGAAATTAAAAAGGAGAAATCTTAAGTTTGGAGGGTCTAGGGGTAAAATAGTATTTTTCCAGGCTAAGGGTAGAATCGTAATTACCCTTAATATATAATTAATTATTAAATTAATAATGTCGATGGGCATTTTCGGTATACAGGGCCGAAAATTGTCTCTTGGAGTGAAGTCTTTCTCCACCCGGGTTCGAACATAGGTGGAAGTGTTGATTTAATTTGTTTTTTAATTTAAGTTTGTAAATTAATGTAATTAATTAATATTTATTATTTATCTTCCAATTTTAAAAAAAAATGGAAATCAGATTTTTTATATATTTAACTAAACCTTATTTTACTAAGTCCTAAACTAGACTCCTAACCCTTTGGACTTGGACGTGAGTGTTTGAGCAGGTTTGAGCAGCAATTTCATGGTTTTGAACATCATAAAAGGTATGGGTTCTCTTCTCTGTTGGTCCCTTTCCCAATAGACCCCTTAAGGTTTAGTATATTTCGTCCAAAAACAAGTGTTATTTCCCCATTGCATATCTCTGTCACTAGCTCCCATTGAATCATAGGTTGGCTACGTTTGCTGGTCCAAAAATAGGGATAAAATGTGTTTTTGTGATGATTACGTGTTTATATGTATGTTCGGAATTATGTGACATATGTTGATGTTTTGTGAAAATGTTACTACGGGTGATAGGGTGTGTTGTTGTTGCTATTGGTCATAGTTTAGGAATGGAAATGGAATGTTAGTTCTTTGTATTTCATGTACACATGATTATGTAAATGTGATATTCATATGAGATAAAATGTGGCTGAATTGAGTGTTAATGTCTTGGCTAGGCAAATCTATTAAAATGCACCTAAAATGTTCTAAATGCACTATGAAATTCCCCTAAGAACTAACATGTTATGGAATCCGAAAGAAGCTGAAAATGTAACTCAAACTTCCAGCACCTTGTTGAATAAATTCAGCCATTTTAAGTTGTTTAAAATGATATGAAAATTGAAGAAAAACAAGTGAGATCACTGAGGGTCGAACCCGTGAGGCTACCACGTTAATAATTGGGAATCAAACAGTGCTCCTGACTGAAAAATATAGTATAAAAATAAGAAATGAGAGGAGTGGAATTCTATCCCATAACCTCACGGTCAAGGTTATGGGAAAATGAAAAGAAAATAAGTGTGAGGCATGGGAATCAAACCCACGACCTCTAGGAGGAAAAGGAGAATAAAAAAATTAACGTGAGGTTGTGGGGGTTAGATCCCACAACCTCATGGTCAACTCGAAAAATTCATGGAAAAAGAAATTAAAATAAAAGGGGATGTAGGGGTTCGATCCCACAACCCCTCGGCCAAGAAAGAGAAAATTTAAAGAAAAGAAATTAGAAGAAAATGCAGGCGTTTGGGATTGAACTTGACTCCCCAAACTTTGTGGACAAAAAAAATGAAAAATTTAAGTGTTGTCCAAGAGATTCGAAACCGTGTTCCCGTGCCCAAATTCCGTATTGATACATAAGTCATATGTGATAGAAATGTTCAAGAATAATGTTGCCTCATAGATCAAAATCGAGATCTTGGGGTACATACAAGATGCATAAGTCTTGTGCCACATAGTCTTAGGAAGATATAATTCACTTAAACGAATTATGATTGAAGCCTCATTGCTTGTATTTATAGACCCATAAGTCTAGCATACTTAAGAATCGAGTAAAACTAAGATATATGGAATAAAATGATTATATAAACAATAAAATGATGAAACCCTAGAAGGGCTAAATAAGAGTGTGAAACACACTAATTGATATTGTGCATTGGCATATGATGAAATGAACATTCACGTAAAAAGGGTCAAAAATTATGAAGAGCAAATGTGATAATAATATTGATTGTGGTGACAACATGATATGAGGCTAATGTAAAAGATAAGAGAAATCTCAAATGAGCCTAAGTAAATGTTACCAAAATGTACTCACCTACGAGAGTGTAAATTTAATTTAGAGACCAGTCTTTATGAACACTCTAATGAATATATTAATACAAACACACTTAATACTAATGATGAGATGAGAAATCATATATTGAGCTATGACGTCCTCATACTAAAAACCAGCTTCCACGACGTATGAGTTGACTGTAATAAAGCTTTATACTGAGAACCAATAGACTAGTTATGATCGGTGATGCCTTCTTTCAAGAAGGGCGGAGGTTCACGTAACTCTCATGAGATGAGATTGTCTGGCATGCTGGGTATGGGTCATTTTATATATCCTAGTCTTTGAACCAATACATTCAATGTAGGGATCTGGCGGGGTTCAATTCTTCATGTTTGCTAGCATGTTTTAGGTCACTTTACCTGGTGATTCCACCAAATTTTCAGTTGGGGAGACACTGGATTTCATGATACTCACATGATATATGTCGGTTAAAGTTAAATAACCCAATGAATAAATGAGTACATCCTCAAATTATGCACATAATGAAATGAATGATACAGAAGGTGTTAGGATAGGATGATCAAGAGGTGAACTAAACTTATGTACTGACACTAGGTCATTCTTGATCAATGCACAGCGAACCCGACGAAAGTCTTTAACCACATCCTAGGTATAGTTGGTGATTAAACTAGCCTATGAAACAAATGAAATGAAGTACGTATGAATGAATGAAGAAGACTCTCTATTTGCTAAAGAAGGCTCCCTAGTTGAGGTCCCATATGCTCAGACCTCCTTTTATGGAAGTCTTGTTGTCAAGTCAATGTTTCCAATGTCTCGTGGCGTATGAATGAACGATATGAAAGATGTTATGTGTTATACGCACTATGTTGTGTGATATATGCAATATGTTATGTTATATATGCAATAATGTTATGTGCTATGTGTAAGATGTTATGTGTTGTTTGCAATATGATACGTATGATGATGCATGTTACTCTTATCGCATGACTTTTGTAATCCAATTTTTCAAGTCCATTGACTTTCCGGATCCAAATTTGGCAAGGCTACTAATTGGACTCTACATAAATCATGTTTTTAGTAAAGAGATATTCTTACACATGCATGTCCTTGGTGTGTGATTAAATTTGCCCATACTTAGTACAAGTATGTACTAATCCCATACAACTCTACATTATTAGGTGCAGCCACAGGTGGACTCTAGTGCTCACAGGTTGACGTTGTAGATATCCGTACGTGGAGCTTTCATCCGGTCTTGGTAGGCCCTCATGATTTCAAGGATGTCTACCATTATTATCTATCTTAGATATAGGCTATAGCTTGTGGAGCATTTTACACTAGTGTTTCTTTCAACTTTTGTACAGACTTTGTATTGGTGCCATTTTGGAAAAACACCTTTAATAAAATTAAGAACTAATTCTTTCATTGGATTATCTCTTAACTAGATGGTTTATTTGTGAACACCTATGATGTTAAGTTTAAAATGTTTAGCATGAAATAAGAAAAAAAATTCAAATTTTCCTCTAAAATTAATCTAGATGAAGTAAGAATAACGTATGTAGGCTTGTCTGCGACCTCTGAGAGGTCAACGATGCCCGTCTCGTCTGGGTCTAGATTCCTATCGTAACAGTTATTTTACATTCATCAAGTCTAGAAAGGGATAAAAATTCATCCATTGAGCTAACCATACGTCGTACTAGAAAAAAGATTTCATAATGTATTAGTCAACTCTAGATATTATAAAGTATAATAAATTTAGCAAATCACCAAAGACTAGTAATGAGCTTATGCAAGCACATGGAAGTCCCATGAGATGAGACTACCACCGAGGTGTATAAGTTTATATTAATTTCTCCTAGTCTTTGAACTATGTAACTGGCATAGGTTACTAGCTAGTGGATCCAACAAAGAAAGCTAGGATGTATTCGGTTTCACTTTGGACGGTGAACCACCTCTTTTCAGTGTGGTTAAGAAACTGGATTTCATGTTAGATCACATGATCTATATAGTTTAATGCTAAATATTTATTTAAGAAATTAATAAAGAAAGAATGAAACAGAGAACTAGGAAGATGAGGGGCGTTCGGATAGGATGACCTAAGGGTAAGGTTAGACTAAGTAATGATGTAAGTCCTTCTTTGTCATTGCACTGAAATATCCCAATGCAAATCTTAAAAGAATATCCTAAGTTAACTTAGCATGTTCAAAGTTAACATGAAATCAAAAAAGAAGAGATACAAATTCAAAGAGAACTAAGTATACAAAAGCATAAGTATATCAAATCATCAGTCTTTGATACGAATGAAGTTTTAACAGTTATTGGCTTATGCCATTAAAAGGAGAAAAACATAATGACTCATCAATTAGAGTATGAATATGTGGCACAGCATCTTTCGATTAGACAAATGATCAAATAATGGACATAGCTAATAAAGATTGGCTTATAAATACTTCATGCCAAATTTAAAAAGTATTGAAAGAATAACTTGTGAGTAGGGTAGTCAAATAATTTACTTACTCTTTTGGATTACTTACTTGATTCACTATTGGAATGGGTTATCAATTAATCATTGCACTCGTAAATAAAACATAGGATCAAAGGATATCATTGAACAACACAACAAAAAGAAAATAATACTCAAAAATATATTAAGGCTGGGAGAGGGAGCTCTCCGCCTAAGGAGAGCAAAATTATTAAATATTGCTCGAGTTGTTCTAAAATTATGTTCATGAATCCAAGTTAATTTGTTCACATAGAGAATGAGTTGTGTTATTTATATACATGAACATATATCATATTCATAGCACGATTCATAAATAATGAATTAGAAAAGTGAAGTGACTTCACTTTCCAAAAATGGCATGTTGCTATAGGTAGAACTTTCCTTGATCATGCATAGTCTTTATGTATTTATATACATATACCCATACTTAGTACAAGTCTGTACTTACCCATGTACAATTAATGTTTTTATAGGTGCAGGTCCTTGAAGAAGATACAAGATCAGTTGAAGCGGTTTGGACAATTACCTCGAGACTTTGGTAGGTCTTGAGTTCAAGGATGGCTACTCTTTATAATCTAGCTTTAGTAGATTAGACATAGCTAGTGGATGTTTTACCTAGCGTTTTCTTTAAAACATTTGTTCAAGCTTTCGTAGTTAAGGACGTTTTGGGAACTCTTAATGAAATTATATGTTCTCCGTTTTAATTATTCAATCATTTAAATAGATGGTTTTTTATTTTGAGTTATTAGCATATTGCTCTTATGCAGAAATTATATGAAGTATATGAGCACTTCAGCAAAGTTTAAAAGATTTAAATTTTCCACTGAATTTAATTGTATGATTGTGATGAAAGAAAATAAGAGGCTTGTATGCGACCCCTGAGAGGTTTACGATACCAATCTCATCTAGGGTCTATGACTCGGGTGTGACATAAATCTAGGGATCACTTTATAGAGAATATTAACTTGAGTTCCGAGCAGTTCCAGACCTCTCTCCCCTTTTCGGTTTTGATCACCAAGCTATACAAGATCTAGAATACCTAGGGATGCTAAGAAGGACGTAGAAGTGATTGACATATCCTATATTATTATATAGAGGATTGAGGTAGAATATTTAAAGGAAAAAGCTGAGAAGAATAAGAAGGCAGCTCTGTGAATTCTTTTTCGGTGATGAGACATCACCGGCAAAGACATCCTTTCATACTTCGGCTCCTGGGAATTAAGGTACTTCTCACACTCCATGTTCTTCTATTGCACTGCCTCCTAGACTAATTGATGTTGATGCTCGGACCTCGCTTACCCTAGCCTAATTCTTTTGATCGTAGGCTTTGCTGACTCGTGGCCTCCATTAATGGAATTGTTCATACAACCCAGGAAGATTGCTTATAACCATTGGGTGAAACCATTGACGCCCTTGCTACAAGGATAGTGATGTGTCAAAGTGGCCAAGGGGCCACGGAGGAGGTGGTAGCCTTAAAGTCTGATATTGTTGTGTAACGGAGTAATATAAATCTGCTTAAGTCCACCTATATATCCATTTTCTTTGGGATTGTAGAGATTTTTTATGTGCGAGAGATGTCTCTGACAGACACCAGAGACGAAGTTAGAATAGAAGAGATAGTTTATCCCAAGACTAAGTTAGATACTAATAGAATTGGTTGAGGTGGGTAAGGAAGCTTAATATGATGACCTTGACGAGACTGAGGACGCAAAGGTAGACACAGTTTCACAAGTTTCATTGACGGATATGCCTTTCGCATATCCTAGTTCAATTGTTATTTTGTCTAAGAAAACTTCGGGTACCGATGCCTAGAGTAAGAGAACTATACTTTGCACAAATACGCATAGTGAGTGCACTACACCGAGCACTGATGTCCATACAAATGGAGAGAATGTATATCTAATAAATTTATTTAATTCCCTTTATTGTCATGAGCCGAGAGTATACGCTAGAAAAAAAGGTATTCTCGAATTGCAACACGATGTACTTGACCTTTCGGAGGTGTTGTACAAGCCCTTTGACATAGTTCATTGCATACTTGTATGAAAAGTAGGGTGAAATTAAAAGTTTACACACAAATTAATAATACTTCAAAATATATCTTTAATATAAAATCATAAGGTAAATATAAGTCTCAAAGAAACCATATTAGACACACGAATATCATAGTACACGACGAATACATCAAAATATAGAAATATCGAAGTCTATTACAATAATTTATCAAAAGAAAACTAAATATAATGATACACCCTAATCTATTCATGAAATACCACAACTTTGCTTGAATGAACACTAATCCAAGCTTCCGCTTCAATACTCTTATCAAATGCCACCTAAAACTTTTGAGATAAGATAAAATATATGGAAATAGTACATTAGAATTCACTAGATAAGGTAACATGTAACTTAAATCATACTAAAAGGACATTTGTATAAAACTTGATCTTTCTGTATAAAACGTCATAAGAGAAGTATAATAGTCACTTACAAGACAACATAAGCATATATAGCAACATACAATCATATATGTTCAAGATAACTTCAAATCACATAAACATAAGACCCTCCTACAAAAGATTGTTCCAAGGGTTTGTTGAGTGAGTTATGAAACGACCGCCCATACAACCCCCTTACACAAACCTAAGTGATCCTTTAGAATTCCTAAGATAATATTATTCAACTCCAACTACTCTTTATCTAATATAACTCTAAGACGCACCTAAGTAAGACATGAAGAGAACGCCTATAGACCTTCTCCAAGCATAGTTAAAAATCCTTAAAAGTACTCTATATAAGTAACTTTTCATTAAAATTTCATTAGCTTAAGTCATTATGTTAATTAAACAATTAAATAGACATTCAAAATTTAAGAACATCCACTTAATAGTCTTTGAGAATACCAAGGAAACCTACACAATAACATCTTAATAGCCTACTGGTGCAATGTTTATATAGCGTCCCCTTCCACTACCTTAACTTTGTAGTACTTCTCCAACACTATCATGTATCCCACATTATTAAAAATAGGCAATAACCAATATAAACCATATTAGATAGGCATGGAATCCTGAGTCAACCATACTCCGATAGAAGGTGTTTTACTTGTCAATGGTACAACTAAGAAACATCCCATGTAGGCACATGGTTAAGGAATATGGACTGCTTCTTTGTACTCTAATATCCTTTAAAGAGAGATCCTACCCAAGCACACTCTCTCGGTGCAAGCCTTTGTTCTCATAGATTAATTCAATCTAAGGAGAATAGGAAGAGGGACCATATAAAAGTCATAATCAAATAAAATGCACCTTACCAAAGGGGGTCCACTACAGAAGTCACATAATAGTCAATATGATAGTTCAATGACTTTCTCAATGATTATTTAATGTCATTCCAGCCAACCGATCCCTTAGTCCATCATTCACACGAGAAGGATACGATTACTAATTTAACTTCAAGGATATCATAACCTTCTATCTATATTGAAGGTTCCACAAAAATGACTATGTTTTAGGTCACATTTCAATAATACATAAATTTTCACGACAAATTATAGACAAAGCATAATACAATCACCCTACACAGTCCTATAGAAACATCTTGATAGTTAATCATAAGACACATATAGTCAAACAGGAAGATCCACAACTCAACATCAAGTGTACTTATATGAAGACATCATTATAGCCTATTATGATCACCTATATTATTTTAGAAGAACACATGCTAGGACTTCACATATATACACATAATAATTACATATTAAAGTTGTAACATGACAACATCATAATTCATAAATTAATCGTGAGAAGGACACATTCTTAACAATTCATAAATTAATCGTGAGAAGGCCACATTCTTAACAATTCATAAAGTAATGTCGACAAGGCCACATTCATAACAAGTACAAAACGTAAGAAGTGCTACCATAAGTGGACCATAGAATCATCACAATACAAGACCTCTACTACACAATATAGAGAAGGTTAGTTCAACATACAACCATTCCAGCGTCAACAACTCCAATCCATAGACAATTCAACCAACTCAATACACAAAGACTCCTATAAATTGCAAGTATAACTAATTCAATCCGATAATCACAATATACAATGATACAAGATTACACTGTCACGACCCACACCTATACTCTACAAGTTAGGTCATTCTACAAAGATCTTGTACAAGACCTTCCATATTGTTCATCGTATATAACATATGAAAAGTAGCGCGGAATTAAAAATTTTCAACACGAATATCTTAAAACATTGTTTCATAGTAAAATCATAGAAACGCTAAATCTCAATATGTACCATTTTTTGACTCAGGTATACTTAGGACACCACAAATATAATATGACAATAGAAATACTTAGTCTATTACAATACTTTGAAATAAAAGAAATATACGGTCTCGATTGAAGCAAGGACATACTTCAAATTTACTTGAATAATATCTAGAATCTAAAAATTCCTTCACGATCTTTGTCTCTTTTCACCTATACTTTTAGGTATGATTAAATGTATGGAGTTATTACAATCACATGTACCGAGTATTACTTAATACATAAAATTATGAAAACTAACATTTAATATAAATATGCATCTTTTGATTTTAACATCATATCAGAAGCATAAGAACAACAATTAACATCTTAGAAACACATTAAAAATTACGTAAACATTTAACCACATGTTTAGGAATATGACAGTAAACTCATATCACTTTACAGTGACCTAATTCACTGTCAGAGTGAAGTTTCCAGCTTCACAAGGAACACTTACTAGCATGAAATCCTCTCACTAAAAGTTATCCTATGACTTACTAAAGAAAGACAACGAGAGAGAGATCTCCCATACACCATATCTAGGCACACCTAAATGATCCTTAACACCACCTATAATGAGATACACACTTACAATACACCAACTACATAAACATAAGATCCTCCTACCAAAGGTGATTCTAAGGTTCACTTGAGTGAGTTGTGAAGCGACCGCCCATACAATCCATTCACAAACACTTATGAGATCTTATATACTACCTAACATAGAATTATTATCACTTAATTTAACAGCATACAATTGACCTCTCCAAGATTACCTAAATAATCCTTAAGACTACCAAAGTTTAGATCATGTATACATAATCAATTATCTTTCCTAACTAGATTAATTTTTAAGACTTATCTAGGTATGATACGAAGTATGTATTCCTATGCCTTAAGACATATCTGTCATCTTGTATAATGTGCATATGATGTAATGAAAATTGTATTTTCTCTAAATTTTTAATGTGGTAATGTTACAGTATTTAAATTCTTTATATGTCGATATGGTGTCTTGATTAAATAGATTAAGTGTCCCCTACTTGATACATCAAAGAAAGATGAATATTGTGTGTTCTTTTTGTAGGCCTAAGTTCCTAAATTTTATACATGAAAGCTTGTTGAATACGATCTCTTGACTAGGTAGGCATAGGCACCCTTTTCTATTAAATGAATGAAAAAAATGAGAGTCTAGGATAGCAAAACATAAAGTTGGTGCCCATCCATGAATGATAAATGAGGTTTTCTACAGTAGTTTAGAAATCTAAGATAGTATGTATCAATAAATATTAAAAGAAGGTTAACGTTGAGTCTTGGACCTGAAGGACGATGGCACCCCTTCAAGATGAATCATATGAGCTATCCTAATGAACCTTGATCGTTATACCATTGTGGATCCCTTCTCACTAATTGTATTATGAGTTTCTACGGCTTAATGATGGTACCTTCTCTAATACACTTATATGATAGAACATAATATCTGAGAAATAAGGCAAATCACTAAATGAATATGCTTGTGATAGTAGCTATACTTGAGAATGAGAGTAGAGTACCAATAAGCCCTTGATGTACCCTAAACCATGTGCCAAAAATGGATATGTCCTAGTTTGACCATTGGTTCGTAGAGCACCCTCCATGGGGTGTGGTAGATTCCGAATTACATAACTAGCTACTATGGTGTATATCGGTTAATACCTATTCTTATCATGTGGGAGGTGAATTTTAGTTATTTTATAGGTGGTATGATGTGCACGTAGTAGAATTGGATTGTACCTACACATGGAACGAGTAGGCCTTGAATATGCTAGAGTGAGGTTCTTAGGTCTTCTAAGACCATTATATGAAGTCTCTTAAAGTGCATGTCCCATATGTTTCTCTATTATTATTGTTGTCTTGTTTGGTAATATTTCAAAAAAGAAATGTAATTATCTTTTGTTGTCTTGGGGAATACTTTGGTGTTTATTGAAAAGGTTGAATGGGCGGCCTCTTCATGTCTTCCATAGATAGGTCTAGGGATAACCTTAGGTATAGTGTTTGAATGGTTAAATGGGTTAATTAATGATTATGGTCTTTCTTTGATTAATGTGTGGATTCTATCTTATATGTTTGTGATGTACTTGTCTTATGGCTTTATACTTTGTTTATACATTTTTAACAAAATGGCATGAAAGGCATATTTCAACTCAAGTGTCCCTTTTTGCCTGACTTTTTGCATTTTCACCATACTTCGTGCTTAATTGGCAGGTGAGGATCCCTAGAAATGAAGCTTGGAATAGATTGTTCTCTCAAGATCACGGTATGTCCTTACATGTTCGAGGACATGGAAGTTGTTTCTTGTTTCATTCGTTGAAGACATTGTATTCGACATATGTTTCATTTCAATGTACGGGTTGTGTGCCTAGTTTGAGATTTCTAACTTTTGAGTTTGTGTTGGCTTATATGAGCCTAGATTTCTGTTATTTATGAATATTTCTTTTAAAGTGGTTGCTTATAGGTCGTACAATTTTATTTTATTAAGTTAAATTTATGTACTGTTTTATGACAATGTCATGAATGAATACTATGGGATTATATAAGACCTACGAGAGGTTGAATACACCGTCTGATGACTAGAGTGTTCTACCTGGTCATAACAATGTTTGAATATATTAGTAGTCATACACATGAAAACACCCTACAAGATTTAGACTTAAGAGACACCTATTTCTTTTACTTGTTTACATATAATCATTCTCATGTTGTTGAGTGGAGTATGATGTTGGAAGGAAGAGTGCCAACCTTTTAAGTTGATTGGAACTTGGTCCTAGAACATGGATTTCGTTTTCATTTGACCCATGTAGTGAGCTAAATTGTAGCACTTGTGTGGGAGTGCTTTGTTGAAATGGAAGGTATATGGAGGTTATCATGGTTGATTTCTTTCCATATGCAGGAAATCCGTTATTGAGGTCTTACAATCCCTTTTAAGGGCCTACATTGTGTGTGGGAAAGAATAGCTTCATGTACCAATTTCTATGTATGACCATAAGCATAATTTTATTGAGTGAGCATCTCATCGGGGTAGGAGTTATTTTCCAACAGAAGACAAGTATGTACCTTCCATTAATATCTCTTTGCATATAGTGAAATCCTTAGTTTTATTTACTATGCACTGTATGTGCGTCACTGTGTCATTGTGGTCTACACTTCTTGGTATGGTTAAGTTTTGTGGAAATCATATAACATTGATCATGGTTGATGCGTGAAGGTATTTTAACTACTAGGAGTATCATATTTTGGGTGGTATTTCAATGATGTTCATACGGATAAACATTTTCCTTATTCTGCATTTGTGGGATTAATAGCCATGACATTAACGAATTTTTGTAGTTCCTTAAGTTTGAGTCTGTTCGGTTAAATTTGCCAAATTCTAACCTTGGTACTAAACATTAAGCTAAGAAGATAAGATTCCTTGTTATGATCTAAATGGTTTTAAAAGGTTTGGATTCGAGGACACACTTTTATCTACTTCATATGATGAAACTTAAACTTGTGCGTAAAATGGGAATTAGAGACTCCTTTACTTTATCCAATATAATTTTTTTCCATTTGACTCTGGTATCGACTTTAAGTGTTATGAGTGTAGTTGTAACACCATTTTTCATTATTATGAATTTTCTTTTGTGATATTACTTGATCTTATGTGCTTGAAGGAGGTATGTTAACTAATGTGGGTGGGGTGTACTTACATATGTAATCCTCTTCATGAATAGGGAATAATTACTCAGTTGAAGTTATATAGTGCAATGGAAGGGGTCTTAACTTTGGTCAACACTACTTATGCCTTTGCACATAGGTATAAGTGTTCTTTTGCTGCTAGACATAAAGGAGGCTTTGTACTTTTTTGATGTGGAACCAACGAGGGCTTACATAAGAATTTTCTAAAGTGTATCAGTTCTTCGCTCAACCCCTTTTTCAATGTTGATTATCTAGCTAAGTATATCTTCATTTGATGGGTTTTAAACCCTTGGTTTATTATTTTGATGCTTTGTTATATGGTAAACTTATGCATCCTTTGTAGGGAATTGATATATCTATTTCTAACGCTAACCATTAGACTATTTTTTTTGTCTCTCTATATCGTTTTAAATTTATTGATTCAATGAAGAATTCTTCTAAAGATACGGAGAAAGTTGTTATCCACATTTCCTCAAGTCCATCCGTTCAAGAACATCAATGCTTTGTTGAATTGTTCACAATTATTGGGGGTGTTTGGGACATATGGATGAAAAGGAGGGAGTCCCATGCCTTTCATGGTTATATACGCACCTTGAAAAATCTCTCCGTTGGGTATCACTATACTTGGATTATAGAGTTGAGTGTGGGAGACCTAACGAAGCAAGAGGACGAACTCAAGAAAGTTCTCTATTCGGTGAGCTGAAGGACAATTGGAGCTTTACCAAAAAAATTTAGTGAAGGTTCCAAGACCTCATGATAGCCAAATAAGCTGCAAAAGGATGGTGCCCATTTGGCAAGACAAGAGAACAATCAACACTTATCCGTTTGACCTTAAATACCGTCGAAAGATACAATACCCATAAAAAATGGAGCATACGTGAAGTTTATTGCGCTCACTTGTCAGTGACTCGCAAAAAGGATTGGTCAATCCATGAGTAAACTTGCCTTATTGCCCATTTCGGGTATTTTTTATCCAATCTTTGTAATAATGCCTAAAACGATAAAAAGTCCTTGAGTGGTTCATTTGAGGGAAGACTCATTTTAATTAGTATTCCTATGTACCTAAACTCATTCTATGAGTGTTTCAAACTTTGTCTGCTTATGTTGAACCTTTTTTAGAAGAAGGAGTGTCTTAGGATATAAATTCCCTTGAGTTCATTTTGGTGTTATGCGCTCCTTGTTGAATTATGAAGTTAGGTGTTTCGGTTTAACATACCCATAGTTTTCTCTTTGTTTCCTTTTTGTTTCAATCTATTTATCCAAATTAGGTGCTTGTTAGGATCTAAAAATTTGAGGTTATTAGATTCAATCATGCTTTTGTTGCCAATTGTTTCTTTTCTTGTGTCTCTTCTTCTATCCCTCTTGTTTTCCAACGTTATTGTGATTCTTACTGTTAGGATTGCATCATGGTCATTGATGTTACTTCTCCTTTCAAGTGACTTTTAGGTTGACTACTCTCAAAGCTTGGTGAGTCCTCAAGGTTCAAAGACGAGGCTTATTCATTTCTAGTTTCCTTTTGTAGTTCCTATTTTCAAGACTATGTTGTAAAAGTTCTATAGCCCTAAGTATGTACCCGATTTTATTTGATTGTTATTTTAGACAATCTCTAGACTATTAGATTTCTTTTCTGAAAAATACTTCCATAGTAAAAAAAAATTAATTCCACATATTTTCGATTTACTTATGTTCATGATTATTCTAAGGGCTCATATGATGCGTGATACCGGATACCATGAAGCTTACATGCTCTATGTATGTTTAGGCTATTTTTACATATATGAAATGAACACGAATATGAACAAGAAATGAACTATGGAAAGAACATAAGTAATGTATTCTGTTTCGCAAAAGGTTCATCATATCATTAATGGGGTGTGGGACTTCATTCACGCATTCCACAAGACAAAGTTGAGGGTTATTATGGTGTATTCTCTTATTAAATGATTCTTTTATGATTTAATGTATGCATAACATCAATTATGAACATTAAACAAGAAAAATCAATATGTATTATAAATATGAGCTGTACTTATGTCTTCTCAGTGAGTTTTGCTTAGTGTGAGTGGATGTATGTAACATCACTTGTACGTTGAACAAGTGGAATTTTAAAGGTGTTATGGTGTGCTTTCCTTATGCTATGAGTATACATGAAACAATGTATGCAAGATATATATTATTACTAAGTTATGAGACAATAACATGAGTTATGTACTATGGTTTCTCAAGGTCTTATAGTATGATTTCTTTATGCTATGAATATAAATATGAAACTATATATGCAATTTATGAATTGTTTGTAATAGTTACTTTACTTATATAAGATATAAACATGAATGACTCCTTGTCTATGAATGTTGGCGATAGATGAGGTCAAGGTATGTTATGCATGATTAATGTAACCTAGGTTTTCTTCTGAAATGGGTTTACTACATAATTATTCTAAATGTTTTTAATGGTTCATAAGCTTCACAAAGTTCACGTATTCCCCTAAATGACCCTTTTTACATGATTTAAAGATTTTTATGCATGGTTTCCATACTTTGTACAATATTTGTGCTAACCCATATTTTCTGAATTTTTTTTAAGCGTAGGTTCTGTTCATTCAGGTTAACTTCTATTTCTATGAAAAGCGTGGATTGACTACTCTCAAAACGTGGTTAATCCCCATTTTTCACAAGAAAACTTACTAATTCTAATTTCCTTTTTTACTTTCTATTTTAATGACTATGTTTTCTATGACCCAAAGATTATATTTGATTGTATTAAATGGTTTCTTGGAGATAAGGTCTAGAATCTTATGTTTCTTCTATGAAAGAGACTTCCATTGTAATGATTTTAAGGTATGCATCATTTCTAATTACTGGTGTTCATGATTATTCTAACGACTCATATGAGACCCCTTTGGGTTCAATGTCCTGTTTCATATAGGCGTACCTCTGTATCGTGGTTGTTAATACACAGCTAATTTATCGGAGCTTGAAGACAAGTAACCTTTGATCTCAAGAAGGGATAAGATATGGGTTTGATCTCAAACTACATATACCAGAGTCCCCTTAATTGTTACTCCTCCCACAACAAAATCAGTGCTAACTTTAGAACCTCAAAAAACTGAGTGCTTCCTTTCGTTGCTCCTCCTACGCTTCTAAAATGATAGAAAGGAAAGGCCCACGAACCATCCTTGAGGAGAAGTTATTATCTACATATTGTTTCGAGGGGAAATATTAAATTGTGAGGAAGACCCTCAAATTCAACATGTTCATGAAATTCTTTAGGCCTTGAGACCCGTATATGAAATCTTTGGTCTGTAAGTTTTACTCATCTTATGGTGATCGGGTTCCCTAGGGTAAGTAAGATTAGTAGTGATATTAAACTAGTAGGGTCGGTAATAGTTTGAGGAATGAAAGTCAAATGCAATATTGAATGCATGAAAACTGTTCTTGAAAGAACTCTTCTCTATAAAAGGATTATATATTGCTCAGTGATTAGATGATATTAAAGGCAGGTTAGTACAATCGATTTAAGAAAACAGCCCAATATGCATTAAGATTAGAGATACTTTTTAGAAGAGAGATTTTAGAATTTCTGCTCGATTCTCGTTTTCCTTTTTTAGAAGATCGATTGTGCCATGACAAAACAATTATGAAATCTTCCATTATATGGTGGAATGCTTAGGGTCCTTCATATCTTCAAGGTGCAACGGGATGTCCATGAGGGCCAAATAGTGGAAGATATCACTATAATTTCCATTATTGAGCATGGAGTTGCGTTGATATATTGAGGTCCCATGGGATGCTGTAAGAGATTTAGAGGAGATACCCTCATCATCAACTGACATTTAGGATATTGAGGTAGAATATATTAAATATGAGTCTTACAATAACAGGGCATCTTTGCTAGGTTAATCACATGAGGTAGATATAGGTGTGATCTATGCAGAGGCATCTTTTGTTACTCTAAACTCAAGGCATTCAGGTACTTTTGTCATGCTTCACATGCTTCAGGCACAACAACATCCTCCCAACAATAAAAGATTGAATTACATTTGTGTAGGCTGGAGTTTATTAGTCAAATCTTATATTTACGAAGAGTGGATAGTTGTACACGAGGATATCATATTGAGAGATCAACCTCACCCCACAGAGGCTGAGAGTGACCTTGGCGACCTTGCTAGGACAAAAGAGATTATGATAGATGTCGTTTTGAAGGCAACCATGGTAGGTGTATATTTTGATTCCCTTTTGTGCACCTTTTTTCTTTGGAAGAGATTCAAGTCATTTAGACCTAAGTCCAGGCTGATGCAGCAGGAAAGTATACCCGGATAGAGTGATAGACTACTTAGACATGATCCCATCGATACCTTTCTCTCTCTCGTATTTTGATTTACTGTTTGGATATTTTAAAATCATTTGCACTTAAGGAAAATAACATTTATATGTGATTGTTTGAGGCTCACCATATGTGTACATTATGATTGATTGATTTTTTGTAACATTCGGCGAGAAGCTTGAGTTCATAGCAGGCACTCAGTGACATCCAAAAAGTCTTCCTTAACGCCATTTGTTTGCACCCCTAAGCGTTTTATGCAGTGCAACTTTCATCAGTATACTCTTGCCCACCGATAGTTTTCATCAATCCGTTGAAATTCCTTCTGCATCACTGACTTCATAAAGTTTCATATCTTATTCTTTTGGTAAATTGGATCTAGCTCGCCAAAGCAATTTGGAGACTCGCTGACTGGTTCATACAGTCTTTTTACAATTGTTTTCTAGGAATTAGAATTAGTTGTTTAAAATTTTTCACAATGCATTGTAGATATGGCTATTGTGGAATCTTCTCAGAGAAACATTAAACCCGGAAGAAATTTAAATTGGATCACAATAAATGAGCATTAAAATGAATCTTAAAGCATAAAGTAAATAAACCACAACATCTTGTGGAAAAGGAAAATACAAGGGAAAGAGTCTCTTTTCTGACATAGACACTACTCCTCAATTCCCCTATATTCCTTCATGGTCGTGGAAATTCTATGTAGTGATACATAACTATTTGGTGGATACACCCTTAAAATCTCCAAGTGGGTCTAGTAATGCTATTTCTTCTTAGGTTACACCGGATACAGTAACAGAGAACAAGAGTGATGCATAGGCCACTAATGCCGTTTGAGCGACTGTATAGAAAGGATCCCCTTTTTACATCGCTCTCTGTCTTACTTTTCTTTTGACTTTTTGATATCATTTTATTTGCATATGAGGATAAATATTTTTGATTAGGTGAATTGAGGCCCACCTTTTGTGACCTTTTCTGTCAGTTTTATCCAATTTGTATATAATGAGTTTATGATCTTAAATTTTGTATTCCATTTCTTTTTGAGGAATATTTCAGTTTATACCCGTTGTTTTAATTTTACATGATTTTCGACCCATCCAAAAAATTTTGTACTTTTAGTCTTAATGTAGATATTGTTTTTTAGAGGTGAGTTAAATAGTGGTAATAATCGAACAGACATTAAATGTCAATTTAAGATGAGGACTGATAAAGTTGTATATATAATATGTGAACTATATGCATCCCGTTGTGACTAGCTAGGAATCGAATTAACTATCTCTGTATGAAAATTGTACACTAGCGAAAGTGTGGAGATGTGTTTGAATTTTGTGTTTATTCCTTGTGTGATGATCTTACTGAGAACCATGTGCAATGAAACGTATAATTTACCTCTTTGGTCCCATTAACCAAGTGATGCAAACTCTTGTGATGATTGTGTGAATCTTTAAAGAGGGAGTGCGGTTATGGGACTTCACTTAAACATTGCACAAGTGGAATTTTAAATGGTTTATTGTGTGGTTTCCATTTGCAATAAAGATATATGAAACTATGTCTGAAATATATGGATTGGTTATGAGAGTTACTATACTTATTAAGATATATGAAAATGAATGAGTCCTTATCTATGAGTTTTGGTTATGTATTAGTTTAAGGTAAGTTATGAATTATTATAGTATCTTAGGATTACTTATTAAATGGTTTGACTATTTAATTACTCTAACCGTGCATGAAGCTTCTTATAGTTTACAAAGTTCAAGATTATAAACTAAATTTCCCTTTTAACATTATTTAATTATTACAAGAATTTCTTCCATACTTAGTACATTAGTTTTTATAACCTATATTTTCTACATTTTCTTACAACTGTAGGTTCTGGTTTGACGCATTCCAAATTGCCTCAAGTCTATTTATTTATGAACTTCAATGTTTTGATGGTTTTCTCACAATTATTGAGGGTTTATACCACATAGGATGACACGGAGGGATTCCATGACTTGCATGGTCACATACAAACCTTGAAGGAGCTCCTATTTGGGAAACACCATGCTTGGATGATTACTTAGATCCTGGGAGACCTAACAAAGCAAGGAGTAGCAAGTGAAGAATGTAATCCATTCGGCGTGTTAAAGGAAATTTCGAGCATCAAAAACATCTTTTGCGATGGTTCCAATATCACCAATGAGCTGCAAGATGAGGCATACCATTGAGCCAAAAAGGATGACACTTCGCGCATCACACATTGACTCCCAAACCACCAAAACTTATAGTAGCCATCAAGGGAGG
Source organism: Solanum lycopersicum (assembly GCF_036512215.1). Taxonomy (NCBI): domain Eukaryota; kingdom Viridiplantae; phylum Streptophyta; class Magnoliopsida; order Solanales; family Solanaceae; genus Solanum; species Solanum lycopersicum. The sequence continues at coordinate 17,745,733 of NC_090805.1, forward strand.
AAGAAAAAGATATGTTCATATTGCTGGATAGAAGGCGACTCTCAAAATGTATTCGGTGAGCCCCAACATAGCTCACCCAGTTGCCCATTCCTGTTTCTTTTTGGACCATCAATGTATTAATGCCAGAAACTATAAATAGGCCTGTCGAAAACCATTTTAGGGAAGGCTAATTTTTTATATTGTTGTTGTATACCGTAATTCCATATGTGGGTTTTTGAAAGCTTGGTAAGCATTTGTTGAACCTTGTTCAAAAATTGGGTTTGCTTGGGATATCGATTCCATTAAAGTCTTTGTAAAATTTATGTTCTTCTTGTTGGAATAACAAAGTAAGGTTTTTCAGTATAACATACTTATATGTTGCTCTTTCTTTCATCTTTTCTTGTGTATCTATTTATCTATATTAAGTTGTTGTTAGGATCTAATTTTGAGGTTATTTGAATTAATACATCCTTTAATTATCATTTTTTTCTTATCTTGTTTCTTTTTTCTATCCATCTTGTTTTCCTCTAGTTTGGCTATTCTTCTTTTGAGAATCACATCATTTAGTATTAGAGCTGAGCATAGTATCATGCCTACAATACTAGACTTGAATTTGTTGCTACAAAAAATCATTTCAGAATGTTTTTGTTGAAATTGGTTAAATGTGTTTGTTGATTTGTCTATTTTATTTTTTATGTTTCAAAGGTTGTATTAGTTTTCCCTAACAATCTTTAAGTCTAGGGGTGTGATTTGAAATGGTTTTGTGTACTAATAAAGAATACACCATTGTTGGTTTGAGTAGACAATGTAGGTTTTCAAATCTTGAAGTTTTATGAAGTAATTGAGAGCTTAAAACAACTGTGGTTTATTCTCTATATCTAAGATATCTTCTATCTCAAATGTCATGAAATTCATAGCTAAAAATATGCGAGGTTTATTTTTGGGTCTTCATCTTGTTTTTGATGTACTTGATAGATATTCAAATCTTTAAAAGGTAGAATATTAAAAAAGGGTTTGATTAAAAAAATTTAAGAGAGATAAATATTACAAGTGTTTATGAAAAGTTAATTTAAATAAAAGCATAAAGACTAAAGGACAAGGAAGGTGGGTACTACAAAAATAATATTTAGTAGCACTCTATTCGTAGCGAAGGGACATTTGGAGACATCAACTTTGTTAGTTGTCCACTCAACACCTCTCGCTTTGGGACGTTATGTCATAGATTTGGCACTAATTTTGGTTGTGCTATACAGAAATTCTATGACCTAACCCTGGTCGATGAATCCACTAAGCTCACTACAGAACTTCCACTAAGATTGCTGAGTTGCCTTGTATGATTGACAAGATTTGACAGCCTATCTTTTCATTGGCGAACTGCACCTCACGTTAGGCAAAGAAAAATTTTCATTTGATGATCGAAAGCTCATGTTATGACCCTTTTAATCATAGGTTCTAAATTCATAGTTTGTTTCTTTTGATTCTTTTTAAAAACGAAGATTCCTAAATTGATTTTCAACTTGTAATTACCGACTTCATTACGATAGGTTCTTGAAAATTATTTCATAGTTGGTTCTTTTCTTTTTGTGTTTTTTATTTTATGTAGAAAATTCTTGACTCAAGTCTGTTTGATTTTGTTTATGTAGATAAGAAATCTTCAACATTAATCACAGATATTTTAGAGGCAATAAACATGTGTCAATATGAGTGGTTATGTAACACCTCTATAATTACTTAGTTGTAACTTGAGTCTAAAAATTGTGTTTTGATGTTTTCAAGTCTTAAAATGGGTTATATTGATTCTAGGAGGCAGTGGTTAAAGTTTCATGTACTTTGGAGTTAAATTGTCAACGAAAGTCCATGGTGTTCGAAAGGTTTGCCTTGAAATGTCCTTGTGTGCCTTATTGTGGTTCATTAAGTTTTAAGTGTTTCTTTTTTATGAAATTAATGTAAGAGGTCCTAAAATAGTATACAAGCATATTCGGGTTAAAAAGGTCCGGGTAAAATTACCCAAGGACCAACCAAGGGTCATTCAGGAAGGCCCGTCATTTGGGTCATGTATGTCAAGACAAGCCTCACCTACAGAGGGCATCGACGCCTAATAGGTGGGAATGACGCCCCGTATTTGGGATACATAGGTTAGAACATAGAATAGGGAGCTTAAGATCCCAAAGGTAAGTGTCTGAATCCATTGAGGACCAGCCATGACAACCCGTCTATGGACCTACGCTACATCGAGCTTGGATTGAAGATTTCTTTGGTTATTATTCATCAATTCTTCACCAAATTCATGGTCAAGCATTAATTTATGTTTTTTCTTCATCATTGAATCTCTTTTCTTCAAGGATCCAATAATCAAAGTGATTTTCAAAGTCTTTCAAAAGATTAAATTTTCCTATTTAGTAATGTACCCATGGTTTCTTGCATAAATCATTCTAAATCATTGTATATTGATTGTATTGATGTTAGTTCGATTATTTTAAACAAACACTATGAAATCATTAAATTCATGCAACCCTACATTTGACTACTTTGTGTATGGTTTGATTATGTCATAATATTATTTAATTCTTATGTAGTTTTATTAGGTCTTTTTAATTACGATAGAATCATGGTACAGTTTTTCGTAATCTTACTTACATTCAAAAATTCATGTTGTATTATCCTTTATTCATTGAATATTGTAATATTAGATTGGGTTGTTGATCATGGCTATTGGTAAGGGCCTTTGAGTATTGTGTTGGTAAAGTTCGCTATGGATTGGAGTGATGACGTTGCAATAATGGTGTCGACCTAACTTTATCTATGTGGTATAGTATAGTTCTTAGATGGTGATGATGATGATTCTTGATATGGTTCACTTATGGTTGCGGTGCTTATGTGCTATACTTTTGAATTATGTGGCCTTGTCGGCATTGATATATGAATTGTGAATCAATGTGTCCTCGTTGGAATTACTTTAGGTATTATGGATTTATGATTTAATAACTTGAATATGTAATTATAGTGACAGTTTAGATGATTTATGTGCTGATGTGAAGTCAAACTATGAGACCTTCTACTTAATGATATGTGTGTCTAGTAGACTATAATGTAGTCATTAAATGCATTACTTGATGATGAAGTATGATTGATCGTGATATATTATATGAGACTTGTGAAACTTAGATTGATGGTATTATAGTAGTGAGTAGGATGACCTATAGAGAATGTTTGTTATACCCATGTTCTTCTTGAATGATATTCTATATGTGATATGATGAAATATGTGTGTGTCTTGTTTTGGTAGACTTTGTGTCCCTTACATGATACATGTACAATGTGAATATTATTTCTTGACTTAGTATGCTAAATCTTATTTGTCTTGTATGTATGATTCACATGAGACCTTCAACGTAGTTAAGAAGGTACTTTATGTGAAACCTTCAACCTAGTTTGACGGTTATGATACGCTTGATGTTGAAAGTCGTAATGGTATCCTTCTTGTATGAATGGTGGACTTAGGGTTGCTTGAATGGAACATCATGAAATCATTCTTAAGAAATTCATTGAGCTATCCTCTTGACCAATGTAGTTAGCCTTAGTTTACCCTCTTCCGTAAGGTGTAATATTGTTGGGTTGTGAACTAGATATGGAACTTCACCATACACTACTTTATATAATACATTATGAGAACAAAGGCTAGCACCAAGTGAGTATGGTTTGGATGTAGCTCTAGTAAAGGATGAGGATAGAGTACAATTAAACCCTTCATCTTCCTTAAGAATGTGCCTACATGGGATGTGTCCTAGTTCTTCCATTAGCAAGTTGAACACCCTCCATTGGAGTAGGTTGTTGACTCCGGATTCCATGCATAACTAGTATGGCTATGTCGGTTATTACCTATTTTCATCATGTGAAATACCTACTAGTAATGGATAAGTTTTATGAAGTTTAGGTGGTGATATGGAACTCTATCAAGACATTGCACGATTAGGTTTTGAAGATGTTATTGAGTGGGTCCCTAGGTATTCTGTGAGACCATTACTTGAATGTACTTATGTGTCCAATGTCTCCTAATGAAGACAATGACTTATGTTTGAAAGCTTGTTAATGAATTAGTATTTACCTAGAGTAGTTTATGGGTTGCATTGTTAAGGTAATAAGGGGGGCATAGGAATTGTCACTTTGTGCATTACCTAGGGAAGTCTTAAGAATAACTCTAGATAGGGAAACTTAAAGTAGTTTTAAGGACTATTTAGTTAATCTTGGAGAGGGGGTATGGGCATTCTCTTCTTAAATTATTAACTCTTTTACTAACCTTTGGGAGGAGAATGTCATATTATATATATATATATATATATATATATATATATATAATAACTCAATCAAGTGAGCCTTAGAATAACCTTTGGTAGGAGGATCTCATGTGTATGTATTTTGTAGATATTGTTTATGCCATATTGTAAGGTGTGAATTTTATTGGAAATTACAGTGAAGTTAGCTATAAGCTTAGTGTAAGGTCTATTAAATTTATACAAATTTCCTATGACGTGTATTTTGTTCTAAATGTGATGTGTGGTTCTTAAATGCGGTTCTTATACTTTTAATGTGGACTTTTAATCAAAAAGGGCATGTTTCTCATAAATGTCCATTTTTTCAAGATTTTGTGCATTACGCTATACTTAGTACATGCATTATACTAATTCCATATATTTTGTTATATCTAAAGGTGTAGGCGGAAAGTGACAAACATCTTCAGAAAAGCTTCGAAACTAGGATTATATTAACCAAGTTGAAGTATGTCCTCACTTGACTCGAGGACATACCTATCTTTATATTTCTCTTATTCAAAGTATTGTAATAAACCAATTATTTCTATATTCGTATTGTCTGGGCCGTATCCCAAGTATTCTTTAGTCTAAGATTTACATATCTTGAGACTTAGTGTTTTCCTATTATTTTAATATGAAAGATATTTTAAGATATTTCGTGTGAAAATTATTAATTCTGCTCTACTTTTCATACATGTATGCAATGAAAGATATCATTGGGCTTGTACAAGACCATTGACAAGTCAAGTACTCCATGTTGCACTTCGAGAGTACCATTTCTTACAGGTTGTTCTCTCGGGATGTGATAGATTCTGAGTTTATTTTGATAACGCAAACGTGGTATGTTGTTTTGGTTGACTTCTCTTCATTGTAAGGTACAATGGCAACCAGAAGTGAGACCATATAACTTAACGGAAAGGTTACCTAGAAATCTATAATAGAGGAATTACTGAGGTGAGTTGGAGAATGGCTATCATAATAAAGCAAATGATCTTATGGATGGTGCAACAATTCGGAATCTAACCATTTTTTTTATCCTTCCCTATGTAAGGATTATTATGTAGGTAAAGGCATAATGAAGGGAGAAGCATAGGTTCCACACAAACATCCTAAAGTCATAGGTATGATGGATAAACTTTAGGAATACCCCAAAATGCAAGGTAAATAAATCTTTCTTACGATCATGAAGGTATAATTGCTAAACATAGAACTTTTACCAGTGTAAATGAACAAAGTGTAAATCTTATTTTGTCTTTATGTCAGCTTGTTGATTCTTTATTGTGTATTTATAATGTGCTTGTTGAAAGGGTAGATACACTAGTTGATCCTATTGATGAAAAATTTAACTTCTAGTTAGATCAATTATGCAAACGTAGTGTTGATGGCTAGGCTTTGAATTGTAGCTCATAATATTTTTTATGATTGTTTTGATCAACCTATTTGTGAGTGTAGTTCCCTTTTTTAGGGTTCTTGTATTGTTATTAAGAAACCTCAACTTGGTTGTACTAATGATAATGTTGATCATATTATAGGATCCACTCGTTAAGCATATCTTTTGTGGAAGATACAATTGTTTGTTTTTCTCATATAGATAATATCCTTGAAAATTCATTGAAAATTGATATGTGTCTTTTTGAGGGTGAATTGTAATGTCCTAATTCTTCTCTATTGGTTGATGATTCCCATTTTAAGAACAATATCTCATTCGAACATACTGAAATCACTTCTAGTGATGTACCTAGTTGTTTGAGTAATGAAACTAGAGTGGTTCATAATATATATACACTTTTATAACTCACTATGTTGTGAAGCTTCCCATCCCAAATATGGAAATGTATTCATGGAATATAAGAGTAATGTTGTAGGGAAGGGATGCGATAACTAGTATGGTGGTGTTTCATTCCTCATTACCTCTTCTTCTAGGTGAGTTAAATTAACAATATTATTTACTCATTAGTATGTAACACCCTAATAATTAACTAGGACAAACTAGAGCTTCACATAAGTGTAATAAGTTATTAACTTTTAAAAATAGCATAGAATAGTTCTTGAAGTAAGTTTTAAAGAATTTGGAGGTCAAATGTCAACGGACAACCAAGACATTTCAAAACTACTCTTTTATTTGTTGGTGTGTTCTAGTATGTTGTTGAAGTTTTTATGTGTTTATTTGAGTAAAAAATAAGTGGAGGTTCCTCTGCAATCTGCATCAATGTCTCAACTGTGACTGCGCCAGTATAAGTCAAGATGGACTTCCTTTAAAGGTCAACCTAGTGTTGTGGTGTTTTTGATTTTTTTAGGGGTTTCAAATGTATAGTTTTGAAGTCCTTTTACACACATTCCCCAATAAAAAACCCAACACCCAATTGGAAATAAAAAAAGCTCTCCTTCTCTCTAAATTCTCTCACTACACATATCCTCCGTTGAAAGACCTTCATGTTTCAAGGATAACAATCAATTCTCCATGTTTTTGAGTCCAAATTTGGTGGATAAATCTTCAATACGGTATGGTTATTTCTTCCTTGATTAATCTATCATTCTAGGAGTCAATTCAAAGACACCAACCAGTGGATCTTTACTTCGCCAAAATGACACAATATTTGAACCAATCATTTCGGCGAACCTCACTTCGCTTGCCAAAAAGATTTGGTGAATCTTCGAGTAGCTTGGTGAGCACCACTGCAAGCAATTTAATTTATATGACTATGATTAAATTATATTGAAAATGTTGATGGTATGGCAACCAAATGTAGATAGGCTCCCAAGAAGGAAGCACAGGGCATTACTATAAAAGAAGGTGGATCAAGTCTTTTAAAGAAGAGAAGGCAAGAACTCCCACCCAAAGAAAAAGGCAAAAGAAAGAAGAACACAACAAAGAGAGAGGTTGTTAACACCGGGTTCATTTATAGGAGCCTAAATACAAGTAACCTTTGATCTCAAGAAAGGATGAGATATGGGCTGGATCTCAACATACATATACCAGAGTTCCCTTAACTGTGACTCCTCTCGCAACAAAATCAAGCCCAACTCTAGAACCTTCAAAAAATTGCGTGCTTCATGTCGTTGCGCTTTCTATGATTCTAAAATGATTGAAATGAGATGACTCACAAACAATCCTTGATGAGAACTTACTATCTACAGAATTTTTTGAGGTGAAATATTAAAACGTGAGGATGACCCTCAAATTCCACTTGTTCAAGCACTTCATTAGGACCCGAGAATCGTATATGAAATCTTGGGTCAGTGAGTTTTACTCATTTTATGGTGATCAGGTTCCCTAGAGAATGTTAGAAGAGTAGAGAGTCTACACCAGTGGAGTAAGTATACTCTGAGAAATGGATGTCAAGTACAATAGTCTAGGCTGATGCAACAATATCTAATACCCGAATAGATGGATCGACTACTTAGACATTATCCCCTTTTTACCTTTCTATCTCTTGTGTTTTGATTTACTTTTTGGATATTTTTATATCATTTGTACTTCAGGACAAATAGTATTTATTTGTGGTGGATTGAGTCTCACCATTTGTGTAAATTTTGATTTTTTGATTTTTGGTAACATTCGGCGAGAAGCTTGAGTTCACCAAAGGCACTCATGGACATTCCAAAAGTCTTCTTGGTTGCCCTTTTTCTGCACCGCTGAACCTTTTGTGTAGTTCAAGAGGACTACTATTTCTTGACGATAGTTATCACCGATCTATTAAAAAAACTTTTGCATTGCCGACTTCCCAAAATTTAAGATCCAACACTTTTGGGGAACCCGATCCAGCTCGCCAATGCAATTTGACAAGTTGCCGACTAGTTCATATAGTCTGTCAGCAACTAGTTTTCTACGAATTATATTTTTTTGTTTATTAAATTTTCATTATGATATGCAGATATGGCTAGTCCAGGATTTTCTAGGAGAAACATTCAACCTAAAAAAAAAAGAAAATGGGATCACAATAAATGAGTATGCAGCAGCATCTTGAAGTACAAAGTAAATAAACCCCCAGATCTTGTGGGAAAGGAAAATACAAGGGAAAGAAGCCCATTTCTAACATGGCTACTACTCCCCCAGGCCCCTATATTCCTTCATGATCCTAGAGATTCTATATAGCCATACATACCTTCATGGAGGATACACCCTTGAAATCTCCAAGTGGATCTAGTAATATTGTTTCTTCTAAGAAGACACCAGATACTGTAACACAGAACCAGAGTGATGCATATGGAACTAATGCCTAGAGAAATGGAGAGACAGTGTACAAAGGATCCCCTTTCTACCTCCTTCTCTTTCTTACTTTTCTTTTGACTTTTTGATATCATTATGTTTCCATTTCAAGATTTTTTTTAGGTGGGGATGATGTCCACCTTTGTAATCTTTTTTGTGAGTGTTTTCCTATTTATATACATAATTATTTATCTTAAAAGGTGTATTCTACAGCTCTTTGTGGAATGTTTGAGCTCGTGGCTCCTTATTTTTCATTTTACATGATTTTTTACCCATTTAAAAATTTGTGCCACCTCTTTTGAGTCTTAATGTAGATGTTCACTCATCTCATGCTTCATCTCCTCGTTCATTTCTTGAATGTATTCATTCACTCCAGTATCAAAACTACAATCTTGAGTTTAGTAGTTGAAGAAGGCGATGAACCAATGTTCTCATTGAATACTACTTGCGTACCAAGACCATATATGCATGCCTTTTTAACCCCCACCAACTTAATCCATGTAAATCTTTGAAAAATCTACTGACGAAGAGTCACAAGATTCATCTTCGTTGCTACGCAAATGTGATCTTAGACATCATAGAATCCAGAAAAAAAGAAAGGGAAAATACCCAAGTACCCCCTCAACCTATGCCGGAAATCCCAGAGACACACTTATACTATAATAAGGTCCTATTACCCCCCTGAACTTATTTTATATGTAATTTTTTATCCCTTTTTAGCCTACGTGGCACTAGTTCAGAAAAAAAGTCAACCATCGTTGGGCCCATAAGATAGTGCCACGTAAGCAAAAAGGGGTACAAAATTATTAATAAAATAAGTTCATGGGAGTAATAGGACCTTAGTATAGTATAAGTGTGTCTCTGAGATTTCGGGAATAGGTTGAGGGGGTACTTGGGCATTATCCCAAAAAAAACAAAATATATGATATTATGTTAACGATAAATGAATAGAGGTTATAAACATGCAAGAAAATAGATATCAGTCGACAATCTTTGTCCATGAAAATACCTCCTCCACCACACTTGTCATTTCTACAATTGCAATTAGCATTTATTTTGACACGCCTACCTGAAGTTCAGATTAAGCTTACAAAATTAGTCTTCTCGGCAATAATTTGTCTTTAAAATTAATAATTATCTCCTCCCAATTGTGTCCCAAGTTAATCTTTTTGATCTTCTATTTTCTACTTCATTTAGATTAAAAGAAATTTTTGTTAACTTGTCAGTACCATACGTTATCCCACGCCTTACTCTCAAAATTTTTAAAGTAGTAATGATAGGAATAATTTATGGATCAAAGCAATCACATAATCATGCTTCCTAATATTTAATCAAATACTAAATTTGTATGTACGGAAATTTACCAATGTTTACCAAACACGGTACGTACAATTTTCTATTTTTTTTGGACAAGCACAGAACTATAGACAAAATGTTCCATTCCATAGCAGGTGAGGAGCAACAACCAACATCCAGAAGATTGGTTAATCTCCATCTTGAAAATCCTATTATTTGTGGGTAATCTGTCCCTCAAAGCTCAACAAACAATAACACATTTTAAAAGGCACCCTTTTTCCAGGGAATGGTGATCACTCGATATTTGATAAAATTATCTCTTAAGAAGGTACCAGGTTGAGGCTCAAACCATTGATAAAGAACCTTTCAAAATAAATGAAACAAACAAGAATAACAGGCATAGTAGAATTCATTGATATTAGAATAAATTAAGCGAGGTGCATAAATAAAAACATGTTTGAGAGGGTAAAGAGTATACACTAAATTGAAGTCTTTACTATTAGTGGGGGGGGGGGGTAATAATCAAGCTTCATGGCTTATGTAGTATGTATGTGTATGCTAAACCCATTGACAGAGGAAAGTGAAAAGAAGAAGAAACTTCCTCAATGCATATGAAAAAGAACAAACAACCATATATAGTTCAATATAATATTAAGAATTCAAGCGATCTTACTTTTTCTTTTATAGTGTGTGGAAATAACAGAACATGTAAGTAACGAAGTGCTAATACAAAGTTTTATCTTATTCTTAAACAACTAAAGGTATCAGATCATCGCAATAACTAAGTAAATTTTGTTTCTTCTCCCAATTTAAATTCTTATTCATTACTTCTTCAGCATGAGAAGATTATTTTATCATAATGGGCTTGTTGTGTATCAATATACGTCCTCACAGAATTAGGAGAGCGCTACTCGTGGTTGTGGAATATTATATTAAGATGAACTATCTAGATGCAACAGATCACTAAATTAAGATGACAATTACGATATTCTTTCGATGAAATGGGTTCCTGGAGTACAATTGAAAAATAACACAATTAAACGAGACCACACTCCTACATTATACTCCTTATATTTTACCAAGACTCTTGCACTTCCATTCCCCAATGTGTTATTCTCATGCTTAGTTTTTGAAGATTGTTGGTATAATAATGTTTGATGACTGCAAGCTGAGAAGATGAGACGTAAGAGATAGTATGTCAGTAGTGTAGCTGGCTGGCTATATGTTTTCATTTTAGGAAGAGAAAGTATGCTAACAACGGCAAGCAAAAACTTCTATAATATAAAAATATAAGCAGGGATGCAGGGAATCATGGTTGAAGATTAGGCACCCTAAAGAATTTCATTGTAAATTTGGAAGGATGGAAACAAGTTTTGATCCTTACTATTAACAAGCAATAACACTTATAAAAATAAAATAAGATCGCACACATGGCTTTACATGTAATCACATAATTTCTCAAATAATACTATACGAAGAAGACGGAGTAGTGTATGGAGCATACAAACAAACCTTGCGACCTAACTCAAATTGTACAGTATTGGATACATGATGAATCTACAAATATTTTACTCTATAACATTTAAAAATTATAAAAAGAAGGTAAAAGAGTGACGATTTACTAATTTATTTTTTTAAGGAGAATTATTGTGAGTGGAAACAAGAAATCAAAATGCTAAAGACTAACAAAATAAAAATCAATGCGAAAGAACAAACATTAGTTTATATCTATGACAAAATTCAAAAAACTAAACAAAGGTAGCTCTAGAAACTTAGATTTTGAACAAAAATAGCACGTAGGAAGGGCTTGAAATTCGTTTTGTTAAAGATGCGGAACTGAAGAACCTTCGAAACCCGTATGAAAATTGTTGGTATCTAAAAAACCTAGCTTAGGAGTTCACCATTAGAATTGAACGACTTCTTGGAGAGAATGCTAGCTAAGGATTTGTCGACCTCTATTCTCTTCTAACAATGGTTCATCAATCATCGTCCGGCTAGGGCTCATTTTTATGCGACTCTTTTAGTATTGGGATTACTAAAAGAGAAAGTGGAGTAAATACTGATCATAAATGACATTAAAATATGTTGTAGCATATTCCAATACAAATCTAACCCATGTAAATTTAAAATTGATTGAATTAAAATTAAAAAAGACTCAATAATTATTAATCAATTAATGTTTTCAATTATTATTTATTATATTTTCTTATTAAGTTAATTATAGAGATTTTTTCACAAGTGATTTTTTCAAAGTTTAAGAAAATCGTTGGAACTTTTTTGTTATTTATCATTCATTTTTTGAGGTTTTTAACTACTTATTTTTCAAGAGACTAATTTTAAATTGATCAAAAGGATTGTAGTTGAAAGTAGTCCTAATTTACATCTAACATACTTTTTGTAATCGTGATGTTATAACCCAATAATTCCTTTGATATAAATTATACATAATAACATAATAAGATATTTATATGAAATAATAGACTATTTTTTGTGAAGGATTCGATAAATTGATATGTTTTCACATGTAATTGATATGTAATTGACTTTAATTTAACAAAATGAAATTCATACATAACTAAACATTATTTTTTGTATAAATTTTTTTCCTAACCAATAAATATACATAAAAATTAGGATTAATTTATAGAGTCTAAACTAATAATCATAAACTGTATAATATATGTACATAATATATATAAAGGTATATTCACTCCAAATGACAAAATAATAAAATATCTTTAAAATTAATTATTTTTGTAATGCACAAAAAACATCAATAAATAATTACTTATTTATTATCATTATTATTAGATACATAAAATTTCTCAAAATACTTATTTAAATGAACATAATCATCAATACTTTTCACTACATAGTTACTGATTTAAATAAGTACTTCAAAGTATTAATTTAATTTAAAAATCGTAAAAATACCAAATATCCATATACATCATGATAATAATGTCACGACCCAAACCGGGTTGCGACTGGCACCCACACTTACCCTCCTATGTGAGCGAACCAACCAATCTAGACCTTAACATTTCAACGTATATCAACAGAAAGTAATGCGGAAGACTTAAACTCATTAATAAAAACAATTCAAAACTATTATTATCATCCCCAAAATCTGGAAGTCATCATCACAAGAACATCTACAATCAAATTACTAAACTAAGAGTGTTCTAAAAGCTAAAAAATACATAAGAAGCTAGTCCATGCTGGAAGTTCAAGGCATCAAGACTTGAAGAAGAAGATCCAGTCCAAGCTAGAAGCATTAGCTCACCCTGAATATCTGATGTAGTAAGACTGGCTTGAATTACTGTTGAGTTGAAGACGATGGCACGTTTGCTGTACTCCACAAATAAACAAGAAGAAAACATAAAAGTAGGGGTCAGTACAAAATACGAGTACTGAGTAGATATCATCCGTCAACTCAAAATAGGGAACAATATATATCAATATTATCGTAAATCAACTATAAAACTCAACATGTAGCCACAACAAGTATTTATAATCATCAATAAGTACCATCAAGTTCATCCATGAGGGCTCAAGCCTCAACACCATACTCATTTGGGAATTATGTTCGTTAGATTGAGTATATTAACATCTTTCAAGATTCATTATCTTTAATTCTCTGGTGTTGGTACGTGACACTCCTTCCCTCATATTCATTATTCCTTTTGTGTCGGTACGTGACACTCCGATCCCCTATATCTATGTGTCGGTTCGTGACACCCGATCCCCTAATTCTACGTGTCAGTTCGTGACACCCGATCCCCTAATTCTACGTGTCGGTTCGTGACACCCGATCCCCTAATTCTACGTGTCGGTTCGTGACACCCGATCCCCTACATGTGTCGGTACGTGACACTCCGATCCACTAATATCATTCTGTAAATCATCAGGCCTTCTCTATACCAAGGCATCATCAGTCCCATTACTTTAATTCATCAAGCCTTCTTCTATACCAAGGCATCATCATTAATAATGTATATTAAAGTTTCCTTTCAAGATTTGGGATTCAATATTTTCATCATGCTTATCTTATCACAATCACATAATCATATTCACGCAAACATATAATTAAGCATATAGAAGGGTTTACAATACTACCAATACATATCATTCTCTATTAAGAGTTTACTATGAAAGCATGAAAACCATAACCTACCTCCACCGAAGAATTGAAATCAAGCAAGTTAATCCTCAAAGCTTGGTGTTTTCCTCTTCTTCTCGATCGTTTCTCTCTCTCCCTTCTTGTTCTTTCTATTTTCTTATTCAAACCCTCATTCTTTTACCCTAATTAGTATATAATTAAGAATAAAAGATGGCAATAATACCCCACTAATTAACTAAAGGTTAACTCTTTTAACCCCCAAGTAATTAGACTTATAATCCTTAACCCTCTAACTTTATAATTAAGGCAAGAATAGTCAAAAACGTCCCTTAAAACGTATCAAGAAATCCGACCCAGACTGGGATTGCGCAACCTGTGACGGGCCATCGTGCCTGTGACGGTTCGTCCTGCAAGTCGTCGCAAGGGTCAGAGAGTCAATTTCCACTAAACAATCTATGACGGTCCGTCACGCCTGTGACGGTCCGTCCTGCCATTCCGTCACGAAGTTTAGAGAGTCGATTTTCAGTACCGAATTTCAGATTTTCTAAGTGTTTTTAAACGAGACCCTGCGACGGTCCGTCTTGCCCATGACGGTCCGTCGTGGGGTCCGTCGCTTCTGCAAGTTTTTCCAGAAATAAAGTCTGCTGCACAAAACGACTAAACAGGTCGTTACAATAGATACCAATTTACCCATCGTTCGTCCCCGAACGATCACAAGAAGAAAAGCAAGGGCGAGAAGGAGTACCTGAATCTTTAAACAGATGTGGGTATCTTTCTTGTATATCTGCCTCCTTCTCCCATTCTTCCATTGCACCTTGATGGATGCAATCTCTCTTGACCTCAACTTGCGAACTTCTCTATCTAAAATAGCAACAGGCTCCTCTTCATAAGACAAGTTCTCATCAAGCAAAACTGAATCCCAACGGATAATGTAATTTCCATCCCCATGATATCTTTTCAACATAGACACATGGAATACCGGATGCACTCCGGACAGCCCTGGAGGCAAGGCTAACTCATAAGCCACCTCTCCTACTCGCTTAAGTACTTCAAATGGTCCAATGTACCTTGGACTTAGTTTACCCCTTTTACAAAACCGCATCACCCCTTTCATTGGTGAAACTTTAAACAAGACTTGTTCACCCTCCATGAACTCTAAGTCTCTGACCTTTCGATCTGCATATTCTTTTTGTCTACTTTGCGCCGCTAGAAGCTTTTCTTGAATAGACTTCACTTTCTCTATCGAATCCCTCAAAAGGTCGGTACCCCAAGGCCTAACCTCAAATGCATCAAACCAACCAATGGGAGACCTACATCTCCTACCATACAATGCTTCAAATGGAGCCGTATCAATGCTTGAGTGATAGCTATTATTGTATGAAAACTCCGCTAAGGGTAAGAAGCTATCCCAATGGCCAACAAACTCTATCACACATGCACGAAGCATATCTTCCAACACTTGAATCGTTCTCTCAGACTGACCATCGGTCTGAGGATGGAACGCAGTACTAAGGTCAAACCTAGTACCCAATTCCGCATGCAATGTTTTCGAAAACTTAGAAGTAAACTGTGTACCTCTATCTGATATGATGGATACTGGAACCCCATGCAATCGCACCACTTCCGAGATGTAAAGTTTGGCTAACTTTTCTGCATTGTAAGTCACCTTGACCGGAATGAAATGAGCAGATTTAGTTAACCTATCAACAATCACCCAAATGGAGTCATACTTACCCATTGTCTTCGGAAGACCAACCACAAAATCCATTGCAATTCTTTCCCACTTCCATTCCGGAATGGGCCTTCTCTGAAGTGTTCCTCCGGGCCTTTGGTGTTCATACTTTACTTGTTGACAGTTTGGACATTTGGCAATAATCCACAATGTCAAGCTTCATTCTACTCCACCAAAAGTGTTGCTTTAGGTCACGGTACATCTTGGTTGCACCCGGATGTATCGAATACCTCGAACTATGAGCCTCTGTCAGAATAGTGTTGATCAAATCATCGACGCGGGGTACGCATACCCTTCCCTTGATCCTCAAAACACCTTCCTCATCGATTTGTGCTTCCTTAGCCTCTCCTCGCAATACCTTATCTTGAATTCTGCGCAGTTTCTCATCATCAGACTGTCTTCCCTTAATCTTGTCAAGAAAGGAAGATCTTGCCTCCACAGAAGCCAACAATCCTCCCTTCTTGTTTACTTCTAATCTCATCAAGTCATTAGCTAGTGTCTGAACCTCTCTAGCCAGTGGGCGTCTAGAAGCTTGCAAGTGAGCTAGACTTCACATGCTTCCCGCCTTTCTACTTAGAGCATCCGCTACAACATTTGCCTTCCCCGGATGATACAAAATAGTGATGTCGTAGTCCTTCAGTAGTTCCATCCATCTCCTCTGCCTCAAGTTCAAATCTGTCTGAGTAAAGACATACTAAAGGCTACGATGATCCGTGTAGACCTCACACTTAACCCCATATAAAAAGTGTCTCCATTGCTTTAATGCAAACACCACCGCAGCAAATTCCAAATCGTGGGTCGGATAGTTACGTTCATGCACCTTTAATTGCCTTGAAGCATAAGAAATCACACTCTTCTCTTGCATTAGCACTGCACCCAAACCAGAATAGGATGCATCACAATAAAGAATGAAGTTCTTACCCTCTACTGGCAAGGTAAGGATAGGTGCGGTAGTCAACAAAGTCTTGAGCTTCTGAAAGCTTTCCTCCGATTCCGCACCCTTGAAGACTGGAGGTTTCAATTTCAAGAAATTACTGAAAAGTTCATGCTGATCATTTGTCATTATAGGCCCAGTAGTGAGACGCGGAAACGTGCCTATTTCCAATGGAACATCCATGCGGGGAGCCATAGTAGCCGCATGT
The DNA here is from genome assembly GCF_036512215.1 of Solanum lycopersicum. Lineage (NCBI taxonomy): Eukaryota > Viridiplantae > Streptophyta > Magnoliopsida > Solanales > Solanaceae > Solanum > Solanum lycopersicum. Next base: position 17,762,525 of record NC_090805.1, read on the forward strand.
TGTACTTCTGAAATCGGAGGTGTTGGCGCAGGAAACACTGGAGGTGCCTGACCTTGATCAGATAACCCGCTAAGATAAGCCAGAACCTGATTGATCATCTCTGGGGTAGGTTGGGGTGGCATTTCCTCATTTTGCACTTGTTCAGTTTCCCCATCCTCCCCTTCTCTTATTACTTCCCCGGTCGGTAGAGGAGTCACTGCCCTAGTATCAGATGGGCTAGGTGCTTGTCCTCTCCCTCTAGAGGACGTCCTCCCACGACCTCTTCCACGGCCCCTTGCCGCTGTTCTTCCTCGAGCCACAGCCCCAGTGGCTGGCTCAGTTATTTCTTGTCTGGCCGACGTTGGTGTTGGCGTAGTCGTTGCTCTAGTTCTAACCATCTGCAAAAGAGAGTGAAGATGGTCAGATACCAATTCGTATCGCCTAGATACCAATTGGACTCAAGTAGTAGCACAAAAGAAAGAATGAAAGATTGAAATTTTCCTAAAGTCTTATAGCCTCTTAAGGAAAAGTAAAGGCGTCCCCCTACCGTTCCTTAAGACTCTACTAGACCTGTTCTTCTGTGATGAGACCAACGAACCTAATGCTATGATACCAAGTTTGTCACGACCCAAACCGGGTTGCGACTGGCACCCACACTTACCCTCCTATGTGAGCGAACCAACCAATCTAAACCTTAACATTTCAACGTATATGAACAGAAAGTAATGCGGAAGACTTAAACTCATTAATAAAAACAATTCAAAACTATTATTATCATCCCCAAAATCTGGAAGTCATCATCACAAGAACATCTACAATCAAATTACTAAACTAAGAGTATTCTAAAAGCTAAAAAATACATAAGAAGCTAGTCCATGCCGGAAGTTCAAGGCATCAAGACTTGAAGAAGAAGATCCAGTCCAAGCTAGAAGCATTAGCTCACCCTGAATTTCCGATGTAGTAAGACTGGCTTGAATTACTGTTGAGTTGAAGACGATGGCACGTTTGCTGTACTCCACAAATAAACAAGAAGAAAACATAAAAGTAGAGGTCAGTACAAAATACGGGTACTGAGTAGATATTATCGGCCAAGTCAAAATAGGGAACAGTATATATCAATATTATCGTAAATCAACTATAAAACTCAACATGTAGCCACAACAAGTATTTATAATCATCAATAAGTACCATCAAGTTCATCCATGAGGGCTCAAGCCTCAACACCATACTCATTTTGGAATTATGTTCGTTAGATTGAGTATATTAACATCTTTCAAGATTCATTATCTTTAATTCTCTGGTGTCGGTACGTGACACTCCGATCCCCTATATCTATTTGTCGGTTCGTGACACCCGATCCCCTAATTCTACATGTCGGTTCGTGACACCCGATCCCCTAATTCTACGTGTCGGTTCGTGACACCCGATCCCCTAATTCTACGTGTCGGTTTGTGACACCCGATCCCCTAATTCTACGTGTCGGTTCGTGACACCCGATCCCCTAATTCTACGTGTCGGTTCGTGACACCCGATCCCCTAATTCTACGTGTCGGTTTGTGACACCCGATCCCCTAATTCTACGTGTCGGTTCGTGACACCCGATCCCCAACATGTGTCGGTACGTGACACTCCGATCCACTAATATAATTCTGTAAATCATCAGGCCTTCTCTATACCAAGGCATCATCAATCCCATTACTTTAATTCATCAAGCCTTCTTCTATACCAAGGCATCATCATTAATAATGTATATTAAAGTTTCCTTTCAAGATTTGGGATCCAATATTTTCATCATGCTTATCTTATCACAATCACATAATCATATTCACGCAAACATACAATTAAGTATATAGTAGGGTTTACAATACTACCAATACATATCATTCTCTATTAAGAATTTACTATGAAAGCATGAAAACCATAACCTACCTCCACCGAAGAATTGAAATCAAGCAAGTTAATCCTCAAAGCTTGGTGTTTTCCTCTTCTTCTCGATTGTTTCTCTCTCCCCCTTCTTGTTCTTTCTATTTTATAATTCAAACCCTCTTTCTTTTACCCTAATTAGTATATAATTAACAATAAAAGATGGCAATAATACCCCACTAATTAACTTAAGGTTAACTCTTTTAACCCCCAAGTAATTAGACTTATAATCCTTAACCCTCTAACTTTAAAATTAAGGCAAGAATAGTCAAAAACGTCCCTTAAAACGTATCAAGAAATCCGACCCAGACTGGGATTGCGCAACCTGTGACGGGCCGTCGTGCCTGCGACGGTCCGTCCTGCAGGTCGTCGCAAGGGTCAGAGAGTCAATTTCCACTGAACAATCTATGACGGTCCGTCACGCCTGTGACGGTCCGTCCTACCATTCCGTCACGAAGTTTAGAGAGTCGATTTTCAGTACCGAATTTCAGATTTTCTAAGTGTTTTTAAACGAGACCCTGCGACGGTCCGTCGTGCCCATGACGGTCCGTCGTGGGGTCCGTCGCTTCTGCCAGTTTTTCCAGAAATAAAGTCTGCTGCACAAAACGACTAAACAGGTCGTTACAAATAATTACATAAAAATTTGAATTTACACACAAAATAATCAAAAAAAAATTTCACACAAAAGATTAGGAATGACTTTGAAGTTTCTGGAAAAGATCTTGTTTTAGTGGCAACCTTGTCGCCACAATAATATTTTTGTGGCGACTACCTTTTAGTCCCACTAAATGCATTTTCAATCATATTTTTGTAGACACATATTGTGACAATCTAACGAAAAGTGCAACGAAATGACACTTTTTAGTAGCGATAATATATTTAGCCACAAAAACTATTATGTTTTATGGCAACCATCTTATGCCGCCACAAAAACCATATATTTGATGGCAATTAGGTATGTTGCTACAAAACGTTGTAACTAAAAACACATTTCCTATATTAATATAACGAGACATTTTACTTTTTCAATACAACCAAAAAGATAATTATTATTTTTTATTGTGATCTTAGATCTTTTCCTGCAAATTCCTCCTTAGGAAAAAAAAATATTCATAAATGTAATTACTCTTTAGATAATATTTATCAACTAAAACTTTAACAGGAAATACAAAAAAATAGTACAAACAATTTTTTTCTACTACTTTTAAACATTACCAATAAAAGATCAAGGATGAGTTGGTTGTTTATACGCCATAAATATTAATTGACTCTTAGATTAAGTTGTTACAAGTCCGAAAAAATATTAATCAATACTGAAAGATCTTATATTTTTCTAGTGGATTAGTATATTCAAAATTTATATTTACTAAGCATAATCATGATGTTTAATTATAAATTCAATAAGCAACTTTACTACACATAATATTCTAATTATCTTCACCCATTTCTTGGTCTAGAAATCACAATTCACTACAAGAAAAATCGTTATTTAAGACCAGCATTTAGGAAAGAGTTAATAATCTCATCTCAAAAAATACATGTATCGCGAAGAGATTATATTTCCGTCCCTAATTTTATATGTTATTGTGAAGGTATAAAATCTAGTGACTAAAGAAATTACAATGTGGTCTCAAATTCTAAATATGGTGGTTAGAAACGGGACAAAAGTGAATTTTTTAAATCTTAGTAGAAACTCATCAGGCGCTAAAAAATTACATCATTAAATATAGTTCATGTAAACTCTCTATTTTTTCAATACAAGACAATCAAATCACTTCAAACTTTACAGGACACAAAAGCCCTAAATCGATTTCATCAAAAATATGTGCACCAGCTGTGCAAATCGCATCTCTCTGGGAAACCATTTCTAATACTCTTTGATTTCATCCTCTCTTTCCCAAAATAAAGAATGTGTTGTAGCTCATTAAGAGAACTTCGTCAATGAGTTGATTTTCATCAAATTCATTTTGAGGTATGTCTTCTTTAAGCATTGATTTTTTCTTCTTTACTCTCTTAGCATTAGTTTTGTGGAGTTACTCTTAAAGTATTTCATCGCCAACTAGTAGTTTTCTATAGGTGTATAATTAGAGAAGTGTTGGGATTCCTAGTTGATAATCTTGTTTTTGAATTATATGAAATTTTGTAGCATGAACATTTCTTATCGTGTTGTAGATTAACAATGATGCATAGAGTTACCTAATGCTTAAGTTAAGGGAGCAGTAACTAGTAATAACAACACAACTTTTTCATATGTCATCTGCACCATAAGATTTTTTCACTACCATTTGAACAAACTCTTCCTATGAGAACTAATCTAGCTTTCTTTCTCTACTTACTTTTTTTAGTATTTTAAAGGTCTTAAAATATCTTGAGGTTCTTTGAGAAAATATCATAAAATTTTTTGAAATAAGGTCTTACACTACTTCACAATATCTTCTTTCTCTGTATTCACATTATTCGACATAACTGCAAGGCATAATGTTGTTGTTTCTTGCACTTTAAATTTTTAAAAAATTATATGCTTAACAGAGGATTCATATGTTTTCTACAACTCTTTTAATTGTTGCACATCTTCTTATTACTCAATTTTCACACACTTCTATGTACAACTATGCGTAACAACACTTCCTCTATTTTATTGTATTGTATTCTATTAGTATATCTAGTAGATAAATGAATATAAACCCCACTTGATGAGTGTTGGATACAATATGTTGTTTTCTACTTTTAGAGTATTTCCGTTGGAATTTGTACACATCTCAACCTTTTAGGTTCTTCTGAGCATCAGGTGTCCAACTTTCTACTCCCTACAATCATTTTTCTCGCTAAATACTCTATATAGGATGTATAAAACAATCAAGGTGTTTTCTCCAATCATTTGTTATTCAAAAAAAGATAAAAAACAATTATGCTGCCGTACCATTTGTATAGGTCTGAACATAGAAAACATGAAACACATCAAGCTTATACACCGAGGCTTTCATAAGATTTTGTAAAACATAAGTAGCAAAGCATAAAACTACCATAAAAACTGATATCAAGCTCTACTCAGCTTTGTAGAGCATATAAGGCTACTGTCTACACACCTAAAGTAGACTTTTATGTGATCACAACCCTCCCTAAATAATCTTTATGTTAAATCTTTAGAATATATAATTATTGCGTATTTGAGTTCTAAATTTTATCAACCCAAATCCTCTTCAATATATTTATGTCTTTAAAATCATGTCCTTTGGATATTCTAAAGTCATTATAAAATTTTTGAGTGCCTACCGCCTACAGTTATCATATAATTTCATTTTAAGTTGAACTAAACTCCCATTTAAATTTTATACCAAATGTTATTTAGTTGTGATTCATCATAAATAAATGTTTAATTCTTGGATAATGTATCCCAATGTTATTTAAATTTGAACTCTCAGTTTTGTTAAACAAGAAGGTTAGGCTAGGAAACAAGTTAACGGGAGGCAACATTAGATCTTTTTCACAACTGTTCAATTTTTTTTATGCAAGCTCTTCTTTTTATTTTATGCAACGCTGCATACTGACATTAATTTTGATTTGAAAATTCCTAAAAGCTGTAACACTGCAACCAGCAACTCCTCTGTTTTAGAGTTTGCTTTTAGTGACTCTTTTTTACTGTTTGTTGCAGTAGCGTTGCTAATCAAACTTGTCTTTTATGCTATTAATTCAGTCCAATTTTTATATTTTCAGACATGTGTTATTTAGTTGTGAATCATCATAAAAGATGTTAGATTCTATGTTAATGTACCTCAAAGTTCTCTCAATTTAAATAATCAATTTGGTTAAACGAAGTAGTTTAGGCAAAGAGACAAGGTGAGGTGAGGAGAATGTAGAAATTTTGTTTAATTTTTTTATGCTGCATCTTTTTCTTATTATTTTCTGCAAAGTTGCATTGCATAAATTTTTATTTCAAAATTCCTCACTGCTACAACACTGCAACCAGTAGTTGCTTTGTGTTTAACAGTTTGCTTCTAGCTGCTCTGTTTTACTATTTGTTGTCAATTGCGTCGTTAACTCAACTTCTCTTTTATGCAGTTCATTCAGTCCATTTATTTCCACTTTCTACCAAATGTTAATAAGTCTGCTTCTTCAAAAAAGATGTTTGATTTTTTTTAATGTATCTATGTTCTAATAGATTTTTCTTATTTCTTGTCGGATTTGTTGATGTTTTGGATATCACTTGACAAAGATTGAAGTTTTAAGTTTTCTGCCAGACTTTTGTTCATTATTTAGTGAAGATAGAAGTTTAGAAGATGTACTAACTCATTCTTAGTTTTCTATGAATGTTTTGGAATACTTTGGATGTTATCTATGTTTTTTAGTTTTGCAAATATTGAACATCATGGGATGTTAAATAATTTATTGTAACAATCACAATCTTATCTCTATTCTTTCCCCCTCTCTAATGTAACATTTGTCGATAAATATAGAGTCTTTGTATTGTTAATGTCTCTACGATCAATGGTGGTCTGTTAGACACCACACTATATTGGTTGACTCTAATCAATCTAGGAGCAGAATTAATGCTCTCTTACTGTATAAGCTACGACTAGTAATCATGCTAGCCGGTAAAGTTATTTTACAACCAGGTTGTTGTTCGGATTTAAAACTACTCTTGGACAAGATTATTAATGGTCTCTAAAGACCTAATTGGATTCTAGGACCAGTTACTATCTCAGGAAATTTTCTAAGACGAGGTTGCGGAAGGTCGCAAAAAGAAATTTAACTACCGGAATACCAAGATATAAGTGTTCTATTTAAGACCTGATTTGCATTCACTAAAAGGAGTTCACGACCTGAGTTTGTCCCGTCCTAGAACATTTAAGGGACCAGATTTTCTACCTCGTCCTTACAGACCACTAGCTACGGATGTATCTAGGACGAGTGGGGACCAGATAGAGACTAGATTTCCCTTCCGTATAGATGTTTTTCTTGTAGTGATTATAAATAATTTTTTTACTGCTATAAAAATATAATGAAAGGATACACTAAGATATGCTACATACATATATATAATTTTATGCATGTAACGAGCCGATAGATCATTTTCAGTACTAGGGCTTCTTATTTCACAAATGACTGTTTTTATAGATTCTTAATAGGTATATTTGACTAATCGTTAACTAAATTTATTTAACTGATAGATAATATTAAATAATCAAATTTATGTTGCTAGTTTAAGGTAATGTCTCCAATTTATTTAATACCTTATATTACTTGACCCATGTTTATTAAAATAAGTTAATGGTGTTTGTTACTTTTCAATATATTTTTTTAGGAAGTAAAGAGATGTCATTATGTGTTATTAGACTTAATGTATGTGCTTGTAGGTTGAGTTTTTCCATACAAACTGATGGTGATAATAACTTCGTAATGGGTAGTCAATCATTGGTTGAGGAGATGATGAACTTAGGTTATGGCGGTTTCCACTTGTTTCTGATCAGTGGATTCAACCTTGAATATTATTAATTAATTATTATCATATTATAAAATATGTTTTAATATATTGAGATTCCAATATATGCTTTGATCACTTTAAATAAGTTATCAATTTCTTTTTTTACTAACCATCTTGTAGTTTATTGGATTGTAACCATGATTTTAAAGGTCAATGTTACCATATCATAAATAAATTATTGAAGTATTTTATAATTAACATGAAATTTTCGAAGGAAGGCTACTAACATACGTAGTTGATTGGAAATCCCAACAAGCTATGCATCTTCCCCTTGATTAATTTTTCAGCAAAATTTCCATAGAAGTGGCATGAGCTTATTATGGGGTATAACTTTTTAATGAAATATTATTTCTCATTTTTTTGTTAAACTGGTGGGGCATGAAAATTTGTTTGTACATGTGTGTGTTATTGTGGTCTTCATGGTTATTACGCCACATAATTAAATTTTTTTAAGTAATTTCGAATAATTTTCTTTAATTAGATTGAGTAATTAAAAGTATTCTTCATCCAATAATTATAATTTGTTTTTAGGTTTGATCCATAGAATTCTTTCTCGAAACTCGATTAATATAAATTTACAATACTAAAATATGTAATCTTAAGGTTGAACTGGAGATATGTAATTATGGTAGAGAGATTATTTTCAATTTATTCCTAGATTCTCAACAGCAAAAGTAATGAATTTATAGTTTATAATATATGGATCACAATTCTTTTTACTTAACTATTGATTTGGTAACAAAACTTTTATTGATGAATTTTTATATATTAAAAAATAACTCTTTGTAGAGAGTTACTAGGTTACGTTGAACCTGTAATATTAATGAGATTTGTGTAACATCTAGCAACTTGAAGAATTAGAAAGGAGTGTAAAATCAAGAAATGTATATTTTTGAAAAGTATAAAAAAATTATAAAATATAAAGTAAGTTAAAAAGTGACTTTTTGTCAACTTCAAATGGTCATAACTACTAGCTCATGATGAGTTAGGTGTGAATTCCATATATGATTGAAAATCCCTTCCAATGATCTTTCCAACTCCACCAAGTTTTCACGATTTCAACTTTGTTTGAGAGAGTTATTCCCTTTGGAAGTTGGATTTTCGGGTTAAAAAAAATTCCTTATCCGGTACTCTAAAGGGTATTTTAGTCTTTTCACTACCCTATTATCTTTTTATCCATTTTTATGAGTTTAATGTGGGTCAAATAAGAATATATTCAGTTCTAGAAGTTGGAAATTTTCTGTAACACCATAAAACGAACTAAGGTGAACTAGAGATTCATAAATGTTTCATGAGTTAATTTTGTGTTAAAATGATTTATGATGATTATCTTAGGAAGTGTATGAAATTTTATGACGTTTGAAGGTCAAGCATCCAAGAAAATCCATGACATTCAAAAGGTGTGCCTCAAAAAGTGCTATTGTATCTTCATGTATTTTAGTGAGTTTTATGTGTTAGTCTTAATCGAAATTGATGTGGGATGTTCCTAGTACCTAGATAACCTAGTATGGAGGTTAAATGTACAGGTACAACTACATCTAGGACCCATGAGGAGCCCTAGAAGAGGACCCCATCCATTTGGCAGGATGCCGCCAGCTAGTTACCATCGACGGCCACAAGGGACAGACCGTTGGTCAACCAACTGCCCATCAACCTTGGTCGTCGACTGGACTTGCAAGGTTAGAAAATCCTGTACTAGGTAGATACTCACACAAAATCGATGGACTCCATATATGGGGCGTCGATGGGGAAACGACCAGCCTGTGAAGGGCTTAGGTGGCCTGCCAAAAAGCTGTAAATTTTCTACCATGGTTGTAAATTCACCCCAACTAATTTGTGGGCCATGTATGAATATTTTATGGTCTTTTAGGTATATAAATAGGGTTCAAACACTAAGACCTATGTTTAGACTTCTTTTTCATAAACCCAAAACCTTCTCTCAAGAAAGACTATCTCAAAATCTCTTGGAAACTTGGACTCAAGGAAGGGCTGGGAGGGCCTGTTGTGGTTAACATATTCACCAAAAATTCATGGTTTATATTCTCATTGAGCTATGGTATTCATCCTTTAATTCTGTTCCATTCATGGAGACATTTCTATAGAATTTCTAAAGAGGTTTTCAAACCCTAACTTCTTCTATCATGGACTATGAGTATGGTTCTTGCATCAAAATCTTTTAAAGGATTCAAATATTATATTTGTAATGTTAGGTGGTGATTTTAATGCTAAAACATTAATGAAACCATGTATTGATTATTATAAAATTTTGACTTATGAAATTGGTGTAATGAACATGATTTGATAATGTTAGAGTTAGTGTTTTTTGATGGTTATATTGTGACTTAGCTACTGCCTTAAGGGCTATTTTATGAAGTATTATTGAGGAATGGATTTTAGGTCGTAAGAGAATGCATTAATGGTATGTTAGTTACATTGTTTAACTGTTATTATGAAATTCCCTTGAGTGGTATGGTCCACCTTTGGTGGCAGTGTTTACTTGAATTATATGAGTGTTCATCTACTTTTTAATTGTGAATAAGGCCATTAAGGCATATTATGTGAAGAATTATGATAGTGATGTTGTTCTTGGTTATGTTCTTTATGAAGCTTGTTATGTGAAGTATGCTAGAAATAATGTTTAAAGGAACTACATAAATATATTAAGCAAGTTTAAATGTGAAATGTGATGAATGAACATCTAAATATGTTTAGAACATGTACACACACTCACACTTAGAATAAATGAAGCTAAAGAATGTGCATAAAAATGGGAGTTTTTAGGTGAGCACTCATTGTGATTTGAGATAAAGTGTTTAGTAGACACCTCACTATTCCTTAAAGATTTCTATGATAGGTTGGAGGTAGGATATTCATTGTGACTTTAGATGTGGTTTTCCAATGTGATCTCTAGGGATAATTACCATTTGTGAGTTCAGATGTGCTGATAGCTAGATATCCCTTCACCTAAAGTAATGACTTTTAAGAGTCTTTAGGGGAGTTATGCTTCACACCGATGTAGATTTGAAGAAGGGGTGGGTGCACATTGTGAGTAGAGATGTTGTACCCAATGTACCTCTTGAGATGAATACTCATCGTAAGTAGTAAGTGAGTTACTTAGTAGAAATCTCCTTATCCCTTACCTATGCTCCCACATAACTGTGGCTATTGGAAAATCCATGTAAAGGTTAAGAGAATGACCCCACCCTAGGAAGCTGGGGAGCCCTCATCTAAAAGGGTAGTTTTGGGGTTTCATGTCTAGATCTCATGGTCTGTGTCGGTTGAAGCTATCCCCCCACAAAAGAATGAATGAACTAAGTCTCCTAAAAGAACGTACTACTTAGAGTAGGCGATGGTATGGCATGCTATCTATTAATTGCACTAAGTAGACAATTCGAAAGGGGAGTTTTGATGTGTTCTATGTTAAGTGTATGAAATAAGTGTCCTAAAAGAACGTACTACTTAGGTTAGGTGGTGGTATGGGACACTATCGATCCATTGAACAAAGTAAACCCTACTAAAAGGGAGTCTTGGTGTGTTTACTTGAAGTGATTGAATGAGTTATCATGTGTTGTAAATGAGGTTAGATGACTTGACGTCTAATGTTAAGGTAGCATGTTAAAGTATGGTTTTACATGATGATTTAATGAATGATGCATGTAGTGTACTTGATCCAAAGGAATCCTCAAGGAATCACTAAGTGGGAGTAGTAGTATGGGATGGTACTCTCACATTACACTTAGTGTAACTTACAAGTCCTATTAGAGAAGGGTGCATGCATGAAGTCCTTATTGTATAAATGTTATTTTAATGTCTAGTTTCTATTGTGAACATGTTTCCTTAACAAGGTAAGCCTATGATTAGTAGTCTTAAGTCTCACTTAGATGTGTATTGATGGTGGTATATGGGCGGTTCCTTCATGTCTTACCTTAGTGAATGTTAGATTTAATTTTTTAGGGACACCTTAAGGGAATTGAGTTCACTGTAATGTTTCACTGTAAAGTCGAAAGGTTTAGTGTAAATTGATCTTATGGTTCTAAGATTATGAGAGATTTCTATTTTATGTGATTAATGATGATTCTTATACTATTTTAACTGTAAAAGCATGATTGTTTTATTTATTTGGCTTGAAAGCTTATTTTACTAAAATTTCCCTTTTCGCATGTTTTTGCATGTCACACTTAGTACATTGTTTTGTACTAACTCCATAATTTTGTATACTTTATAAGTACAGGTTGGAGACAAAGAAGAAGCTTAGAAGTCAAAGCTTGGGAATCTATCGTCTCAAGACTAAGAATGTCCTCTTATATTCAAGGACAGAGTTCTATTTCTTAGATTCTAAAATTAAAACTTATTATGTATTTTTTATGCATTAAATTTACAAGGTTGTGTCTCTAAGATATTTTTGTTTGTGTCTTTATATTTTCTTTTAAAGACGAGATCACTCCTTAGGTTTTATGAATGATGTTTCTTTTTTATTAATTTTTTTGTTAAAAGTTTTAATTCCATAATATTTTCATGGTTTATGTAATGAATGATAACTATGGCTTTTACAAGAAATCCGAAAGGTCAGGTATGCAATTGTTCCGACCGAAGGGTTGCCCCCTTCTTCTAGGGGGTACTGGTGGGTCGTTACATTTTCACTCTAGGGCTAAGGAGAAAGGATAAGTAGAAAAGGGTATGATTCACGGAGAAAATTCTAGATTGATCGTGGTTTCCCCAATGATTTTCTTCTATCAGGTATGTCAGTCTATCTCAATGTTGGGTTTGTTCACCCACGCGCCAATTATTTTTTATTCAGCATAATGATATCAATAAAAGATTTTATTTTGAATGTTCCTGAATGTTGTTCTTGAATTTGTTTTCATTCATAATAGGAGTTAAAGTTTATGAATATCTTGATGTAGAAAGTGATGTTTATTGAGTTCTTTGGATTTAATTTTTATGTATGTGACTTGGGTACACTGATCTAAAGTGAATTTGAGAAAATAAATTGAAATAAAATGATATAAGGTCAGAAAAAGAGATGAAAGTTCATCAGGCATCACTTTGGGGAAGGCAAGTGAGGCGCCCCCCAAATGCTCAATATGGCTCGGGGATGGGCGCAAGCAGTGCGTCAAAATGGAGCCCCTGTCAAATAGGGCTGGTGTGGCCCTCACCGTGCGCAATGGAATCAAACTTCTTTACCTAGTCTTCGTACTTCAATCAGTTTCACCCCTTCAAAAGTGTTTTAACGCTTCCTACTGATTATAACTACTCTAAGGGACTTCTAAAGATATAGAAATCATCCAAAACATGAATTACAACCTTGAATCCATAACTTCAAATTCAAGGAAAGTTAAGACTCAACTCTAAAAAGTTCTTAGAGTCTTTTCAAAAAGTCTTTGGCAAATTTTTTTAACTTTGTTTTAATACTTTAAGATCAATTTGAGAAAACAGTGAAAACAAGAAGAAGAATTTGATTTGAAGGTTCATAAGTCTTTCATAAACGTTTTAAATTCATTTTAAAACTTCACTTTCAGTTTTGTTAAGAATAAGTGAAGACTTTTTCCTAAATGTGTATATGGGGACTAAGTATCCTCAAAGAAGTATAAAATAATAAAAACTGAGATTTCTAAAGAGCCTTCGGGCTAGTTTAAGAAGAGAGTAGTAGCTATCTAAATGAAGCAAACAGGGGAAACATCGATTTCTAACAAACCAATACAAGTAAGTATGGTTTAAAAATACAAGAGCTAAAATAATATTATTTTTAAATTAGTATAGGGCGTCGAGATAGGGGAGAGTTCAGACAACTACCAACCCACATAAACCATGTAACCACCATGGGTAGAAAATGGTCATACTTTTTATATGGTTCCTTTAAAGCTTTTTAGCATAGACTAGTGGATCACTTAGTAGTTTAGGTTTTATACCAAAGGGAAGGTACGGGAAATCCCTAACAGCGTGAGGGCAAAACAATATATCATCACTATAGTTCTTGAGTGATGGTTGTCAGTAGCGAAACTCTCACAAATAATGAATGTATTTTTACATACAGAGTTATTTGAATTTTTTACATACATGACAGAGTTATATTGTATCTTTTCATACATACAGAGTGGAAAAAAAATTATAAAACAACTTTTTATATATTATTTCTTTGAAATTGCATTATATTGAAATGAGTTCAAACCTATATCGTTGAGTTTTGCCAGGTAAGTTCTTCAGATTCTCTTTTCAAGAGTATGTTGTACAAATTAGAATTCAAACTTGCGCACTCGTACATTCAATGTATTGATGATAATTGGCTTGCATCGTATTATGAGAGACATAACTAATGAGGATCAGCAACCAATGTAATGTTAACCCAGTGAAGAACTCCACAGTCAGCTTGTGAGCCTCCTTGCATTCAAGAGGACATGTATTACTTTTTTTCTTATTTAGTAATTAGGATGTTGTGGATTTTATACCAACATCCATCGCAGTATTAAAGGATCCATAGAAAGATAGTAAGACATTTGTCCTTTGAGTCTTTTAAGTATTATCTATTGTTGTTACGACTTGTGTTGTGAGATTTTTTCAAGTTTGAATGTTTCTGTTATAAAAATATTATCAGCTATTATATGCTTTAAGTTCAGTTAACTTTAATATTTAGTCTTCTACTTTGTTTACTATAATATTTACTCTTTTATGCTTAGTTCAGTTAATACTCACTTTGTGAGATAGATTTGTCTCATGAAGTGTCTCTGGAACTCTTGCTTGCACATGTTTTCTCAAAATTAGAATGAACATTTAGGAACAAGAGGTACCAAATGCGTCTTAAGTGTAACCCAAGACAGAGAGGAAATTAGTATGCTGAGTCTGGCTATGGCAAATTAGGTTTGTCAGGAAAGAGGAGCTCTACAAGAGGGGGTCAACACTTTGAGGATTCGTGTGTTCTTGAGGATGAATCCCCCATGATTCAGTGATTCAAGCACTATTGAGGATCCAAGACCTTCACCAATGAACTGAAAAAGGTGTTTGAGGTGAAAAATGTTTCTAAAATTAAGATTGTTGAGCTAGGTTCTTCTCAACTCAAGGGTGTTGCTAGAACTTTGTTGGACTAGTTGAAAAATGGTGGAGGTGAAGATGCACCACTGATGAGTTGTCCTTGTATGGAGGAGGCCTTCTTGGGGTGTTTCTTTCCCCGAGAACTGAAAGAGGCAAGGTGCGTGAGTTCCTCACACTAAAACAGTAATCTCTAAGTGCTCATGAATATGGATTGAAGTTCACCAAATTGTCTTTTTATGCTCTAGATAAAGTTAAGGACACGAGGAGTAGAATGAGCATGTTTGTCGCTTGCTTGGGCCGTCTATGAAGAAAAGGGGGTCAGGCAACAATGCTTATTTGGGACATGGATATTTTGAGGTTGATGATCTATTTGCAGCAGATAGAGGAACAAAAGTAAAGATATATAGAGCACTTCAAGATTCAGAAGAGTAAGACTGGAAATGAATCTGGCACGCAGAATAGTAATTCATACCGGTCTTCCTTCCAACATAATAATAAAGAGCATGCTCGATCAATAGCTAGTGCACCTAAACCTAAGAACAAGGGTGAGTACTGTGGTAATGATTTTAGAGCTAAACCAGCCTATCCAATGGTACAGTGGATTGTGGCACAAGAGGGTAGTAACCCTCTTGAATGCGTAATGTGCCACATCCTGAAACCACACAATAGAAGTTAGGATCAATCTGGGATTGCAGCCGGCGTATTTGACCTTTTGGATGTCTTGTACAAGCCCTTTCCATATTGTTCATCGCATATACATAATGAACATTAGTGCAGAATTAAAACTTTTCACAAAACATTAGAATATGTTTAATAACATCTTTCAATATAAATCATAGGAAATACTAAGTCTCAATCACATCAAACATAGACAGAAGAATACTTTTGGGACATATCCCATACGTCAAAACATAGAATGACTTTGTCTGTTACAATACATCAAAGGAAATAAAACACATATATGTATGTAATCCTTCAAGTAAATTGAGGCCATAATTTACATCACTTTAACGACTCTAGAGTCAATGCTATCCTTCAAGATCCTTTTTACCTTTCACCTACACCTTAAGAAATAATAAAATATATGGAATTAGTACAAATAATTGTACTAAGTATGAGATTATGCATGAAATAATGAAAATTGACATTGATTAGAAATATGCTTTTTTTTATTTACAATAATATTATAATCATAAGAATAACATTAAACACCTTAGAATCACAAAAGATAACATTTATGTAATTTAGGACATTTTTGAGAAAACATTATAGTGACTTATATTCACTATACAGTGAATTACTTCACTGTAACGCTGAAGTGCCTTCTCTACAACTAAGTCACCTTTTAGGATGTAATTATACCACTAAAGACTATCCTATAACTCACCTAACAAACACAAAGAGAGACCGCCCATACACCCTCTCTAAACACGACTAATGATCCTCAAGACTAATCCAAAAGAGACACAATACACACTTACAAGACATAAAACATATGAACATGAGATCCTCCTACAAAAGGTGATTCTAAGTCGCACTTGAGTTAGTTGTGAAGAGACCACCCATACAATCCCTGACACACACTTTTAAGAGATCTTATAGACTACCTCTGATAGAATCATTCTTACTTAACACAAAAACAATATATAATATGACATTCTCTTAAAAAAGGCTATCAAGAGACTTACTTAAGTAAGTCAAGAAGATAACATCCATGATTGAACTTTTCAAGACTACCTAAAGGATACTTAAGATTACCTACGGCCTAGATCATGTCCACATAATTAACCATTTTCCCTAACGAGAGTCATTCTTAAGACATAACTAGGGAAGATACGAAGTGACCATTCGTATGGACCCTTCACAGCTTACCTAGACCACCCTTAACTACTCTTGGTAAGTATTTATTCATATTACATTCTTTCTTAACTTAAGAAATTACATTCATTAGTTTATTTAAAACTCATTCATCACATAAAGACATTCAAGTAATGGCCTTGGACAAGACCTACGAACTCCAACTAATATCTTCAAAGCCTATTAAACAATGTCTTAATAGTGTCCTATACCACCACCTAAACTTTATAGAACTTCTCTAATACTAGTAGGTATTACATATTATGAGAATAGACACTAGCCAACATAGACCATGATAGCAAGACATGGAATCAAGAGCTTTATCCTACTCCGGTGAGGGTGTTCAACTTACCAATGGTAGAACATATACACATCCCATGTAGGCACATGGTTAATGAATAAGAATGGCATGCTTTATAATCTAGTCTCATTCTTTAACTAGAACTACTTCCCTTACCATACTCACTTGGTGCTAGCCTCTGTTCTCATGGATTAATTTACACTTAAGGTTCATTTAAATGCGTTCCATTTCATGTTCATAACTTAATCACATATAAACTGCAAAAGAAAGGTCCACTAGAAATACCATACAATGGAGACAAAAAGCTCATAATGACTTTCCTAAGGGTTGATATGATGTCGTTGATGTACCGTGGTTTCACGGTACTTTCAATGATTTTCCTTAAGTTTATTGTGTGTGTAAGGACTTTTTGTAGTAATTTTAATGCACTTTTCTCTTTGTTTGTAGGAAAACTGTCCAGAATGAAAACACCAAAGAACTATGCTGAAATTGCAGAAGTGATGACCTACGGTGACATCGACAGTTCGTTGACCCGTCGATGGTAAGTAGTGGCAATCGTCGTCTAACAAAGATGCTGATGAAGGATGATGGGGGAATCCTGACAAAGTGTGGTGCTAAGGAAGCTATCTACTCACCGTCATATCCATGAAAGACTGTCTTGCACATTCGTCATTTCTAATAGAAAGTAGCCCCATTATCTGTTTTGAAAAGATTGTAAGTGTGGGAAACGGAAGCTATCGACGGACCATCAAAAACTCAACGGATTGTAATCCTAGTATGTCGATGGTAACAGTGAGTTGGAGAAGAAAGCAACTAAAAAAAGTCTACGTGTAGAAGAACGAGAGGGCTCGACGGTCCGTCAGTTTGGTCGTCGACTCATACACCTTTTTGGGTAAATTTTCCTTAAATAGATTTCCTTTTTATGTTAGGACTTCATTACAAAAAATACTTGCAAAAAACTCATTTTTGGGGTTAGACTCTTTGGTATTTTCAGTTTATTATCCTAGTTGTCAAACTTGAGATTTTAGGAAATATTCTAGTTTGCAGAATTGTTTGTTGCAAGACTGTTATTTATTCAAGTAATTTTTTGGATTTTTTTCAATCTCATCAAAGTAACTACATGAATTATTGTCTAATAAATATGAATCGTGAGATTGTTAACACGGGTAACTAAATCCATAACTAGGGTTTTGGGAACCATGGATAAATAACAAGGTAAAAACGAGCTAAAAACCAGTTCTAGAATATTGTCTTTCATTTATTGATAATTCTTTCGTTTAGAAGTATTTTTAACGAGTGCACGAGTTAGAATTCACCTTTTTGCTACATACCGGACCAAGGTGGCATATAATAAGAAAAGAATTATCAACACATATTTAGTATACACTATCTAATAGGCAAGTGTCATTTAGTGAGAAGTAACAACTAAGCTATATACCGATTATGATACTTAATATGAGGTAAATATAAGGTTTAGTAAAGCATAAAAACGCAGGCGGACCAAGATGCTGAGTGAAATTCCCTAGTTGTTGGATCAAGGAATTAGGGACACATAACTTACTACTTTTTATGGAAGATACAAGGAAAGGATTGTTATAGATAGAATTACCACGTTATAAAATTGTGTGAACACTAATTCCCTAGTTACTCTTATCTGTTAATAAATATCAAATATTCAAACTTTCTACTTCTTTACTTAGAAAAATTTAATTCCTTTTGTTATTTAAAAACCCCCTTTTTACTAAGCCTTTTCAGAAAGGACTTCATTAAATAGAAGTAATTGTAGGTTAAAGTTAAGTCTATATCATTTTCCTCGTGGGATCGACCCCAACATCATAGTTGAATTCTTTACTTTATATCACCGCTTATACTTATTTTTTAAAAGTAAATATGAGCGTATTAAATTTTGGCGCCGCTGTCGGAGAAAATGGATTTTAGATCAACTTTAAGCACATTAATGATGTTTAGTCAACAAGTTCAAAATTTTACTTTTTATCTTTGTTTTTGTTTGTTACAGATCTAACATCAGTGTATGCCAAGTACACGGAGTAGCGGAGGAACCATACTCTCACCCGACCTAGAACTGAACCGTACACTATACAAAATGATCTGAAATCTGGGTAAATATAGGTGAAATGTAAATATCAGTAACTCTTACAGTCCACTTGTCTTATCTCATATACAACAGGGTCATATTTATGTGGTAACTAGTAGTATGATGCATATACTCACAGCTAGAGGTTTGTTTTTGAGACTATGTTTAGATGACTTACATGCTCACATCGTCAAAGTGAAGGCGGTTTGTAATATTTGTGCGTGGAGTCCTGATTTGAACATGGACGTCATTGGGTTAAGAGTGTTCCCTCTCTCAGTGAGGGATCTGGCTGCTATATTCTTTATCGAGCTCCCCTATAACTCAATCTATATATGGAATCAATTGAAGGATGTGATCTTCGCACGTAACTACCTAGTGTCTAAGAAGATAAAACACAAAGATATAGTAAACAACTTTGTGTCACTACTGTGAGAATCAAACAGAACTTCTTGGGATAGGTTCACCTCATTCTTGAGAAGTGTCCCCAACACTACATCAATGATGAGTAGCTGAAAGAGTACTTCTATCGGGGACAATATGATAATAATAAAGTAGTACTGGATACAATAGTGGGTTATTCTTATAGGGAGTGTCCTTATGCTGAGATCGCTGAAGAGTTAGAGAAAATCTCCCAAAATAGTAATCTTGGAGCACTAGGAAGTCATATACTGGGAGAACAACTTTATCAGTGTAATCCGCACACAACCCAGAAACAAATGAGATTAGTGAAGAAATGGCTCAAATGAGAATTGAGCTTGGGTTGGTGTTGAAACACGTCACTGGGGTGTACAAAAGCTAAATGTGGTTAATCACTTATCTAAACCACCACTGTCGACTGATAAATATTACTATAGGGAGGACTCTTATGCTGTAATTAACCATACAGGGGATTTCCGACCAAACGCCCAAGGCTCTTATCAAGAAAATCGGCGCCAAAGTCATGGAAATAAAGGTCAAAACTATGGTAATTACAACCGAGAGGGTCATTATATCCAATATGGGAATTACAACTCCGATAACAACTTCAACCGGGGTAACAATGGTAACAAAAATGATACGAGTAGGACCTCTATTCAAGGTCAAATTTGTGAAGTTGCTCCTCCATGGTGGAGGCAGTATGGCAAGAGTTGAGGATATGTTAAAGAAAATGATGAGGAGGTTTGATGCTAGTCATGAGCACACTAATGAGTTGAGGAGTGACTTAGCGAGTATTGGGAAAAAAGTTGA
This sequence comes from Solanum lycopersicum, assembly GCF_036512215.1. Taxonomy (NCBI): domain Eukaryota; kingdom Viridiplantae; phylum Streptophyta; class Magnoliopsida; order Solanales; family Solanaceae; genus Solanum; species Solanum lycopersicum. The sequence goes on from NC_090805.1 coordinate 17,782,415, forward strand.
CGCACATGCAATCTTGATCAAGCATCTTGAGTTGCAAATGGACCAATAGTTTTCGATTGGGAACCCACGCCAACCGGGCACTTTTTCTAGCAATACATTCCAAAATATGAAAAATAATGGACATTGTATGGAAGTTACAAATCGAGATGGTAAGCAAAACACTGACGCACCGATGCCTTCTTGTGTAGAAAATATGATCATAGGTCATGATGAGGTACTGGAGGTTAGTGGCAATTAAGGAGACAAAACGGGGAAACAAGGTGAGGTACCCCAAAAGGTGACCCCCATGACTAGACCACAACCTCCATTCCCACAGAGGTTAGTGAAAAGACCGAGGATTGTAAATATCAGCGTTTTATCACTATGCTCAAACAACTTTCCATCATTGTCTCTTTGATAGAAGCTCATGAACAAATGCCCGGTTATGCCAAGTTCATCAAAGATATAGTCACTAAGAAAAGATATGTCAGTTTTGGAGGATGATGATAGAATGCAGCACGGTAGTGCTACTGCTACTAGGTCTCTAGTGAAAAAGAAAGAAGATCTAGGTGACTTCAGTATTCCATGTACAATCAGCATATTAGACTTTGCGAAAGCATTATTTAATCTTGGAGCAAGCATAAATCTCATGTCTCTCTTTATTTACATAAAGTTGGGTTTAAATGACCCAAAGCGCACTGCGATGCAGCTATTGATGGTCAATCGAACGGTGAAAAGTCCTATTGGGATAATCAACGATGCGTTTGTAAAGGTGGATTCATTCATATTTTCGGCTTATTTTGTGATTCTAGATTGTGAGGTCGATTTTTAGGTGCCTATTATTCATGGGAGGCCATTCCCTGCTACGGGTAGAGGCTTGGTTGATATAGAGAAAGGGCAAATGAATTTTTGGTTGAACAATAAAGAAGTGACCTTAAACATTGGTAGGTCCATGAGGGATTGTGGTGAGCTCCAATAAATATCTTCCATATATTATAAGGTTGAAAATTTATATGAGGTACAAATAGAAGAGCGTCTGTGTGTAGAAGAACTAGCAGAAGTGATCATGAATTTCTATAGTGATTGCATTGAAGAGTACACGTCATTGGTCGCGACACTTGAACGAGGTGATGTTCTGTTTAAACAAAAAAAATTGGAGTTAGATATGAAGCATCAAGAGTATCCACCTGCGAAACTATCTATATACGAGGCTCGAAAAGTAGAACTTAAGGATCTACCACCTCATATGAGGTATGTATTCTTGGGAAAAGGTGACACTTTGTCGGTAATCATTGCATCAGATTTTAATGTGCACAAGTTGAGAGTTTGGTGGAGGTGTTAAAAATGTTTATAAGAGATATTTGGTGGACTTTTGCGGATATTGTTGGGATCACTCCCGTGATTCGTTCACATAAAATCCAACTCATGCGCTATTATAAGCTAAGTAATGAGCACCAAATGTGTTAAATCCACCTATGCAAGAGGTGGTGAAGATGGAAATTATTGAGTGGTTGGATGCTAGAGTGATATATCCTATCACCGATAGTAGTTCGGTATGCCCTATTAGTGTGTACCTAAGAAAGGGGGAATGACTGTGGTCCCCAATGAGAAAAACGAGCTTGTACCGATTAAATTGGTGATTGGATGGAGGGTGTATATGGATTACCGAAAAAGAAAAAAAAGAGTTCACCTTGATTAACAGAGTTCAAAGGGGTTGAATGAGATTTATGAATTTCACTTGAATACATATGAAAGTCCATCTCTTTACAAAGGAAAGATGAAGAAGTACCATGACCCAAATATTTAGAAGCATGTTTTTTTGGTTTGGATTTGGTGCTTTTGTTGAATTCTACGTTGCGCTTGTTTCTGGGCAAACTGAAGTACATATGGACTTGTCCCTATTTGATCACCAAACTATTCCCTCATGGTGCGGTTGAGTTGGAGAGCAAGGAGGGTGTAAGGTTCAAGGTTAACGGGCAGAGAATTAAACTCTATCTAGGGCATGCTGAAACAACGAATGAAGTGATCAAGGCATACCATCTTGATGAAGTATGAGTAATAAGGAGTCCTTCATTGTGCCGCGACGTTAAAACAAGTACTGAATGGCCGGCAACCCGATATGTATCCTCTAGCCAACTATAGGTTTTTTGTGACATTCTAGGCATAGTTACAATATTTTTGCTTTTATTACTTATGTCAAGTCAAAATGTTCTTTTATTTTGCTTTAGAAATGTTGTCTAGAGCATAGTGTAGGGTCCGTGTTCCAAAAAAAATAATGTCCCAAAAACACAAAAATATTAGTTTAATGGGGGTTAAATTTGAAGGGACCAAATCACTAGAAATCTGCAAAAAACTGGTTTGGGGCACCCATCGACGGACCGTCGTCCCTTTGACGGACCGTCGTCCCTCGACAAACCGTCTGTTGGATCCGTTGTGCCAAAGTATATTTTTTAAATTATTCTAAGTTATGGAACTATCAACGAACGGGTCAATATTTTAATCGTCGGCGCTTTGCGCCTTTTGCTTCACGTACTATCCTATTTTATATACTGTTATGCATTGGGGACAATTGTATGACTTTTTGTTGGGGGTGGGATAAATGGAAAGTGAGTGCTAGGTAAAGTCTGAGTAGCCCAACTCACGATCCTCTTTTGGGGTTTCCTTGCCTGTGTTCTTTTCCCCCAAACGACTTGTTATTTTTTTGTCAAACCGGCTTGTTTGTATCTTTTGTACATAGTATAGAGATGGGATCTCAAGCATGATGGCTACACAAAATTATATCCTGATTCAAAGAAAATGCTGCATGACTAGGCATAGTAACTTCTGAATGTGTGACTCTAAGAATGACATCGAGATCCACCACCGCATGACCCTAAATCTTAAACTCGAAGTAGGTGTCTAATAATCTGGTTGAGTAATGACATGTGAAGTGAGTGTGAGGAAAATTTGAATAGTCCACCATTGGTATTGATATAGAACTTGCTTGAGTCTTGCTAAAACTAAGTTGTGATAGACAATTAGGAAAGGAACATAGGCCCTTTTTCAATATAGTAAATCTTTAGCCTAGATAATAGAAAACCACATGAAATTAATCCCTTCTTGATACAAATGAATTTAGATTAATTTAGACCTTTGTTTTTCACCCAACTGACCTTTTCTCGGAACAATGTGTTGGACCTGGTTCGTCCTTCGACATGTTCACCTCAGCTTATGCAAAAAGTATAAGTTAAATGTAGCTAATGAAGAAAACAACATTGTCGTGGCCATGACCCAATGTTTGATATTGTGTACCTTTACTCATGGTTAAACCATGAGTTGAGGGTGGCTAGTTGAGGAATGCTCCAGAATGTGGGGTTCAAAGAATAAATCAAGAGAAAGAACAAAAAGAAGTGACTGAAGAAAAGTTGAAAGAAAAGTTTTTTTTAAAAAAAAATAATCACTTATAAAAAATATAATGAAAGGAGAAAAGTAAGGCGAAAGAATATAATTTTTTTGAAATAGGGCGGAATAAAATGATGAAAAGGAAGGACGCTTAGCCGTTCTTTCAAGGAGGTCAATAAGACACTAAAATACATCCAAATGTACCCTAACTAACCCTGAGCCTAAGTTACAAGCTAACAAAATTCCTATTATGATCCTAAGAGACTATTATGGTGAAATTAAAGAAGTGAAAATAAGAGCAAGCCTATGGCAACAAGTATAAATAAGGTGTGAAGTTGTTCTGAAAGAGAGTATTGAAAAAAATAATCCTTATCGTCAAACTGAAATCATTGTGTGAAAAAGGAGGATGTTGTTTTGAAGTGATGACACTAGTTGCAATATCAGAATATTGGTACATTGGTGAGATACTGAAGAGGATAGGTGTCGTTGTGTGGTGAACCTATGTCATGGTCTGATCAACATGAGTAAGACTAATAGTAATAGCATACATAAACATAATTAAATTAATCGAGATTGCTAGCCAAATCATCGTGAAAGCTTAAATAAGGATACTCTTGTACAAAGGATTTGTGGTCAGTCATAGTGCGTCGCTTGAAGACAAATAACGAATTAAGTTGAGGGTGTTGATGTATCGTGGTCTCACAGTATTTTTAATGCTTTTTCCTTAAGCTTAGTGTGTTTCTAAGGTCTTTTTGTAGTAGTTTTAATGTATTTTTCTCTTTGTTTGAGTAAAACTTTCAAGAATCAAAAAATGGAAGAATTGTGCTGAAATTGCAGAAATGATGACCTACATAGACATCGATAGTCCGTCGACCCTCGATGGCCCATAGGTGGAAACCATCATTTAAAGAAAATGCTGCTTAAGGAAGATCGGGGAATTCTAACCATGTGTTGGGCTACAGAAGCTATCAACGAACAACCATCTCCTTGATGGAACATCCTGCACATCCTTCATTGCTAACAACAAGTAGCCCAAGTTTTCGTCTTGAAAAGATTCTAAGTGTCTTGAAACGGAAGCCAACAACGGACTGTCGTGCACTCAACGGACCATCATCCTGGTCAGTCGATTGTAACAGTGAGTTGGAGAAGAAAGTGTCTAAGAAAAATTCTAAGTGTGGAACGACAGAAGGACTCGACGGTCCATCATGCCTTCGACGGTCCATCGATCCGATCGTCGACTTAGATAAGTTTTTGGGAAAATTTTCCTTAAATAGATTTCCTTTTTATGTTAGGACTTCTTTATTATTAATAGTTGTAAAAAAATCTTTTTGGGGTTTGACTCTTTTTTATTTTTGAGTTTTATTATCCTAGTTGTTGAACTTGAGATTTTGGGAAATATTCTACTTTTCGGAATTCTTTATTGCAAAACTCTTTTAATTAAAGTAATTTTCTGGATTTTCTTCAATCTCATCAACGTAAGTACATGAATTCTTGTCTAATCAAGATGAATTGTGAGATTGTTAACATGGTCAACTAAATCCATAACTAGGGTTATGGGAACCATGGGTAAAATGGCAAGGTAAAACCTATCTAAAACAACAATTCTAGAATAGTGTCTTGCATGTATTGATAATTCTTTTGTTTAAAAGTCTTTTTAACGAGTGCACGTGTGAGAATTAGCCTTGTTGCTACTTGCCAGACCAAGGAGGTATATAATAAGAAAAGAATTATCAATGTAGATTTCATATACAATATATAATAGGCTAGTGTCGAATGGTGCGAAGTAACAACTAGGCCATACATCAATTATGATGCTTAATATGAGTTAATGGTAAGGTTAAGTAAAGCATTCACACGTAGATGGATTAAGGTGCGGAGTCAAATTTTCAAGTTGCCGAACCAAGGAATCAGGTGATACATAACTTACCACTTTGCATGCAAGATACTAGAAAAGGATCGTTATAGCTAGTACCTCGTTATGAACTGTGGAGAACAATTATGCCTTAATTTCTCTCATGACTTGATAAATATCAAATATTTTTACTTTCTACTTGTTTAATTAGAAATATTAAATTCCTTTTGCTATTTAAAACCCCCCCTTTTATTACCTGTTTTCGTAAAGGACTTGATAATATAGAATAATTGTAAATTAATGTTAAGTCTAAATTATTTTGCTCATGGGATCGACCCCAACCGCATAGTTGGGTTCTTTAATTTATTCGACCGGTTATACTTTTTTCGAGAAGTAAATTTGAGAGTATCAGTCGTTCCAGCCAACAACCTTAAGTCTATCATTCCTTTATTTGAAGGATACCATTACGACTTTCGACTTCAACATTCCTAACCATACAACTAGGTTCAAGGTTCCACATAAAGAATTCGCTTAACATTATTAATGGTCTCATTTCATTCATACATACAAGACTAAGAGGCTTTAGCATCCTAGAATGGCCGTCCGACATTCCTCCTTACTAAATCGGTGACACCTGTCACAAAATAACTCATCTCATCCCTCGGAATAGACACAAGGTGTGGGGTAAATCTAGATAACATAGAGAACTTGAAAGAGTATTCCTCAACGGTCATATTTCGTTTCTTGAGATTATCCTTCCATCGAGTGTAACACACTTGAGCAACCTCTCTCAATTGGTACGAAGCCAACTCCTCCTTCTCTCTTGAAGTCTCCTCCATGGGATTCAACACCTTGTACACCCCAACTACGAACTGTTGGGGATCCTCTCCCACCTTAGAGTCAAGAAAGATAGGAGGATTCATCCTCACAAAGTATCTTAACCTAGACTTCATAGTGCTCTCCATGACATTCATCCTAGGCACTATACTCTATTTCACTTTGGTAGTTACGGCTCGGGCTAAAGCAAGCAATGCCTCTGTAATATCACTATTACTCAACTCCAGGGGAACCACCGGAACATCATTAACTCCTTCCACAATAGGGAGTTGATTATCTTGGGAAACTTTATAACTTTGAGGAACTTGCTCAACATGAGGAGGAATCTCCTCATGCACATAATTCTCCTCATCTCACCTAGTCGGTGTCCTCCTCATATTCATATTCCTAGAAACACAAGAAAAAACATATGAAAAGAGTACTTATAACTTTTACTCTACGGCACGACAAAGGAGTACAAAAGAAGGGAAATTCTATCATCCTATAGCCTCTTGTCCATATATGTGTCGTGACTTACACTGATGGTCAACACTCTACTAGACTTGACTTGATGAGACTTTTTGATTCGTAAGACTACTTTCATATCCTATGCTCTGAGACCATGTTTTAACATCCTGAAACCACACGCTAGAAGTTAGGGACAATCTCGGTTGCAACGGGCGTACTTGACCTCTCGGATGTCTTATACAATCCCTTTCCGTATCGCTCATTGCATATACATACTGAAAAGTAGTGAAATAAAATATTTTCATAAAGAATTAAAATACCTTTTGAACATTTTTCATTCGAAATCATAGAAAATAATTAGTCTCAATCTCATCAAACATACGCATAAGAATACTTTTGGGACACGGCCCATACTTCAAAATATTGAATTACTTAGTTTATTACAATACATCAAAGGAAATAAAGGACATAAACTTATGTATGCCCTCGAACCAATTGAGTACATACCTCACTTCACTTGAATGACTCTAGAATCAAAGCTTTTCTTCATGATCCTTCTCACATTTCACCCACATCATTAGAGATAACAAAATCTATGAAATTAGTACAAACAATTGTACTAAGTATGATATTATACATAGAATCATGAAAACGTTCATTTATTAGAAATATGTGTCTTTACATTTAAAAACATTTTATATTCATAATAATAAGATTTAACACCTTAGAATAAAATAAGATAACATTTAAGCAATTTAGGACATTTTTGAGAAAACATTACAGTGACTTATATTCACTTTAACAGTGAAGTGCCTTGTCATCACCTAAGACACCTTCTAGCATGTGACTATCCCACTAAAATCTATCCTAAGACTCACTTAAGCAATACAAAGAGAGACCGCCCATACGCCCTCCATAAGCATGCCTAAATGATCCCCAATAGTACTCCAAATGATACACATACACACTTACAAGAAATCAAACATATAAACATGAGATCCTCCAACCAATAGTGATTCTAAGTCTCACTTGATGTGTTGTGATGGGACCGCCCATATAATCCCTTAAACACATACTTAAGAGATCCTATAGACTATTTATGATAGAATCATTCTCACATAACACAAAAACATATATATAATATGGCATTCTCTTACCAAAGGCTATCAAAAAACTTTCTTCATCAAATCAAGAAGATAATGTCCACGATTGACCTCTTCAAGACTACATAAATAATCATAAGACTACCTAAGGCCTAGATCATGTCTATATAATCAACCATTTTTCCCATATAGAGTCATTCGTAATACTTGTCTAGATAAGATACCAAGTAAACGTTCCTATGCCCCCTTCACACCTTAACTAGACAACCCTTAAATACTCTAGGTACCTACTGAATTATTTAACATTCTTTCTTCACATAGGTCATTATATTCAGTAGTTCATTTAAGACTCATTCATCACATAAAGACATTAAATAATAGTCCTGTACAAGACCTAGGAACTCAAACTAACATCTTGAAAACCTATTGTGTAATGTCTAGATAATATCCCACACAACCACCTAAATGCTAGTACGTATCACAGATGATGAGAATAGGCAATAAGCGAAATAGACAATGATAGAAAGACATGGAATCCGGTTTCCTATCCTACTCCGATGTGGTTGTTCTACTTTCCAATGATAGAACTTAGACACATCTCATGTTGGTACATTGTTGAGGAATACGAAGAGCATGTTTTTTAATCTAGTCTCAATCTTTAAATAGAACTACTTCTTTACCATACTCACTAGGTGCTAGCCTTTGTTCTCATAGAGTAATTTACACTTAATGTTCATATAAAGGGGTTCCATATCAAGTTTATAACCCAATCACATTTACCCAACCAAGGAAAGGTCCACTAGGGCTACCTTACAATTAAAACAAGAAGCTCATAATGACTTTCCTAAGGGTTGATATGATGTCGTTAAAGACAACTAACCTTCAGTATGTCCTTCCTTTACTTGAAAGATATCATTACGACTTTCTACTTTAACAATCAAAACCTTACCACTAGGTTGAAGGTTCCACATAAAGAATTCTCTTAACATAATTTAAGGTGTCATGTCATATATACATACAAGACTCAGAGGATTTAGCATTATAAGTCAATACATCTCATATTCACATTCATACATGCATCATGTAAGGGACACAAGTCAACTAAGACAAGACACAACATACTTCATTTTAACACATACTATATGTCATTCTAGAAGCACACAAATATAACCTTTATTCTATTTAACTAATCCTATATACCACCATATCAGAATCAATATGACCATCATAGACTCACATAGTCATGTAGAAATAACCATGCATCAACTCTAAGACTATACACATTAAGCCATAGTCATAGTCTAAAATGATCACCTAAATAACATTAATAGAAGAACACATATACTCTCACATTACTTATCATTGTGGTATCTATTATCATACATTTCATAATAAACTACACAAATAATCACATTACTTCAAGTAGTTGCCGACAAGGCCATAATCATCATAATATATAAAGTAACGCTGATAAGGCCACATCAATTGCAAGTAAAACACATAACACCGCCACCATAAGTGTACCATACATATCACTGCAAAATTTAAATATAATTATGATAATAAAATATAGGGAATTAGAGCAGCGTACCACTACTCCATCCTTAACACTTCAATCCAATGCTTAACCATCCAATTCTACACATTACCATGAACATCAATGCAATATAAAAACTATCATACACAATTAAACTATGTCAATTAAATATAGATTCATCAATCTAAGAAATCCTAGGTATAAATTCATTAAATTATTACATCAATCAATATCCCATAGAAAACTACACAAGAATTCATAAGCATTTTGTCAATATCAAGTAACCCATAGAGTAGTCTGTAAACTAGGGTTCATAAAATACACGGCATCATAGGTTAATTGAGTTAAATTTATATAATTAATAACAATTCAATCAATATTCAATTATTAAAAACCTTTAATGCAAGAACCCATGCATAAATCATCAAATTGTTCAATTCATCTTTTAAAACTTTTAGAAACCTTTTTTAAAAGTTAGGCTGCTTGATGAATAGAGTTTCAAGGATAAAAAATTATACCTCAATGAAGATAATTAATTATTTATATTAAGAAACTCCACTAAATTCTCCCCACCAATCCCTTCCTTGAGTTTTCTCTCCAATGGTGTTCTAGGGAATTTCAAAGGGAATTTGGTTTTTCATTTTGAAGAATAAAAGCTTCTAAGTGTTTTAGGCTTATAAAGAATATTTAAAATAACCAAAAGACCCTTTAGTAAACTCCCTTTCTCTTATTTGGACATGGTTTAAACTTACACATTCACCCTTGAAAATGATAGTGACTTCACGCAGGGAAAGTCCTCACAGAAGAAGGACCATCGACGGCCCGTCCCTTTTGACATGAACCGTCCTATTGGTCCGTCGTTGGGGACAGAGGATTGTCATTGTTCTCTCATCTCAAAATACTAAGTGTCGGACAATATGACACAAGGAACAAGACGTCAACTGACCAATTGGGCGTCGATTTCCATACGTTTGTGGGATGAATTGGGCACTCTTGGTCACTCTTGAAGGGTCCTTCTTGAAGGACCCTAGGATGGTCCTTGGGGATATATTCACAGATTATAAAACACAAGAATGTTCATACATGATTTTAGGACCTCTCACATAAATATCATCCACAATAAACACGTAAAACATGAAAAAACATGCATAGACACACAATATTGTTTCTAAGGCAAAACATTCAAACGTCATGGACATTCTTGAATGTTTTACCTTCAAACTTCATGAAACTTGAGAAAAATATTTCATTAAGGGCCTTATTACATTATGAATAACACATAAACACATAAAACAACATTTTAGACAGATAGGTGACTTAGTCGTTGAAAGTCTTAATTGTCCCTTGACGTTTGACTTCCTATGCACCTAATATCTTAGACACAACCTCAAAAACATATTTTATACCACGCTAGGACCTTAGACCATCATGAAAACCACGTCACTCTCTAGTTCACCTGAGTAATATTTGGGATCTTTAACAAAGTTTGCAAGAAATCATTTTGGTGCTTGTCGTTATGGCTCCGTGAATTGTTTCAAGTGTGGTAAGAATGAACATTTTATGCGAGTGTCCAAAAGAACATGTAGGGAATTAGTAATGGGGAAATATATCCTAGTCTTCATACGTTGCTCCACCAGACGGGGATGCACCTAAGGTAGCTACTTTCGTTATTGGGGGAGGAGAAAAACACTTGTATGCTATCAACAATTGGCAAGAGTAACAGGACTTCCTAGTGTCACGGTTATGATTCGATTCTTTGAATTTACTCTTTATCAATTGCTAGATCCAGGAGCTACTTTATATTTTGTATCTCTTTTCTTTGTAATGAACTTTGACATTATTCCTCAGGAACATAGTAAGCAACTCATTGTTTCTACACCTGTTGTCTAGTCCATTCTAGCACAGATAACCTATAATGATTCTCTTGTTTCAGTAATCACAAGAGTGCCATGGATAATATAAATACGTTAGACATAAAATATTTTAATGTAATTCTTGTTTTGGGCTGCTTAGTGTCTATTATGCCTAAATTTTTTTTGGAACTCGATTTGTCAAGTTTAAGTTTCTAAATAAGTCAGTCTTAGAGTAGGAAAGCAGTTAAGTAGTATGTAAGGGTCATTTCATTTCAGACCTTTAGGCAAGGAGTTAGTTTCCAAGGGGTGTGTATATCACTTAGCCCCAACTTAATGTCAATAGTGTTGGGTACCACCTATTCAGTAAAATTAGCAGTAAAAGTGTCACGACTAGAATCTAGACACCAGACAAGACCTGCGTCGTTGACCTCTCTGAGGTTGCAGACAAGCCGGCATATCTAGTTTAATTTTAGCAGAAAATTTGAAACTTTTTTTTGTTTCTTAACATACATGTACACATACTACTTAACATCATAGGCGTTCACAAATAAATCATCTATTAAAGAAATAATCAAATGAAAGAATCAGTTCATAATTTTACTAAACGTATTTATGACAAAATGGCACCAATACAAAGTCTGAACAAAAGTTGAAAGAAACACTAGTGGAACATGATCCAGACGCTATAGCCAAAATCTAAGCTAGATAATAACGGTATACATCCTCGAAAGCATGAGGGCCAACCAAGTCTAGAAGAAAGCTCCACGTCCAGATAGTTGTATTGTCAACCTGTAACTCTAGCATTCACCTATGCCTGCACCTAAAAATTAGAGTTGTATGGGATTAATATAGACTTGTAATAAGTATGGCATATGCAAGCACACTCCAAGGACAGGCATGCGTAAGAAAAACTCTTTCAAAACAACACGATTATGGTAAGTCAAGTAAGTGGACATGCCGAATTGGGATTAGGAAAGTTAGTGAGCTTTCCAAATTTTGATTAGGAAAGTCATGCCATGAGAGTAACATGCATCATCATACTTATTATATTGCACACAACATATAACATCTTACACATAGCACGTAATATATTGCATATAGCGCATAAAATATTTCATATCATTCATTCATATGCCATCAGACCTTAGAATAATGGACGTAGCACTAAGACTTCAAAAATTTAGGGCTCAACATATAGGACCTCAACTAGGGAGAATTCTTTAGCTAACATAGAGTCTGCTTCATTCGTTCATACGTACTTCACTTTATACATTCATAAGCTCGTGTAAACACCAGCTATACCTAAGATGTAGTTTAAGACATTCACCGGGTTCGCTGTGCAATTATCAAGAATGACCTAGTTTCATTACTTAAGTCTAACTAACCTCTTGATTATCCTATACTAACAGCTTTGGTATCATTCATTTTAATTTGTGCATAATTTGAGGTTGTACTCATTCATTCTTTGGGAACTTTAAATTTAACCAGCATAGATTATGTGAGCATCATGAAATCCAGTGTCTCCCTTTCACAAAAAAGAAGTGGAATCAAAGGCCAAAGTGACCCAAAAACATGCTAGTGTACATTAGAATAATAACCCTGCTAGTTCCTTATATTGGCAATATAGGTTTGAAGACTAGGAGATATAAGAAGAACCATACCCGTCATGCTGGACAGTCTCATATCATGAGAGTTACATGATCCTATGCCCTTCACAAAAGAAGGCATCACCGCTCTTAGCTAGTCTATTGGGTCTCAGTAAAAAGTTCCATTCCATTAAATGAATACGTCACAGAAGCTAGCTTCTAGTATGAGGACATCATAGATCAATAGATGATTTCTTATCTCATCACTAGTATTTTGTATGAATTAACTTCAATACTTTCATAAGAGTGTACATGGAGACTGGTCTCTTCATTAACATTACACTCTCATAGATGAGTATGTTTTGGTACATTCACTTAGCCTCATTTGAGATTGCTCTCATCTTTTATATTACCCTCTTATCATATTGTCACCAAAATCATTAACTTTAGCATATTTTGTCTTCATAGTTACTCACCCCTTATTACATGAATGTTTATTTAATCATATGCCAATGCACTCAGCCATTTAGTGTGCTTCACACTCCTACTTAACCCTTTTAGGGTTTCATCATTTCATTGTTTCTTTAATCATTTCATTAAATATATCTTAGGTTCACTTACTTCATTCATAGTTCGTTTAAGTAATTCATATCTTCCTAAGATTATGTGATACAAGACTTAACTATCTTGTATGTATGCCAAGATCTATATTTCGATCTAAGAAGCAGCATTGTTCTTAAACATTTAATTCTCGTATGACTTATGTATCAATAAAGAATTTGGGCAAGGAAACCTTGTTTCGAATCCCTTATATCACTAACATATTTTTTTTCATTTATTCAATTTTGATCCATAGGGCTTGGACAACCAAGATCGAGCCCCAATGGCTTCGTTTATTTTTTCATTATTTTTCTTTATTTCTTATTCACTTGTCTTGGGACCGAGGGGTTGTGGGATAGATCCTTTTATTTTGTTTTTCCTTGACTTTTCCCAATTAACCTTGAGTGTATGGGATTGAATCCCCACAGCCTAACTTTATTTTTGTCTTTAATTCCCTTGATAATCCTAGAGGTTGTAGGTTCGATTCCCACACACCTCCACCTTTATTTTCTTTTAATTCATTAACTTTGATTAAGAGGTTGTGGGTTCGAATCCCACTCCTCTCATTTTTATTTTCACAGATTCATTTTCAAGTCAAGGTCCAGGTTCGAATCCCTCTTACTACATTCTTTTAACTTACATTATTTTATGACTTTTAAAAAGTTGAGGTCACAGATTCGATCCTGAGTGACCTCACTTATTTTTCTTCATTTTTTCATAACTTGTTAATTGACTTAATTTGACTGAATCTAACATGAAAGTGCTAGAATTTTGATCACATTTTTGCAGCCTATTTTATCACCTCTTTCACGTTAAATGTATATACGTTTGGAGTAGTTTTTACTGAGATCTTTAGGTGCATTTTAAAGATCACATTCTATAAAGAATTTGCACTCAAATAAGATTTTTTACATCACTTATCTCGGCCGAAACTCATCAACAAGATGCTAGAAATTTTGTACGTTTTTCAGTTCATTTTCATCAACGTATACATTATAGTTTTGAGGGTAATTCATGGATTCATTTAGCGAATAATTTCCATTAAAATCAGCAACAATATACTTTATATGAACATCACGATCTATACAAGTGTGTGCATGTAAGAATACAACCATATCATGTAATTTTTGAACTTTAAAAAAAGATTATATGTCCCGGCTACATAATGCACACACATAAACACATAATTTCGGACATCATGCTTAACATTCACATGACTCAGAACATAAATACATGAACATAATCAACATGAAAACACATTACACCCCTAATTTCTACCAGCAAAAATTCCCAACATACAAATCGGTGGGAGTTAGTGACAGGGAACTTGTAAAGGGAAACAACCCTAGTTTTCTGATTTGAATATACTTAACCTTAAGGGGTCTCTTGGGAAAAGGACCAAGATAGAAGAGAACTCCTACGATATTTTGAACGTTGACCTTGCTCGTGAAATCTTCTCCAAAAATGCATCTAAGTCCAAAAGCTTCAACTGTAACTCGACGGAAAAATTCCTCTCTTTGCCTAACTTTTATGGTTATGTTTTGAATAAGTTTTTTAATGTGAAGTTTCTTCAAGTATTAAAAACTTTTAGTTGCTGACCATCTCTTGTGTTTTTGGCAGACAGAACATGAAAGATAAAAGAGATATTGATGTGTGTGTGAGAGAGAGAGAGAGAGTTAAACGTGAAAAAGAGTTAAAAGAGGTGAAGTAGTTTAGATTTAGTCAACTAGGATTCTTTCAAATATTTTAAAAACTTCTGATTTACCTTTTATTTTAAATCAGCAAATAAATATTAATTAATTAAATTAATTACCAATTTAAATAAAAACAATTTAAATCAATTGCTTCCACTTAGGTTCGAACCTGGGTGGAGCAAGACTTCACTTCAAAGGCAAATTTTTGGCCATCTCTCCCCAAAATACCCCTCCACCTTATTAATTAAATAATTAAATAAACATTTGTGTAATCATGATACTACCCTTTTCCTGGAAAAAGACCATTTTACCCCTAGACCCTGAAACATAACATTTCACCTTTTTAATCAGATAAAGACTCATTCGGGTGAATCTTCATATTCGAGAGCCATACATGGCTGGACCCAACCTTTCTTAGCTAAATTAAATGTCCAAGTTAGTTGGCTTGTCTATCACAAGGGTTTAGATGTCTTGTTCTACGCGCATCAATCCATGTGAACCCGGTCTAATCGTAGGCATTCTAGATAGATTAAGCATTATTTAGCATACCCATTTTTAGGGTTGTTGTAAAAAGAATATTGAGAATTCATTCCAGAAGATCTTCCAAGGTCCTTCCTGAGAGAGAGATAGACTTCGGTATAGATCTTTTTCAAGATATTCTCTTATCTATATCCCACAATATAGAATGGCACGGAAGGAGTTGTACTATTTAAAAGAAAAGTCTTTTTTGTGACAAAGAAAGATTGTTCTCTTAAGATGTGTTTAGATTACCCTATATTTAATAAGGTAACCTTCAAGAATAAGTATCTTCTCGTAAGAACTAATGATTTATTCGATCAACTTCAAGTTGCCACCTATTTTTCTATGATTGATCTCATGTCTTGCTAATATCAGTTAAGAGTGAGGGAATGTGATAATCCCAAGACCGTTTTCATAACCAGATATGAGCAATATGTGTTTTGGGCAATGTTCTTTGGGTTGACCAATGCGCCTGCAACCTTCATAGTTCTTTAGAATATAGTCTGCAAATGTTATTTAGATATTCTTGTCATCATTTTATTTACTGACATCCTAATCATTAAGGGAATTTAGAAGATCATGCTACTCATATTAGAATATTTTTTTAGATTTTTAAGGATAGAGAGTATGCCATGTTCTCTAATTGTGAGTTTTGGCTTGAGTGTGTGGCATTCTTGGGTCACATAGTTTCAAGTAAAAGTACTAGAGTTGATACCAAAATGTTGAGGTAGTGTAGAATTGGCCAAGTCCCAAATATCCCATTAATATTAGGAGTTTCTTAGGTTTACCAGGCTACTATAAAAAATTTGTAGAAGGTTTCTCATCCATTTATTCTCCTTTGATGAAATAGACTAAACAATAGTGAGGTTTTTAATAAACTTAAAGTTGTGAGAATAGTTTTGAAAAATTGAAAAAGAGGTTTACTAGTGCCTTATTTTAACCTTACTGGAAGGTATCCATGATTTTATAATGTATTGTGGTACATCTAGAGTTTGTTTTGGTTGTGTCCTAATGTAGAATGGCAAGGTTGTAGCATATGCTTCCACAAAGTTGAATGTTTATGAGATGAAATACCCAACCCATGACTTAGAGATTGTTGTTGTGGTATTCGCCTTGGAAATATGGCATCACTATTTGTATGGTGTTAATGTTGATGTATTCACTGATCACAAGAGCTGACAATAAGTGTTCACTGAAAGAGAGCTTAAGATAAGAAAATGGATGTTTATAGAATTTTTAAAAGATAATGACATGAGTATTGTTTACCACTCAGGTAAGACCTATATTTGTGATGATGCCTTAAGCAGGTTGTCTATGGGTAGTACCGCTAATCTCGATAAAGAGAAAACAAACTAGGAATATATACACACAGACTTGAACATTTAGGTGTGTGATTAATGTATTCCAAAGAAGGAGGAATAGTGGTGGCAAATGGGGCTGAATCATCATTATTGTCAGAAGTGAAAGAAAAGCAAGACCAAGATCCCATTTTGCCTGAATTGAGGGAAATTGTTTATACACAAAGAGTATTAGCTTTTAAACAATGGGGATATTGTGTATTAATATATAATAGTAGATCGTGTGTTTTTAGGGTGATTGGACTCCAAGAGAGGATCATAGAGGAAGTTAATACCTCGATACATTCAATTCATCAGGGTTCCAAATAGATGTACCGCGATTTCTGATCAATATATTTGTTGATTAGCATGAAGAAGGGCATTGCTGAATTTGTTTTCAAGTGCTCGAATTGCCAACAAGTTAATGTAGAGCACCAAAGTCATGGGGGTTCGCTAAGAATGTAGAACTTTTAGAGAGTAAGTGGGGGATTATTAATATCGATTTCATCACAGGTTTACCCAGATCTTGTAGGCAACATGATTCTATTTGGGTGATTGTCAATAGAATGAAAAAATCATCCATCTTTTTGCCGGTAATGACTACCCATTAGGCGAAAGATTATGCTAGATTGTATATTTAACAGGTGGTAAGACTTCATGGAGTTCTAGTCTCTCTTATTTCAAAAAGAGAAGCACAATTTACTGAACATTTTGCGAAATATTTTCAAAAAGGTTTGGATTTAAAGGTGAACTTAAATACTTACATTTCATCCATAGATAGATGGGAAAACCGAGCACATATTCACAACTTATAGGATATGTTGAGAGAATGCATGATTGATTTCGAAAGAAACCTTTATGATCACCTACCTTTCGTTGAATTTGCCTGCAACATCATCACTGTAGCATCTGAATTTCTCCTTATAAAGCTCTTTTATGGGAGAAGATGTAGATCACCTATTGGATGGTTTAAAGTTTGTGAAAAAGCGTTTATATGGCCAGCTATAGATCATAAAGCTATGGAGAAGGATATGGTGATTCAAGAGAGGTTGAAAACGGCATAAAGTCATTAGAAATAATACAACGATGTGAGGAAAAGAGAGCTACAGTTTGAGGTAGATGACTGTGTTTACTTGAAAATTTCACCCATGAAGGGTGTTATGTGGTTTTGTATGAAGAGGAAACATAGTTTGCGATATATAGGGTATTATATAATATCCAAGAAAATTCGCAATGCGCCTTATGAGGTTGAGCTACAACAAGAGTTCTCAGTGGTTCATCTGGTATTTCACATTCCCATATTGAAAAGGAGCATTGGGACCCTTCTTTGTTTATACCAACTTAAAATATTTGGATCAAGGATAGCTTAATGATACTTTATGCTTCTTTATATACTCATGATCAACAATACTAGCCTACAGTCTAAGTCTTTACAAATCAAATGAGTATAGAAACCCAACCATATAGTGACTATTACATTTTCATAAAAGTATTAGCTACTTAGAATTCCATTTAAAATAGTGATTGTTACATTTATGATTATAAAAAAAAACTTTAGTTTGTAACACAAAAGTGTAAAATATAAATTTTGTTTTGCACATGCAGTAGAATGCAATAACATAAAATCAAACAAAGTTATGGGAGAGAGTTCTTGGGGGTATGATCGCTAAATGTTTAAGACAAAAGTGGTGCGTACATGTGTTCGTTGCTAATTTTGCAAGACAATGGTTACTAGGCTAAGCTTTAGGTGAAAAAAAGCTCCCTCTCATGAAAATTGCCCCTTACTAAATTGGTTCGTCTCGGACACCAATCGTGTAAATAATCTATTCTACGCCTTATCCATTATTGATCTTTCAATGTGACTTCTCGGATATAGCACTAGGGATCTCCCTCTCAGGGTGAACCTAATGCCTACCCACTCCTTAAGAGATGAGACTAGTGGTCTTTGTTTCATGACCTTTTTCTCTTGAGTAAAACAAAAACACATGGGTGGTTTTGTCTTTGAGACTACAAAACCATTATATTAAACCACAACCATTTGGTTAAATAATCATTAAAATGCAATCTAAGCTTCAATCAAGCAGACCCAACACATTAATTAGCCCTTAATTTCTAAATTACACCCCTAGAATGGGGTTTTAAGCCACAGATCAAGGAATAATCAAATATACTTAAAATGATAAAGAAATTAAGTGGGTTTAGGAGATTAAACCTTAAAAGGATCAAAGTAAGGTAAATGGAGAAAACCCATTTCTATAATTCGAGGAGACTTTATTTTTTCAAGCTTTATCAAACCCCTCTCCATACATGAGAGAGAAGATAAAAAAAAGTTTCTAAAGTCGTAGAATGTGGAGAATGTCTCATCCTCTAAATTTTTGTGTGTGTGTATATATATATATATATATAATAAAAAAGTTCAATATATTTATTTACTTCGAAATTCTGTTGGTGTATCTTTTTCACACAGTTAGTCGTGATTTGTCCAATCGTTCTTCCTTCAGTTCTCGCCACTTTTACGATGCTTTTTTAGTGTATTTGTTCTGGATCGATGTGTGGTAATATTCAGATTCATGGAATGGATCGGTGATGGGCCCAATGATTCTTTTCATTGCCTTTTGATCCATGTCCTTCATGGCTAACTTGCTGTAACATAAGGCACAAATTTGTTGTGCGGTCGATTGCCAAGTATTCTAGGTGATGCACACTTTTGCATCTTCATCTCTTTTGCTCCGTTTTTCTTCCGTTTTGACCTTAAGTGTCCATGCTCATAAAAATCCTAAAATACCTTAAACTTTGGAGTTTTTATCAGATATCGAGATAAAAAACACTGGCGAGGACATTGTTTGAATTTAAAAAAGGCCCTATATGAGTCCAATTCGAGGACTTATCAACACCTCCAACTTAAAATTTTTCTTGTTCTCAAGTAAAACTTCTGTTCATTCATTCAAGTAGGAGATCTCAAATAGGGGTATAGAAGACTTTATCATGAATATACACAACAATACTCAAATTACTCATGCATAGTAAAATTTTGTACTCAAAGATTCAGGTTTTGACACTGTATTACCAAAGATTCTCTATCTAACTATATTCGCTGCTAATGCAGGTTCTAGCTCAACAAAAGTATCTACATTCCCTTATACAAAGAACGATTCCATTTTCACACACATAGATTTATCAACTTAGTATAACTATTATAATGCAATGCTCACATTCACAAAGAGGAATACAATACCTGTTTACATCCATAGGTTTGCCCATTTTTTCAAATCAAATTTTCAGTTCGGTTAACTCAAGATAAAAAATTTCACTACCCGCACCTATACCCTAAAATTTAAGATATGCTTAGGTCGTGGCATGGCGTACTTGACCTCTCGTAAGTCTTGTACAAGCCTTTCGTATCATTCATAGCATATACATAAATGAAAAGTAATGTAGAATCAATACTTTTCATAACATTCTGATAGACTTTCAAAATACACTTGTGACACGGCCCATACAATAAAAACTTTCTTGAAAGATCAAATGAGGACATACTTGAAACTTGCTTGTAAGATCCTATTATCCAAGCTTCACTCCCCAAATCACCTTCGTGTATGAATCACTTTAGAGATAGATAAAAGTATGAAACTAGTACAAACACTTACACTAAATATGGCATATGGCATTAAATCTTGAAAATGGGCATTTATTGAAAACATGCTCTTTTTGATTAAAACATGATAGTATAAGCATAATAACATTAAAAACATTAGCCACACATAATATAACACATAAACAATTTA
This sequence comes from Solanum lycopersicum, assembly GCF_036512215.1. Lineage (NCBI taxonomy): Eukaryota > Viridiplantae > Streptophyta > Magnoliopsida > Solanales > Solanaceae > Solanum > Solanum lycopersicum. The sequence goes on from NC_090805.1 coordinate 17,802,925, forward strand.
CAGTGAACTACATCACTATAAACATTTTATCACTTTTTAATGCATTACATTGAACTAGGTTACTGATATAGTGAATTAGTTCACTGTTCCAGTGAAATTTTTCAACGTCAAAGTAAAAACATTCTAGCATGCAATCCTCTCACTAAAACCTGCCCTAAAACTCACTTAAGTAAGACAAAGAGAGACAACCCATACACCTTCTATAGGCATACCGAATTGAATCTTAAGTCCTCCTATAATGAGATATAGATAATTACAATACACAAAACACATGAACATGAGATCCTCCTACGAAGGGGATTCTAAGGTTTACTTGAGTGAGTTTTGAAGTGATCGCCTTTCCAATCCATTCACTCACACTTATGAGATCCATTGGCTTACCTAAGATAAGATCATTTTTACATGATAAAATAACATACTTATAATATGAAATTCTCCTCCCAACTGTTATCAAAAGACATACTTAAGTAAATAAAGAATAAAATGTTCATACTTGACCTCTTAAAGATTACCTAAACAATCCTTAAGACTACCTTAGTTTGTATCATGTCTACTTATTCAACAAATATTCCTAACATGAGTCATTCTTAAAGCTTATCTAGGTAAGACATGAAGTGACCATTCCTATGCACCCTTCACACCTTAACTACAAAAAACCTTAACTACTCTAGATAAGTACATATTCATTTAACATGCTTCCTATTTTAAGTCATTACATTCATTAGATCATTTAAGAGACATTCATCACATACAAACATTCAAGTAATGGACTTGGCGAAGACCTTGGGACTCACTCACTAACAGCTTTAATGCCCATTATGCAATGTCTAGATATAGTCCCATACCACCACCTAAACATTATAGAACTTCTCCAATACTAGTAGGTATCCAATATTATGAGAATAGGCAACAAGTGACATAGACAATGGTATCTAGGCATGGAATCCCGAATTGTAACATACTCCAATGGATGGTGTTCTACTTTCCAATGGTAGAATTTGGGCAAATCCCATGTAAGAACATGGTCAATGAATATGAAAGGTTTAATTTGACTCTAGCCTCATTCTTTAACTAGATCTACTTCCCTTACCATACTCACTCGGAGCTAGTCTTTATTCTCATAGAGTAGTTTGATAGTAAAGATCACATGAAGAGCTTCTATATCTAGTTCATAATCCAATCACATTCACCTACTAAAGAGGTCCCTGAGGATAGATTATTGACTTTTCTAAGGATGATTTCATGTCGTTCCAGCAAACCAACCTTAAGTCCACTATTCATAAAAGAAGGATATCATTATGGGTTTCGATTTAAAGGATCATAACCTTATTACTAGGTTGAAGGTTTCACATAAAGGACCTTTTTAGCAACATTTAATGTCACATGTCATTCATACATACAAGACTAAGAGGATTTAGCATCCTAAGTCAAGACACCCCAGATATACAATCATCCATGCATCAAGTAAGGGACATTAGTCTACCACACAAGACACACCAAAACCTCAATGTATCATATATATCATATCATTGTAGTAGCACGTTGGAATAACAATTATCATCTATAATTCACCCTACACATTACTATAAAACCAGAAATATAACTATCATCGACTGATATAATCAACTAGGAATAATCATGCACCACCCCTAAGACTACATACATAAGGACATAGTCATAGTCTAACATAAACACCTAGTGTCAATAGAAGGGCACATACTTTCATCTTAATAACAAATTAATAGATATGATAATATTTCACATAAATCACTACACAAATAATAATAGTATATCCAGTGGTTACCGACAAGTCCATGCTCATCATAACGCATAAAATGATGCCGATGAGGTAGCATCTTTCACAAGTAAAGAGCATTGTATTGTCACAATAAGAGGACCATCAAAATAATAACATAATTCAAGAGCTAAATTACATAAGTAAAGAGAATTACACAAGCGTACCACCAATCCATTCTCACCAGTTCAATCCTTAGCTAAATCATCCAAATCAATACAAAAAGACCCTTACCCATAACATCATCAATTCAGTAAAAAAACCATAATAATCAATGAATCTAGGCCAATTCAAAATACATTTATCATTCGAATAAAGACTATAAATCAATTTAATACAATTCTTACATCATTCGATGGCAATAGAAAACTACAGTAGAATTTATAAGCATTAAAACAATATTAAGTCAACCACAGAGTAGTAAAAGACTAGGGTTCATGAATTAATGGGTTCATAGGTTAATTGTGTTAAAAGTATATAGTTAAAAAAAATTCAATCAATATATAATGATTCAAAACCTTTAATGCAAGAACACATGGATAGATCATAAAATTGGACAAGTTCATCTTTAGAAGACTTTAGAAATCTCTTTGAATTTTGGGATCCTTTATGATGAGAGTTTGAACGATCAAAAATCATATCCAAAATATATCTAAACCGCGAAATTTATTAAGAATCATAAATAAAATCTTCAATCCAAGCCCTTCCTTGAGTTTTTTCTTCAATGGAGTTCTAGAGAATATGGGGTTTTCATTTTAGCATAACGAATTTATCAGAGTAATTAGGACTTATAAACCCTTATAAAATACGTAGAATACACTTATGAAACTTCTCAAACTCTTATATTGATGTTCGGTTAATTTACCAATCCACCCTTCAACTTAGAAGCGAACCTGAGAAATTGCAGGAACATTGACGCCTGGTCCATCGATGGACCGTCTCCCCACCAAAGGATCCTGCTTGTTCTTGGATTGGTTCAGAGAATTATCCTTGGAAGATCTTCCTCCCGTTCCTAACTCTTGATGCACTCCCTCCACCTATGGGGCATCGACGGGGCTATTGGTCGTCGATCGCCACACGTAGGTAGGAATGCCTTACGCAGTTTTGGCCCCCTTGATGGGTGCTTCCTCAAGGACCCTTGGTTTGTCCTTGGTGAATCATGCCCAAACATTTCAAACCCTAATATGACCGTATACGAGTTTAATACATGCCGCATCAATTTAATCCAAAACGAACACATAAAACTCGACGAAACATGCTATGTCATGGACGTTTGTGGACATTTGAACACCAAATTTCTTGAAACTTGACACACTGCCTATATACACTATAATAAATCATATAAGGACGTCATAAGATCATGACATACACATATAGGGACATAAGAACACATAAGGTACATAGGTGACTAGTCGTCGAACATCTTGGTCAGTCCTTTATGTGTCAATACTAATACACCTAAATCTTTACAACATTATAAACCTTTTTAGGACCTTAAAATCTCATGAAAAACAGGTTAAGATCTAGATTTACCTAAATCGTTCTAGAGGTATTAAAATCTCCCCCAGTTGGACAACTTTCGTCCTAGAATGAAATTTGAAACTCTCCAAACATTTTGAAGAATATAGAATCAAAAAGAATCTCATTAACATACCACATAACACTTTCTACAAGATAACAACTTAGAAGAAACATGAGTTTCACATAATCAAGAGACTCACAACACAAGAACAAGCTAGAAACAATCTACTACTTATTATGCAACAATTCTCACACCCTTCATTCAAAATAGCAAGAAGTCCTTTTATATTAATTATTACGATCATATTCATCAATTCTACAGAAATTTCAATAATTTTCAACAAGTTAATGATTTAGTCAAATATTCAAAAATATCTCTGTGAACTGGTAGCCTTACAGAAAATTATGCAACAAATTTAAAAAATGCATTTTTAAGGCAATTGATGATGGTAACATGCTAATATATAATGTAAAACCATATAAACTGATTTTACATCATAATCTTACCTATATGACATACAATATGCAAGGAATCACTGAAATTCAATTCCATCAAGACTTTTAAACACCATGGACATGAAACATGCTTCTCTGACCATCTAGCCCATCTACTAACCATACTCCCCCACTTAGAAGGAACTTATAACACTAAAGAGAGAAATAAAATATCTTTCCATCATAATAATCACCTTCATCCGACTTTAATCCTCTAGACCGAGTCCATAAAAATTATTCTTCTTTGGAGCATCACCTTGCGAGTATTAGGAGGAACTTTCTTACCATCTCTAGTAGGACGATCCCTCACATTGTGTCCATCTTTACCACATCCAAAATAACTACCGGTACCCAATAGGCACTACCCATAATTCCTCTTTCAACAAGTAGCTTATGTAGGGTTTCCAACTTGAGAACCACTACCTTTCTCTAGTTTCACGTTAGCACCCCTAGGTTCTTCTTGAATTGAAATCTTCTTCTTGAACCTAGGTTGACCTCGATCATTCAACCCACTTCTCTTCATGTTTCTAGAAATCCTACCATGTTTTCACTCCTCATATGATTGAGCATTATCCTTGAGTCTATATAGGGTCATATCATGATGAAGCATGGCCATATGTCATTCTTCGTTCACTAGGTCGGCGACCCTGGTCACAAACCTTCCCATCTCATCCCCTGGGTTAGACACTGAGGATGGAGAATATATTGAAAACATAGAGAACTTCAATGAGTATTCCTATAAACTCATATTTCCTTGCATGAGATTGATGAACTCCTCTACCATAACCTCTCTTCTCTCACAGATTAAGTACTTTCCTAGAAAAGCTTCTTTAAACTCTTCCCACTCTATTAGACCATCAACCGGCCTATTATTTTTCCATTGGGTGCACCAAAGTTGTGCAACCTCCCAATATTTGCACCAATCTAACTCCATTTTATCCCTAAAAGTCACCCATGGCACTCAATACCTAATAAACACCATGTACGAACTCTTGGGGATCCTCTCCCACCTTAGAGACAAGAAAGTTAGGAGAATTCATCCTCACAAAATCTCTCAATTTATATGTCATAGTGCTTACCACAACACTCACATTAGCCTCAATACCCCAATTCACATGGGTAGTCAAAGCTCGATCTAAAGTATGAAAATCCTCGCTAAATCTCCCCATTATTCATATCTGGGGAAAAAACGGGAACATCATTACCTCTACCCACAAGAAGGACTTCATAAACTTGAGCACCTTTATGAACTTTCTCAACATCCTTTACTTAAGGAAGGATCTCATCGTTTACATCATTCTCCTCAACTCTCCTAGCCGGTGTCCTCCTCGTGTTCATCTCCTATAACAGAAGGAATTCCATATCAAATAAATACTCATAACTTTTACTATACGGCATGACATAGTAGTAGAAAAAAAGGGGAAATCTACCATACTATAGCCTCTCGCTTATAGATGTGTCGCGAATCACACCAGTGGTCTGGACTCTACTAGTGTGACTTGATCAAAATTTTGGGTTCCTAAGACCTCATTTGTCATGAACCGCACCTATACACTAGAAGCTAGGATATTCTTAGGTCGTTGCACAACATACTTTACCATTTCTAGGTCTTGTACAAGACCTTTCATATCGTTCATCGCATATACATAAATGAAAAGTAGTGCAGAATTAAAACTTTTCATTACATTCAATAGTCTTTCAAATTATATTTCATACAAAAACAATAGGAAATAATAAGTCTCGTGTCATCAAATCTTAGACTTAAAATACACTTGGGACGTGGCCTATACAATAGAAATATAGTACTACTAGTCTATACTATACTTCGAAATAAGAAATCAAAAGACATGTATGCCCTCGATTCAAATGAGGACATACATAAAATTTTCTTGAATGATCCTATAATCCAAGCTTCGATCTTGAAAGAACCTTCACCGATGAATCACCTTAGAGATGGATAAAAGTATGGAATTAGTACAAACACTTGTACTAAGTATGACATAAGACATAAAATCATGAAAATGGACATTTATTGGAAACATGCCCTTTTTGATTAAATTATCATACTATAAGCATAAGAACAACATTTAAAACCTTAGGAACACATAATATAATGATTAAACATGTTAATTACTTTTTAATGACATTACAGTGAACTAGGTCACTGTTAAAGTTAATTAATTCATTGTTCTAGCGAGGTTTTTCAACTTCATAGTGAAAACTTTCTATCATGTAATTCTATCACTAAAAGCTATCTTAAGACTCACTTAAGTAATAAAAACATAAATCACTCATATACCCTCTTTAGGAACACCTAAATAATCCTTAAGACCACCTATAATTAAATACGCACACTTAGAGTACACCAAACACATGAACATGACATCCTCCTACCAAAAGTGATTTTCACTTGAGTGAGTTGTTAAGCAATCACCCTTACAATCCCCTCACACATAGTTAATATATACCTTGGATTACCTAGGACAATATCATTCTAACTTAATACAATTACATACATATAATATGACATTCTCCTCCGAACTGTTATCAAAAGACTTAGTTAAGTAAATAAGGAAGAGAATTTCCATACTTGACATCTTAAATATTACCTTAATAATCCGTATGACTACCTTATTTTGGATTATGTCCACTTAATCAACCAACATTCTTAACTCGAGTCATTCTTAAGACTTATCTGGGTAAAGATATGAAGTGACCATTCCTATTTCCCATTCACACCTTAACTAGAGGACCCTTAACTACTCTAGATAAGTAATTATTCATTTAACATGCTTCCTAACTTTTGGAGTGTTACAGTCACGACCCAACATCAGCACCATGTAAAGATATTACATATTTGACCTTAAAGATTTCTTATACAAGAGAACATTCATCACATAGACTATAAAAAATAATGCGGAATAAAAACATTTCTAAATAAATCCTAGAATAGAAAATATTTTGAAAAACGAATGGAACACTAAGTCTCAAATATCTAATTTTAGACACATCTCAATATTATAGGGACGCGAACCATTATAATCGAAAGAAAAATATTAAAGTCTATTATATAAATTTAAAATTTTTTAATGATAAGTGTCGAAGAATGTAACACCCCGTAGGCAAAACATATCAAAAACTAGATCTACAAAAACAAATTTGTAGGTGCAACCAACGGTGGCATCGACAGACCGTAGCCTAACCCACGGTCAGTCCTGCACAACCGTCAATGGGATGAGAAACTCCCAAAAATTTCAGCTTAGAAAAATTGGTGAAGTCTTGTATGACAGACGGACTTACAATTCGTAGGTCAAACAACAGTCTGTAGTCCATGACTGTATATCCGTACTCCCTTCACCCACTCTCTTACAAGAAATATGGATGACGAACATGGTCCGTAGGTGAAAAATTTACAGACCGTTAAGGGGAAATGCAGTTGGGTCAAATTAAAATGGTCATAACTCTAAGCACAAAATGAACTAAATCTCCCATGACCTACCCACAAATAGATAATTGATTTATGTTTCCATATCCACTGAACTTGCGAATATCCGACATTTGAGTATAATGTTATTCCCATTTTAGTAAATGCATGTCGAACATGACTAGTTGACGTTCCCAACAATGGGGCGTCGGTCAGATGACGGACCGTCAGTCCTGGCTGTCGTTTGGCAAAACAAAACCTGATCCAGGGGTCTTTTTGTCTTTTTCCACTTCATTTAAATCATAAGATACATCGTTTTGACCCCTAAATCATCATATTTTAGTCAATTTAACCCTAGAAACATAATCAAAACATATCTAAGTCAAATCATTAAATCAAAACATAGAAAATTAGAAGCAAGAGTGGAGAAAAAGCTCAAGAACCCTAGTTCAAGAACGCAACAAGCTTCAACAGTTCCAGCCCCAAAACATAAGTATTTTTACATGGAATTCATCACCAGGTATGTGAGATTTCACTAGTTGGTTCCTTTCACCCATTGGGTCCCTTGTTTTCAATCAGATTCTTTATTCACATATCATGATTATAGTTAGGGTTTCAAGAAGTTCAACAGAACATTATGAATTTACAAGTTTTATGTTCCAAATAAATTTATCATGTTATTATTGAGGTTATTACATGAATTTCAGAACCCTAGCTTTGTATTTTTTTAGTTCTTGAATTGCACATGCTAGGTTAGATATTTCAGAAACTTCTGATATACATGCCTTAATTATAAATGTATGAATACCAGATTAATTGATCCATTCTCAGTTTGCATGTTCAGTTTTGAGATATCCTGTATTTACAGAAACTCAGACTTATTAAATAAATTTATAGAATTCATAGGAGTAGCATAATAGCGAGTTGGACTAGGGTTTAGCGTAACCAATAGTCCGAGAATTACTAGCCAAGTAGGTTGTGAGTCCCCTCGGTGGGCAATCAGTTTAGTTATCACGCCAGCATGACTTTATATCTTTGGCAGGGTATATTGAGTCCTCTTGATGATGCGTATTGATATGACTCCAAATTTAGCTCATGTGGTTTTACCATCGGTTATTAGTAGCTCCCATAGTTGTGTCAGACGCTTTGGAGTGACCATTTATCAATATATTCACGATTAATTTTTAGCATGTTATAAATTGGTGATCGCATCCAGTTAGCTAAGAATTCAATTTATCATGTAACATTATTATACATGCATTTATGCTTGTTCAGTTATGTTTTATTTCAACTTTACGCTACCCTACATGCTTAATACCTTTCAAGTACTGACGCATACGTGCACTACTTCTTCTCCGTAGGTTCAGGGTCTCAGCATCCAGATCACACATAGATCGATTTACTATCTCCAAATCAGCAGATTGAGTGGTGAGTCCTCATTCTCCGAGGACAATAGTCATGAGTGTCATTTTAGTCCTTAGTAATTTAGTTTCAGTTTTTGCTAGATTTAGCTGGGGGCTTGCACCAGTATTTCTAGTCTAGTTTTGAGGCTTATTTAAGACATAGTTAGTTTCATCATACTTTCGAGTTAGTAATCATTGTATTAAACTCATAAATCTTCATATTATATCATTTTTAGCATATGGTTATTCCCCATTTTTTCATTATAAAGTATGATTTAGCTTCCACATCAGTTTATTTTATATTGTATGATCATGATCATGCCAGGGTGGTTAGCTTGAGATCACATGTTATCCTAGGTTCTGTGACGGCAACTCGGGGGTATCTCGAGACGTGAGAATGAATGCTGGACAATAGACCAAGACATGGGTTTCAAAAATCAAAGCAATTCAATTTAGGAAGGATCCACTAGTCGCCACCACCTGCACAATGTAGTAAAATAGTAAGATCGGGTTAGTTCAGATATGCACGAAATATGATGACCATTCAAAAACACACTTAAAGGTACATTTATTTGCGATATATGTTTTTCATACAATTTTTGTAAAAACATCATTAGACAAATATAAAAACTATGTTATAAGTGAACATTCAAATATATGACAATATAAATATCATAGGCATCTTTATCAAGTAGAACTCGTCATCACCTTAGACCCTCCACCTGAATTTACTCTATGACTCACCTAAGTAAGACATGGAGAAGCATCCCGTACTACTTCTTCATACCACATATAGGTTTTATTAAGAGTACAATATAGAAGGACTTTTCCTTTTCAACTTTAGCCAATTAGTCAACATTCATTATTAAATATACTTAAATAGACATTCATATATTTAGGGGACCACACATAATAGTCCTCAACAGACTTAGGGAACTCACTTTAACTCTTTCTAAGCCTACTCGTTCCATGGTTAGATAGCATCTCATTAATACCTACACATTGTAGAACCTATCAATTAAATAGAGTGGGAACATCCCACATTATGGGAATATGAATTAATCGACATAGACCTTACAATCTAGGTATGAAATCTGGTGTCATAAGATCCCACACCATTGAAGGTATTCTACTTGAAAAGGGATGAAGTAATACAACTCTCATTTGGGTACATTGTTTAAGGGATATCTAAAGAAATACATTGTACTCTTCCCCCATACACAGAAAGAGCTACCATTTTAACCATAACCACTTGGTGCTTAACCTAAGGTCCTATAGATTAGTCTGCTTCACAAACATGTAATAGAGAGGGAACCAACATTAAGTCTACCAACCCATATTCCATCTATTAACTAGGCACTATACTTAGGTATATCGATCAAGGTTCATCAAGGATAGCTCATTGACTTTCCTAGAGTAGGTTTACTACCATTTCGGCTCACAATCTCTAAGTCTATCAATTCACACCAGAAGTACGCACCATCATGAAGTCTACCACATCAAGGCTTTATGTTCACATATGGTTCTAGACTCATTATGAAGTAGAAGCATTCTTAGGTCTACATGTTGAAGATATAGCCATAAAGCCTCATTGATCATTCATAAAGAGGGCACTCTACTTTAGTGTAACAATTGTAGAAATTAATTGATTCATTACTCATTAAAAGTAATCCTAAGCCTACCAAGTAAAGAGATCACATTCAACAATTTTCATGATTCAAGGAAAGGAACCTCCGTTTAACATTATATATACAATAGCACAAATAGAGACCCTTCACATTCTAGCATGAACTCATATGTGCATTATCAGATATCATACTTCAAATCACATTACCACAACACTTTATACAAGATAACTTTGATATCATAAGAACATATTCATGTCATACCTTCAGACAAACCATAACATAATAACACTCCAATTCACCACATAATTCCTTTAAGGCCATGATCACAATACTAATACAATAAGTACAAGCCAATTTGTTTATAATAAAAGAGTTAGGTCAACCTACCCTTCGCCTAAGCCATGATTACCATTACTCAAGTCTTAAACAATCAATCATAGAATAGGCATACATAACTATAGAAATCAATAATACAATCCAATCTAAGTGTGATACAATAAATAACTAATCATAATCATCAAACCCACCTAATAAGACAAATTTAAAAACTTCAGAATTCATGGTTTAAAAGATTTTTTAATCATAAAATATCAATTCAACAAAAAAAAATCATAAACAACCATTTGAAACCATTTAATCCAAGAGCCCATGAGTTTAAGGAAGAAATAATGATTTTCACAAATTTTGATACTATAAAAATAATTTTGAAATTGACCATATAGTGAAACTTCGCCCATATAAAGGACAATCACACCTTTTTTGTCATAATGCCCATGAAATTTTATGAAGAAGACCTTCAATTCGAAACACTTGCTTCCCTCCTCTTCTTCTTCCTCGAGATTGAGAGAAAATTGGAAAGAGAAGAGCTTTTGGTGTTTTGATTAAGGGTTTTTGAAATAATGAGTTGAAGGAAGGTTTTAAAACCTAAAATTAGTTAAATGTACCATATGACCCTCTTAAAATCAACCCTATAGGCTAGAATCATAAGACGAAATTACCTAAGAACCCGAGATAAGGAAGCCCCGTAAGGGACCATGCCCATCAAGAAGCCTCATGAAGTTGGAAAAATGTTCGTAAAGGCACCTGTGGTCTTTATAAAATTGATCCTCTTGGAGTATTTCAACCTTCATTGACAAAGGAATCATCACAGTTAACGAGACACACCATGGTGATGACCATTGGTCATATAGAGGCTCATCAACTTGAAGTAGTAGCTTGATCACAACGCCTTGAATCACATGCCGTAAAGGCATATTTTCATCCTCTTTTACAATCCGTTGTAAACACTACTTGTCGTGATGTGGTCCATGGACTTTGAGGTAGTGTTTAAGCAAGGTTGAAAGACTTGGCCCTAGGCTAAGGCTCTTCGTTCATTAGCTTCGCACAATTCCTAGAACCTTCACGCTACTTCAAAAACATATTCTAACATAGTGTCTAACACGTTTCGTGATGTTGTCTCGTTAAACTCTCTCAAATAAGGCTCAAGATAACAATATACAATAAGAACGGATTAACTCAACAGACTAGTTTTCGAACGTCATGGTCATCCCTTGATGTTCAACCTCAAAACTATTCAAACTAGACATTAAAAGTCAAACCTCATTATGTTAAGAAGTTACAAACTCATTGAACACATTTGAAGCTTTATCTGTTCATACTTTATTTTTAGGGTCAGTACAACCACAACACATGGTGTCTCATGTGTTCCTCTATGCAGTAGCCCATTTTAACTTTCCAAACATTTTTGATGACAAGGTTGGACAACAAGATGTCCCACAATATATGTTTAGCACCACGTGTAGTTGTGTAGATCGTGGTGTAGCATTAGAATTATGGAGGCAAGGATTTTAACCCTTTACACCGAGTCACTTCCATGTTTCATCAAGGAATCCATGGCCCGTGTTGGTTCCCGTGGTCCCTTTTACCAGAAGTACCTCAACTTTACATTATATATACATACCAACTAAGGAAAATCCACATGCCTTTTCATGGCCCTTGTTCATTAACACATGTCATAATGTTGTTCATGAAGGGTATCCTTAACGTTGCATAAAACCAAGGCACACAAAATTCAACCACGAGTGGCACCAATTCTTTAGGTGGAAACCACAAGTCGTGAAGACCCTCGTCGTCTAGGAAGGAACTACTTTCAACACCTCTAAAATGAGTTTTTAAGGTCTTAAAATAGTTTATAATGTTGTAATGAGGAAGTATTTAATGATTTTGGTGATTCGGCAGTGAAACCTCCAGTTACGACCAAGACGTTCGGCGACTAAGTCACCTATGTGACTTATCTATTTTTATTTACTTTTGTGTGTGTCATGAGATTAAGAGGTCCTTATATGGGTTTTAATAGAGTTATAGTCAGCGTGGCAAGTTTCATAAAATTTAGAGGTCAAATATCCAGGAATGTCTATGATGTTCGAAAGGTTTTCCATGAAATGACCTTGTGTGTCTCAGCATGTTTCTTTGAGTTTTATGTGTTAGTTTTGAAAGAAATTGTTATGAGAGCTCCAAAACTGGTGTACAATCATACCAGGATGGTAAACAATCAAGGTAGACAAACCAAAGGACCAACCAAAAGTTTTTGATGAATGACCCATCATGAAGCTTAAGGTTGTTTAGATCATCCCAAAAGACTAAAGTAATCAAATGCCAGTAGGCTAGTCGACACCTTGTCAATGGAATTTATGGGTAAATATTTAGGCTAGGGTTCTTAAACTCCTACAAGAAATCCTCTATATAAAATGAAGACCAGACAAAAGGGTCTGTCATTGGACAAATGGCATGTCAATGTGCAGGCTTCTATGGTGATTGTCTTCTTCGCAGTTCACTGTTAATTTCAAGGGTGAATTGTCTAACTTCCAAGTAAGTGTTAGGTAGTTTTCATAAGATTATTTTATTTATTTTAATAAGGTTTATAAGTCCTAAACACCAAGATGAATTTATTATTCCAAAATAAAAATCTGAAACCTCTAAAGAGCTCTCAAGAACATCATTGAAGCTTAAAGAGAGTTTGAAGCTTTAAGGTTGACTTATCCAAATAAAATATATCAATTTTAGTGTATTAACATCAGTTAAGGTATGATTTTTCATCCTTGGAACTCTTTTCTTCAAGGATCTAATCTTAAAAGTGTTTTTTTTCAAAAAAAAAATCTCAAAATAAGAGTTTTCTCAATTGAAATCTATCCATGGGTTCTTGTTTTAAAGGTATTTTGATCATTCAATATTGATTTTATATGTTTTAAATTAGATTATTTTAACTTAATAACTCTATGAAACAATGTAAATCATGTAACCCTAGTTTTGACTACTTTATGGGTTAATTGGTTATCTCTTAATACTATGGAATTATTGTGTAGATATATTAGATCTATTAATTATGAATTAATTATATTAGAATTTTTAATATGATGCCCTGATTAAATGAATATATGTTAAATTATATTTTATTCATTATGCATTGTAATCATTTGATTGAATTGAGGATCGTGGCCATTGGTTGGAGCCTTTGTATATCATGTTGATTGAGTTGACTATGAAAATGAAGTTGTAACATTTGACTCAATGGTACGTTGACCTAACTCTGTGTACATTATAAAGTCTAAATGTTAGATGATGATGACGCTTTGTATGGTCAACTTATCATGGCGGTGCTATGTGTTTTATTTGTGAATTATGTGACCTCGTCGCCGTTACTTTTTTATTTTTGATGATCATGGCCTTTTCGTCAATTAATTGATATACTATAATGGTTTGTGTAGTTGATGTATGTGATATATCATCATATCCATCTACTTGTGAGTAATGTGAATGTATGTATTGTTTATACTCATGTTGTTAGGTGATAATGTTAGACTATGACTATGTCCTTATGTGTGTAGTCTTCGAGTTGATGTATAATTTTTCCTAATTTGCTATATGAGTCTTGGGATGCATATGTTGATAATTCTATTGTAGTTTATAGGGTGAACTAAAGTTGATTTGGTTTTTCTTATGTGATTCTTGAAAGATATGTAATATGATATAAAGGGAAGTATTGATGTATCTTGGATAGGTAGACTTAAGTAGCCATTCTTGATGCATAAATGATATATGAATATGTGATCTCTTGACTAGGTAAGCTTAGTGCACCCTTGTCTCTTATGTGAGACCTTGAACTATGCAAATAATGTCATTATGATGAACCTTTGAGAAAGAAGGTTAAGATATCCTTGAAGTTAATAGTCGTAATGGTATCATTCTTGAATAAATGGTGGACTTAGGCATTGATTGTCTGGAAGGATATGAAATCATCCATAGGAAAATCATTAAGAAATCCTCTTCTCCATTTAAATGCAGGCCTCAGGGACCTGTTTGGTAGAGTGAATGTGATTGTGTTATGAAATACATATGGAACCTCTTCATGTACTCCTTTATGTGAATTACTCTATGAGAACGAAGTCTAGCGCTGATTTAGTATGATAAAGGAAGTAGTTATAGTAAGGAATGATACTAGTGTATAAAGAAACCCTTCATATTCCTTAACCATGTGCCTATATAGGATGTGTCCAAGTTATACCGTTTGCAAGTAGAACACCCTTCATCAGAGTAGTTTACAAATCTAGATTCATTGCTTATCTACCATGGTCATGGTCCATCATAACTCCGAATCCTCTTTGGTGGTTGAGGTGAAGTCCAAACAACAACTTGATCAACCAATTATGGAGTTGAAATAATTGGTTCTTTGTAACCTTAATGAGTTATTCTCCTTAGGGGGGGATGGATTCTTGAGGTATAAAGGAAGGTTGTGTGTTCCCAATGTTGATGACATGAGAAATTGGATCCTTGGGGAAGCGCATGGTTCATGTTATTCCATTCGTCAAAGTTCTACAAAGATGTACCATAACCTTAGAGAATTTTTTTTAGTGGGAAGGAATAAAAGGTGACATAGAGGAATTTGTTTCAAAATGTCTATATTACGATCAACTGAAAGTCGAATATCATAAGCCGGGTGTTTTACTCCATGAAATCTAAGTTCCACCATGGAAGTGGAAAGACATTAATATGGATTTCGTGGTAGTTTTTCCTTGAACAAAAAAACAATATGACTCCAAATGGGTGGTTGTGGATATGTTGACCAAATCCGCTCATTCTATTCTAGTCATACTCGATGCAGGATTATGCAAGGATCTTCATAGATGAGATTGTGTGTTGCCATGGTATTAAGTTATCTATCATATTAGATAGGGCTGCACAATTCACATATATGTTTAGGAGGTCATTTCAAAGATAGTTGGGTACCAAGGTAAAGTTAAGCACCGCTTTTATCCCCAAATGGATGGTTAGTCGGACCGTACTATTCTAACTCTTGAGCATGTTCTTAGAGATTGCATAATTGTCTTCAAGGGAAATTGGAAAAAACACTTATATTTGGTTATGTTTTCCTATAACAATAGTTACATGCATCTATATCTATGGCTCCTTAGGAGGCCTTGTATTGTAGGAGATGTAGGTCTCCAATTGGATATTTTGAAGTGGGCGAGTTTTCAGTTTTGGGACCCTTTTAATTTATAATACTTGGGAGATAGTTCATATAATAAGGAATCGCTTGAAAAGATCCTATAGCCGACAAAAGTCTTATGACGACCATAGGAGAAGAGTTAGAGTTTTAACAAGGTGATAAGATGTATCTAAAAATTTCACCAATGAAAGGGTTTGGGATATTTGTAAAGAAAGGGAAGTTGAGTCCTCGTTATGTGGGTCCATATTACATCTTTCAAAGATTTTGCAAAGTGGCATACGAGATGAAGTTACCTAGTGAATTGGCACTGGTTCATCCAATGTTTCATGTTTCCATGCTTAATTAATGCATCGGTGATCCCGAGTCAATTAGTCCTATTGAGGGTGTAGGTGTTCAAGAGAACCTCTCCTGTGAAGATGTTTCGGTACAAATCCTTGATAGACAGGTAAAGAAGTTAAGTAACATTGAAGTGTATCCCGTAAAAGTGTTATACAAGAACCACCTAGTTTATGGTGCGACATGGGAGGCCTAGGTCGACATGAAGTCATGTTATCCTCATCTATTTGATAACTAAGGTTAGTTTTCTATTCGTAGTTAAATTAATGAGTTTATGTGAAATTACCTAGATATTTGGTAAAGTTGTGCAAAAAGGTGTTTTGGTATATTATTCCTTCATGAATGTATTGAGCATGTTGATATGTGTTGAATAAAGCTTTGGCATAATGAATATGAATTAAATGAATGTTGAACTCTTATGAGTTTTAAGTTATGTTTTGAGTTTCATTCTTAAAAAGGTCATGTGTTATGTTGAAGTTAATAGTAACTCTTGTTTTTTCATGTTGTATGAAAGGCTAAATCCTAATCTAGAGCGTTACATGAAAGTATAAGATTTGTAACATTGTTTTAATGTCAATTATAACGTATACAAGTCATTTAAAAAATTTTAGAATAAAAATGTCATGGAACGTCCATTACGTCCGTAAACTAGCTCAAAGATGTGCTAGTGTGCCTTAGCCTCTTTGACTAAGCTTTAGAAGTCGGAATACAATGAAATTTTGTGGTAAGGTGTCCAACACGGAATTAAGTTGAGTTATAGTTGAAACGTCCAAGTGTGTTTCCCTAAGGACCAACCAAGGGCCCTTGAGGGTGACCCTTGCACTTTTGTAATAAGCTAGGAAAAGGCATTGTGTACCTACGTGTGTAGGCGACGAGGCGTGGTTGGATCGACTGGGATTCGATGCCTTTATTGACCAACAATTAAACATTTTGGATAATGGTCTATTTTGACCAGTATCTAACACCAATGACGGGTGTGCAGGATGGAAAGGGTCAATGGCGTGGACTATCCTACAGCCCGTCAGTCGGGGTCTCATAAATCAGGTCTGTGGTTGACTATTTCATTTATTTAATTCATTTAGATACTGATGGGGTTATTTAATTTTTTAGGGCCTAAGGGAGGCCTAATTTAGTTAGGTAATTACTTCAATTAATACCCCAATTCTAATAAAACTAAACCTAACTATTATAATTCCCAGAACCCAATTGCTCTTCCTTCTCTCATCTTTATCTCTCCGGCAAAGAAACTCCATAGAAGACAAAGCAATTATGGGTTCTAGATAGGTTTTCCCAAAAGGGTTCCTCCAAATTTATTTAAAAATAAAGAGTATTAGATTGGTTTTCTTCTATTACGAAATTTATTCTCTATTTGGATTTGTTTATGATTTCTCTCGATAATTATGTGTATATTGTCATGATATATTATCCAATTATGCTAGTTCTTGATTAATTTACCTATGTTGTGAAGTAAATCATGAATTTTACCTAAGTCCCTAACCCTAGGCTATGAACTTATAATGAATTATTCTGTAGTTATTCAATTGACTTTATTATTCTGAAAATTACTACTAAGTGATGATATTACACCCATCGTTTGGTTTAATTGGATGGTTGATAGTAACACTATGATGATTGATTGCGAAGGAGATTGGGGTAAGTCTTGTGATTTATATCCTTTACTTAAATAATGATCTCTTGTGTTTAGTGATGAAGTTCTCTTGAAGTATACCTTATGGTAATATTGATTAGGGATGGTATGATGTTGAATTGAAATTTCTTGAATTATGTGATTGTGAGATTATTCTCAAGATGTATTTATATAATGTTTCTGATGATGTACTTATGTTCCTTACTATGATATAATGATTTTACTTTTGTAATCTCACGTATGAGGGTTGTAATGAGAGGTGTTTTCGTGCAACTCCTATTGATCTATGCCTATGACTTTATACGGGGTAGAACCTATGATCTAATCGAAGATATTATTATTAATGAAAGACATTTCAAAACGGACTCTTGCTTAGAACCTAGTGAACTAGAGTGAGGATTGTTCCTTCCGACATAGGGAAGGTAGGATAACTAATGTACTCATGATATTGCAAACTATAATGCATGTAGCATAAGATGGTCCCAACTATATCTCCTAGTTCTTTAACTATGTTGCCCCCATAGAAATACTATCTAGTGGATCAACATAGATGTTATGTTCATGTTTTGGTACTTCCTTCAGTGTATGGTTCCATGACACCGGATTCCACATTGGATCATGTGGTCGATGTCGGTTGAGGAAATATATTCCAAAAAATAAAATGAAGTAATAATGTGATCTCTAAATAGGATGACTTTAGGGTTCTAACTTAGTCTAGGTAGGGTAATGAGACTCTACGTATATTTTGCACTAGTTAGCCTTGAAGGGACTCTTAGAATAATCTTCTTATATGAGTATATTATTATAAATGTAAATGATATGTATATGTTGATTTTACATGTTAATGACAATTAGATTAAATGTTTATCACTTTAACAACCCAACAGGTTATTTTGAAATCTAGAGCTTCATATTTTATAAATGACTCTTTTCACATATTCTTAATGGATATTTTGACTAATTGTTATCTACATTTATTTAATTGATGAATAATATTAAGTAATTAATGTTTTGATGATAGTTAAGAGGTCATTTCTCAAATTTGTTTAACAGTTTATATTACTTTACCCATGTTTATTAAAATAAGTTGATGTGGTTTGTCACGTTTCAATACTCTTTTGAAAAGAGAGTGTATAATTTTTTTGTTAGGACAGTAATGGGATTTGATTATGTGCTATAAGTGTTATTCATTGTTCTGGTAGGTTTACTTTTTGTGGAAAAGGAAGGTTATAATAATTTCGTAATGGGTATGGTGGTGTCTACTGATTTCGTAACCACTTGCTTCAATCTTGAATATTATTACGTTATTATTATATAATAAACAATGTTTTAGTATATTGATATTAGCAGTTAAATATTAGGTGTATTGTGTTATATTAATTACATTAGATTTATATGATTTGGATAAAATAAAAATTAAACCTATCTTCAAATTTAACAAATATACGATCTAACCCATTATAATTGAGATTATAGTTAAAACTTGATAATAAAATTTTAATTGATTACTTCAAATAATTTATTCTTGAATGATTGATATCTTTTTATCGCATTGAAGAAAGGAAAAGCATTGTTTAATTAGATTGTTTGACTTCGGTTATTCGGCGATGGTAGGTAATGGTTTATTGATAGTAATGGAGTGATTATTTAAAATTGTTTATGAACCTAATGGTTGTGGTTTGGATGATTCTTGTGTTGCTATGATAGGTTTGTAATCCCAAAATCGGGATATTCATAAACTTAAACTTGTTCTAGTAAATTGATGCCTTGAATAAAGAATGCTTAATGGAATATTGTTCAAGAAGTGGATAAATTTAATAACTAACGTTTAATTAACTATTCAATTAGCTCGGGTAGCACAAACGACATGATATACTTAAATTGGGTTCCACAAACAACCACAATATTATTTGATGGGTTCCATGAGCCCGACATGCAACGTTTTGGCATGATAAAAGTAAAGGCAAACATAATAAAGTATCTTATAGTTTGGAATATCAAAGAACCTGTTTCCCAATAGAACTTGGTCTGGAGGTCCGGGTCCTCATTTTTGTTCTTGATATTTCTGATTGACTATGTACTGAGTTCGTTGTTGTTGCCACTTGTCCATGTGTTTTATTTCTTGCTACATGTAATTACTATAGTTATTTCTTGTTATATTTTATACATATTGATTTCTATTTTGAGTTGGACTGTGATATCTTCTCAAAACATATTGTATTACACTCATCCCCCACTTGTATTTTCTCTTTGTCTTCTACTCGTCATCATATCTACAAAATCTCTAGCGCATCAGATTCTATAGTGAACTATTCCTTCTACCTCTTGTTGGATTCTTACTGTCATAGGATGGTTTCCTTAGTTCTTAGAGAAACATGTTTTATTCAATTATTATGGTTTCATCTATACATTCAAACAAAGATACATGAGTTTATGATGGGGTAAAACTTTTTAATGAAATATTTTTGCTTATATATTTTGTTGCAGTTTTATTGTCAAATACTCAAGTAGATGCGCACAAAAGATATTTTTGTGCACTAGCAGATGATGGAGTAGGCCCGTTTTGTTTCTATTAAAATGAATACCGGTTTGGTTTAGTCTTTTTCTACCGGAACTCATTCCCTCATGTCTTAGACCTCTTATTATTAAACTCTTAATATCTCTCAACTTTTCCTCCTCAACTTGTTACAGATTGATCATTAGACTTTCTATGTCCATATCTGCTATCAGCATAGCTGCCTTGCTTTCCTTCCTTGACAAACGGGAATACGCACAAACAAATAAACTTATCCTACTCCTCCTATCTGCAGTCATCTCTTGAGAATATTGGGAAGTTGTGTGAACTTCAGACTATACACATGAAAACTCAAATAATACTGCTAAATAGTGGGGAACACTCGTACGTTATATTACCTATGTTCTCGGGGAAAGAAACTCCTCAAGAAGGCCTCTACAAACAAAGTCCAACTCACAATGAGTTGCGCACAAACACAAGTTAGGAATAAATTGTATAGAGATGCATTTTACTGCACAAAAATGAATACAAAAGAAATGAGATAATTCTTAGATCTAGTAGCCTCCTAATTACAGATGTGGTGTTCTTCACACGAATAACTAGGTCTTTACATATATACGACTACATAGACTACCTAGGACTCTTGAACTCTGTGCTCTAATACAAATATTGTCACTACCCAAGCCTACACCCCTTGGAGTGATAGGAACTCGAGATCCATTCTAGGTCCCAAGAAAACTCTAGGCGTGGCTTACTTACTCAACAGAAGAATTAATGCATCAGAGAAGAATTCAAATGTTAAATAACACACTATCTCAAACTACACTCTAATTGTTTAAAAATAAAAATTCAACTTAGCAAAAATCTTAATATAAGCCAAAAAAAGATAGTGACAAATGCACTAATGAATGTCGATATGTGAAGGCTGTAACAACTAATAAGGATACCGGGAAAAGACCCCTGACATCCTAAAAAATTATGTAACATTGAAAGCAAATAAAAAGGAATCCGCCACAAGCAAGGAGGGTCCCCAAAAAGTTTGGAGCTCACCTAGAAACAATGATGCGCTGGATAGTGATCCTTATTACTTCTGTCTCTATCATAAGTAGATGCATACAAAATGGTATCAGTACATTGAATGTATGAGTACGCAAGTGCAATTATAAAACAAGAAACAAGCTGAAAAGGAAGTGAAGAACATACCTAGCTTAACTTAAGCCAACATAATTGAACTGATTGCAATATAAAGCAATTTAAAATAAGTGAAATATAAAGTAAAGTTATTTAAAACATGTATTTCAACACCATGTGTATCGAAAGATGCAATATATCTCTGAAGTATATGTAAAAATAAAAACAAAACCGTGTCTTTAAGAATACAATTACTTCTATGAGAGGTTTGTTTAATTGAAAACCATCACATAAGAGTTATTGTGATGATACAACGTTTTCCCTCATGTTGACGAGTCGTCTTGTACCTTGCTAAAGGTATAGAACCTAAACTACTATATGGATACACTAGTTGTCTATACTACAAACCAGTAAGGAATCATCTAAGAATTTAACTGTAGTCAAATCAGAGTTTTGTTAGTTTAGAAAATTTTAAATTCACACTAGGTCTTTGAGAAAAGAGAAAACAAGAGAAACGATATGAAAGTTAAAGATTCATAAATTTGATGAAAAATTGAATGTGGATTTTTTCAAGGGGTGATCTTTATGAGGTATGCGAGTTGACACAATGTTGGTTTCATTCACCCACGCGCCAAAGATGTTTAATTAAACATGGAATCGTCTTAGAATTTTGAATGATTGAATGTTCCTTATGTGTGCTGTTGAATTTACTTTCGTTCTTGAATTTGGGATGATATTAAGGAGTTATTCTGAGTTTAAGGTTGATTTTAGAGTTTTTTAGTATGGTTCTTCTATACATTTTCTTGATATATGAATCTAAAGAGTAATTGCGAAAAAGAATCAAGTTTAGTAGAATTTAGAAGTTAGAAATCGAAGAACGAACCAATTGGAAAAATCGGGGTTAGGTCCGCGCCACAGGACTATTCCTAAAAATTGACAATTTTCTCTATGTTGCGGAGTGGTCATGGAGTGTTCTGCCTAAAAAATTATTTTGCGACCAAATTTAAATGCATCTCTGTGTCGCAAACTTGCTTCCAAAAACTGATTTCTTTATAATTTCTCATGATAAAGTATCTAAAAACACTCCTAAGCATCATGAGATCTCTCTTAGAACAAATCAAAATCCTTTAATTCATATATAAACTCAAGGAATAATAAGAGTCAAGCCAAGAGAAGTTTAGAGTTTTCCAAAATCTTTTTTTGAAACGTTTTACCTATGTTTTAAGACTTTGTGTTGAGTAACAATTGAAGTTCATTGAAAAGTATGACCTTTTTCTACCATTGGTCGCTACATAGTTTATGGAGGTTCGAAATTATGTGAATCTTTCCTATATCGCTGCTCAAAATGTGAATCGTTTCCTATATCGGTGCTCAGAACTACTCCAAAAATATAATAGTATCTCTTATAATTACAAACATAACTTCTTTCTTCGGTTTGAGATAATTTATGAAAATCTCTTTCAAAGAATCTTCCTAAAAATTAATGTTTCCTCTCGTTTGCTTAATTTTGAAAGAATTTACTCTTTACTGAAAAATTAGATCAAACTATCCTTGCTAAAAAAAGAGCTCAAAGGCTCTTTACTGAAAAACTAGTTCAAAAGGTCTTATGAAAATAAAAGTTATTGAGCATAAATCACTCAGAAAAACTAGGAATCGTATAAACTGTGTGTCATTTGAATGATGATTCAAAGATCGTTCCTACGATATCTAGAAAAGAAACTAAAACATAATGAGCTAGGGTTAATCGTCATTTTAAATTGATCTAAAACCCCAAACTTAACCAATTTTCCATATTTTCATTCTTTCCCAACATGACTCTTTCTAATTCTAGTTCTTTCTAGCTATGGGGTGTTACATCCATGAGTCGACACGATATTATTTGTTCACGTATGAGGTTATGGCACGGTAATAGTAAAGGCAAAGATATTAAAATAAATTATAGTTCTCAATTGTTAAGAATCAATTTCCCCAAAAACTATGGTGTAGAGGACCGAGTCCTTACGTTTGTTCTTGATATTTTTGATTCACTGTGTAGTTGGTTTTTTCTGGTTTTCACTTGTTCATGTGGGGTTTTACTTGTTACATGTTAGTACAATAGTTGACCTCTTGTTATTATTTTATGTATGTTGATCTCTTCTTAGAGTCAGGTGTAGATAACTACTCAAAACATATTTCCTTATATGCACCATTTAATTTTATTTTTCTCTTTATCTTCCTTTTGTAGGGAGCACCAAATGTACTAGCGACTTGAACTTTCCCTCACATCTTAAAAAAACTCCAGCATATCAAATCCTAGGGTGAGATATGACTTCTATATCATGTTGTATTATATCATGAACGTTAAACTGTTTTAAGGCATCAGCTAAAATCTTTCCATTCAAGATCAAAATACATCCCAAGAAAACTTTAGACGTATCATAATATATAAGAAAGAACCTTGAGTACGTTTTGTTAAGGTTAACCCTGGGCATTATTCAATCTATTTTTAAATTCCTGAAATCTTTCTTCACAAACATTAGACAATTCAAACTTCACTGTCTTCTTAGTAAACTTTGCCAATATGGATTAAATAGATGAAAACCACTTTAAGAACCTTCTACAATAGCCAGTCAAACAAAAGAATATGAAATGGAGATTTGGATAAAGGTCAATTTCTCGCTGCCTTTATTTTTTTGGTGTCAGTTTTAATTCACTCTCTACAGACAATGTGGCCTAAGTATGCCAAAAACTCAAGCTAAAACTCAGTTTGTGAGAACATAAAACTCTTAACTTTTAGAGTATCGATAACTATCCTTAGATGAATTTCATGATATTCTTTATTCCTTGAATAAATTAGTATTTCATCAATGAACAGAAAAAGTAAATATGGTTTGAATCCTCTATTAAATTGGACCGTTAATGTTTCAGGCGCATTGGCCAAACAACAGGACATGACAAGAAATTTATAACAATTATTATAATATATTCTAAAAGGTGTCTTTGGAATATCGCATTACCATACTATTAACTAATGGTAGTCAAGTCTGAGGTCTATCTTAGAGAAGCAAGTGGCACCCTTAAGTTGATCGAAAGGATTATCAATCCTTGGGAGACGATACTTAATATTGATGCTAACCTTTTTCAACTATTTGTAATCTATACACATCGTAAGGGAACCATCTTTCTTTCTCACAAATAAGACTCGAGATCCCAAAGGTGAGAAACTTTTTTGAAGAAAGCCCTTATTAGAAAGATCTTTAATTGATCTTTATGCTCTTTGAACTCTGGTGGTGGTACCATTGTATAGGAAGAATAGGTACAAGGTGAGTATTTGGGATATTATCTATACTGAAGTTTATCTCTCTCCCAAGAAAGGCTCCAACAAGTTAATCTGGTAAGACTATTGAATCTCTTTAACTAATGAAACTGACTAAAAGTAGGTATTTCAGAACTAGAGTCCTCAAATTGGACAAAGTGATATAAACACCATTTAGGGACTAACTTCCTTTCCTTAAGGTACGAAATGAAACGATCCTTTGGCATTCCTAACCTACTTTCCACTTCAAGATTTAATCATTTGGAAACTAAAACTTGACAACTCAACTTCTACAAGGAACTGAGACTTGAAAGGTTTGAAGTTAGTCCATTACAAGAATGATATCACAATCTACAATGTTCAACTCCACTAAATTAGTCATGCTACTATTATGATTAAAGAAAATGGCACAATCACACTAAACTCTTTTGGATCGAATAGTCTCACCAACATGTTTAGAAACATTGAAGGGTTCACTATGATTATCAGGAATAACTTTCAAATTAATAGCAACATACGAAGTTACAAAGGATAAACATGGTCCTTGATATAGAAAAGTATAAACATTCTAGTTAACGAAACAAATAATACTATTGAAAACAAACTGAGAATCATCTTGCTCATGCCATCTAGTCATAGCATAAAGACATTTTTATCCTCCGTGTGATCGAAAGTAATTCTTTTTGGTTGAGAAACTGAAGAATATTGGGTTTTATTTCCCCCATTAACATTGCCTAGTTTGTTCTTTGGACATTCTAGTATGCAATGACCATTCCGTCCACACTCGAAGAAACTAGTTGAGCCATCAAGACAAATCCTGGGGAGGTTCCTACAAACTTAGAACATGTAGGAGGAATAGTATCCCCTTATGTCATATTACTGTGAGAATATGAAGGTATAGCTCTAAAACTCTTACTATGTACGTAACTTTTTTAATTTTGTTTTGGTACACTAGAGTATAATTGAGTAGGTCCCTTTTGTTTTAATTATAATGAAGACCTGTATGATTTACTCTTTTGCTACCGTAACTCATTCCTAAATGTTTTAACCCTCTTATCCTTAAACTCTTCAATATTTCTTAGCTTGTCCTCTTCAACTTCTTATAGATGGATCATTAGTGTTGTTATGTCCATATCCCTTATCAGCATAGCTGCCTTGCCTTTCATGCTTGAGAAAAAAAAATACCCACCGACAAATAGACTCATCTTATTTATCCTATCCATAATCATCTTTCAAGGATATTTTGAAATTTGTGTGAACTTCAAAATATACACATGAAAGCTCATAAGGACCTACTAAAAAGTGGGGAACAGTTGTACCATTGATTTCCTCAGTTCTCAGGGAATGAAACGCCGCAAGGAGGCCTCCTAAAACAAATCAAAACTCACAATGAGGTACACACAATAACGAGATATAAAGAAACAATATAGAGATTAACTCTATTGCAAAAAATTAGTGTCTTAGAAGTAGGATTATTCCTAAATGTAGTATCCTTGTAAATATGAATGTGGTGGGATTCACACTTATAACTAAGACTTTACATAACGCCTTCATAGACTCCCCAATAATCTTGAAATCTTTGATTTATTACAAAGTCTTTCACTCTTCGAGACCACAACTATGGGTTTATAGGAACTCGAGAACTATTAGTAGCCCCGAGAAAACTCTTGTCATGGCTTAGTTACTCAATGGAAGAATTTATGCATTAAGAGAAGAATTCAAATGTTAAATTATTCACATTCTAAAAATAAACTAATAATGTTTTAAAGATAAACATTAAACATAGACAAAGTGAACCTAAATCTTAACATAAGCCAACAAAAAATAAAGTGGCAAATTAACTAATGATTGTCTATCTATGAAGTTTCTAACAACTGATATCAATACTTGGAAAATACACATGACATACAAAAGAACTAAGTACTATTGAATTCAAATAAAAAAGGATCCTCCCAAAGCCAAGAGGCTCCCCAAAAAGTTTGGAGCTAACCTAAAATCAATGATAAGGTGGATAGTGAACCTGGTTACTTGTATCTATATCGTAATAAGATATTGGGGAAATGGTATCAATACATTGAATGTACTAGTACGCTGGTGGAATTTTGAAAAAAGGCACAATCTTGAAAGGAAGTGAAGAACTTACATGACTAAACTCAACTCTACATAATTGAACCCATTCCAATGTAAAGCACTTTCAAACAAGTGCAATATAAAGAAAAGTTGTTTAAATCATGTAAGTCAATATTCCGTGTATCAAAAAATAAAATATAGTTCTGAAGTGTATAAAAAATAAAAAGAAAACCGTGTCTATAAGAATACATTACTTCTCTGGATTTTTGTCTAATAGAAAACATCACAAGTGTTATTGTGATGATACAATGTTTTCATTCATGTAGACAAGTCCATAATTTACCTTGTCGAGGGTATAGAACCTCAACTACAAAGGGGATCCACTAGTTTATGATAAAAACTAGTAAGGAATCATCTAAAAAGTATGAACTTTTTCTAACCATAGTAGCTACATGGTTTATGGTTGGTGGGAGTTATTTGAATTTTCCCCCATATCGGTGCTCAATGCTACTCCAAAAATATAATAGTAACTCATATATTTAAAACATAACTTCCTTCTTCTGTTTAATATACTTTCGCAAATCTTATTTCAGAGGTTCTTCCTGGAAATCAAAGTTTACTCTCATTTGCTTACTTTTTAAAGCATTTACTTTTTACTGAAAAATTAGTTCAAACGATCCTTACTAAAAATTAGATCAAAAGCTCTTTACTGAAAAAACAGCTCAAACTCCCTTAATAAAATAAAATTTTCCATTCTTTATTAAATGTGAAAACATTTTAAACTTTTTGAGAATACATAGTTCCTCTATAATCTTTGGATAAATGAACTTCAACCTTTATTGAACTAAAAGTCTTAAAAAAATGTAAAACATTTCAAAAAGGATTTTGGAAAACTGTGAACTTCTCTTGACTTGATTCGTAACTTTTTTTGATTTGACTCTTAACTTTTCTTGAATTTATATATGGATTGAAGGACTTTTATTTGTGATATGAGAGATCTAAGGATGTTTAGGTATGGTTTTAGATACTTTAAAATGAGAAATTATCAAGAAATCGTTGTGTGAAAGAAAGTTTGTGACACACAGATGAATTTAATTATTTGTTTGCGAAAAATATTTTGTGGAAGAATTCTCCGTGATCACTCTGCAACGCACAGAAAAAATTTAAATTTTGAGGAATAGGTGTGCGGCACGGACCTAACCAAGTTCTGCTGACTTGTTCCTTCTTTGATATTTAACCTCAAATTTCCGCTAAATTTTACTCATTTTCCCAATTACTCTTTGGATTCATATAGCCTGAAAATGTACAGAAGAACCATAGTAAAAAATTCCAATATCATACAAAATTCAAGGAAGATAGTAAATTCAACAACATACACCATGAATATTCAAACATTTAATTGTATATGACAAACTCAGGCTTAATTAAACTTATTTTTGCATGTGTGTCAATGAAACCAACATTATGTCAACTCACGTACGTCGTATGGATCACCCTTGACAAAATCTACACACAATTATCCAAAAAATCGACGAATCATTAAATTTCGTCTCCTTGCTCTTGTATTCCTGAATCTATGTTTTTTATTAACTAACAACATTATTATTTGACTATAATTAAATTCCTAATAATATAATAAAACAATTGGGAAAGGAAAAAACTAAAACATCCAACAATAATCCGCTTTAGACTTTCCTTAATTGACCAACCCAACCCTAAATGAGCATATCTCACTCAGATGAACTAGGAATCACGCAAAGTAGGTGGCATTAGAACAATCATTTCAGTATCTCTCCTGCTATACTAGAAAAACACCTATCAAATTATGTTCTAGGGGTAATGGTCATTTTAAATGAACCAAAACCTCAAACTTAACATAACTAGTTTTCCAAATTTTCAAATCTTTACCAAAATTAATCTTTCTAATTCTAGTTTTTTCTAGTTATGGAGTGTTACATCAATGAGCCAACATGATATTATTTGTTCAGGTGTCACGTTCTGTCACAATAATAGTAAATGAAACATATTAAAATAACATAGAGGTCTCAATATCAAAGAATCAATTTCCCAAAAGAATGTGGTGTGCAAGACTGAGTCCTCACGTTTGTTCTTGATTTTGTCAATTGATTATGTATCTATTCGTTGTTGTTTCACTTGTTTATGTTGATATTTTTCTTGCTACATTTACTACCATTGTTGATTTCATGTTATTATCTTATGTATGTTGATTTCTTTTTGGAGGCGGGTGCCGATATCTACTCATAACATATTTCCTTATATTAACCGCCAACATGTATTTTTATCTTCGTCATCCTTTTGTAGAGTGCACCAAATGTACTAGTGACTTTAACTTTCCCTGACATCTAGCAAATATACAGCACAACAAATTCTAGAGTGAGCTATTCCTTCTATATCGTGTTGTATTCTCTCTGTCATGGAATGATGTCTTTTCTTCTAAGAGATTTTTTTTTCGTTCGATCATTATGGTTTCATTGATAAATTTAGAAATAGACACAACAACTTATGATGGTGTAAAACTTTTAAATGAAATATTGGTGCTCATATATTTTGTTATAGTTGCTTTGAAAGTTACTCAAGTAGATGCCTACAATCAATGTACTGAATGTCTTAATTCTAATGAATGTGTTTATGCTGATTATCCAAAGAAATACTTTTGAAACACTTAGGAATAGGACTATGCTAAACTGGTTGTAGGTAATTATTTGGTTCTACCAACGTATATAAATTATAGCCTCGATTTTGATTACAGCACATAATTTTTAGATTTTGAAGTAATTTTAAATATTTTTCTTTATTTTTTAAGAGTGCAATTAAAATGTTATGTCATATATTTATTTTAAATTTATTTATTTGTGATCCATACAATACATTATAAAAATTTATTAATTCAAATTTTCTACGATATTGCAAGAATTTCACTAACAACAACACAAGTATATTTAGTTTAGAAGTTGTAGATCATAATACTTATTGCCTAACTATTTGTTTGTTAATAAAATGTTTGTTGATGAATTTTTAAAAATTAATTTTAGTATGTGGACAAAAGTTACTAAGTTCTCGTGAACCCGTATGAATAATGACATAGGTCCTATCCTTTTCTTGTTGATCAAAATTTTCAAAAAAGTAGAGTTAAGATTTCATATTTATGTTAAATTTAATGAAAACAATGATTTCATTTGATTATTGTTTCTATTATTATTCCATTTTATCACTATATTTGAAAACAATGTTATTGCATTTTTATTTGATACATGGAAATATTGATCGTATTATGTGTTAATATATTCCACATTTTGATAGTACATGTTTTTAATGATGTCCAGGTCCTTTATGTGTTTATGCCTCCTATTCACCATTTGGAGGTTTCCTGTAGCGACCTCAAGTTAATTACGACTTTTTGGGATGACATGTTGATCGCTTAATCGTTTATTTAGTAGATCTGTATGTTTATGAGTTTTCGAGCTTTTGAACCTTCGGTAAGTATTTTCAATGAGTTTAAGAATTTGACATCAGAATTCAATCAAAAGAATCCATTAGCAATGAAAGGTAATTTGAAGACAGTAGCATGGTCAGACTGACTTATAAGGTTTTCAATGCAGGTTTGTGTGACTAGGCATTTTAATTTCAATGTTATGACCTAGATTTTACTTTAGTAAATTTACTAAGCGAGCAAAAATGAGAATTGATATAATGCGGTTAGCTCAAAATATTTACTTTTTTGTTGAACGCCCTTTCGTTTTGATCCCTAGGCTCCCAAGGTATTCAAGACCAGTTATTGATTTTTGCTTAAAATCGAGTTTGGGTGTGCAAACCACTGTTTGCAGACATGACCTCATATGGAATTTCCCATTCCTCTATTGAGTATGAAATATTGAATTTTTTGTAGTACATATCATTTGTGTGCATGAATTTCGAATGAAACTGAAGCACTTAACTATATGCTTAAAGTATTTTTTTCATTTTTTATTTGCACAAAGGGATTTTCTCTCATTCGAGCTCCGATTTGAGTAATTTCATGTTTTATGTGATCGTTGGGAGCATCTATACTTCGTGAAGTGATTTGGAACTATTAAAGGACCTTCTCTTGAGTAGAATTTAATGATTGAGGTATTGTGGTGTCTCTCTTTTTTTCTTAACTCTATAATTATTTGCATGTGTTGGTGTTTGCTGTTTTAGGTCTCAAATGTGCTCATCTTTGGGAAAAAAGTTCAATAGGTATGTTAGTACCTCTTTGTAGAGTAAATTCCTAATGTTTTTGTGAGGGTCCAGCCATTCTCATTTGACTCTGAAAAGTGGTCCATTTGAATATTATGTTTTCAAGCAACCTAGAGATCGTACTTGCGTGATGATCCTATTTCATTGATAGCATGGAAGTGTCTCTAAGATGTTCAGAAAAGAAAAGCTTATGCCTTGTTATTTGAAGCACGCATGGTCAATCTACAATAAGATGCAACTTCCTTTCTTTTTAATCGAGCATGAATTTATACATTCACAATGACTAGTGTGCATTGGTGCACGAACCGAGAGGGAACCCTAGAAAATATGGTGTTCACGCGCAGTCGTCTTTATCTTTATTTTGATACTTATGGGCTTCTTGAATTTTCTTGTTCCCTATATTCTTGCATGACGTACTTGACCTCTCAAAGGTCTTGTACAACCCTTTGATATCATTAGATGCATACATGTATGAAAAGTAGTGTGCAATTAAAACATTTCACACGAAATAGTACTTAAGATATCATTTATTGAAAACATAACGAATAAAGCTAAGTCTAAATGTCACGACCCAAAACCGGGCCGCGACTGGCACCCACACTTACCCTCCTATGTGAGCGAACCAACTAATCTAAACCTTAACATTTTAATATAATATCAACAGAAAGTAATGCGGAAGACTTAAACTCATTAATCAAATATTAAATCAAATAACTTCTAAAACTCAAACATCTATTATTATCCCCAAAATCTGGAAGTCATCACCACAAGAACATCCATGATCAAATTACTAAACTAAGAGTATTTTAAGAAGCTAAAAAAATACATAAAAGCTAGTACATGCCGGAACTTCAAGGCATCAAGACATGAGGAAGAAGATCCAGTCCAAGCTAGAAACATTAGCTCACCCTGAAGATCCGATGTGACGAAGACTGGCTAGAGTTACCATTGAGTCGAAGATGACGGCACGTTTGCTGTACTCCACAAATAAACAAGAAGAAACATAAAAGTAGGGGTCAGTATAAAACACGGGTACTGAGTAGATATCATCGGCCAACTCAAAATAGAAATCAATATATACCAAGTAATATCATAAAATCAACTATGATACTCAACATGTAGCAACAGCAAGTACTTTATCATTAACAGTTACCGTCAAGTTCACACATGAGGACTCAAGCCTCGATACCATACTCATTTGGGAGTTATGTTCATTAGATTGAGTATATTACCATCTTTCAAGATTCATTATCTTTATTTCTCTTGTGTCGGTACGTGACACTCCGCTCCCTCATATTCATTAATACTCTTGTGTCGGTACGTGACACTCCGATCCCCTACTACTATGTGTCGGAACGTGACACTCCGATCCCCTACTACTATGTGTCGGAACGTTACACTCCGATCCCGTAAATCTACGTGTCGGTTAATGACACCCGATCCCCTAAATCTACGTGTCGGTTCGTGACACCCGATCCCCAAAATCTACGTGTCGGTTCGTGACACACGATCCCCTAAATCTACGTGTCGGTTCGTGACACCCGATCCCCTAAATCTACGTGTCGGTTCATGACACCCGATCCCTTAAATCTACGTGTCGGTTCGTGACACCTGATCCCCTAATCTCCTTCTATCAATTCATCAAGCCTTCTTTCTTACAAAGGCATCATCAATCTCATTATTTTAGTTCATCACGCCTTCTTTTATAACAAGGCCTCATCATTAACAAGAGATTAGGGTTTTTATCAAGATTTGGGATTCAATAGCTTCATCATGCTTAATATAATCACAATTATATAATCACGTTCATGCATGCATACAATTAAGCACATAGCAGGGTTTACAATACTATCATACATATCATTCTCTTAAGAGTTTACTATGAAAGCATGAAAAACCATAACCTACCTCCGCCAAAGATTAGAAATCAAGCAAGCCAATTCCCAAAGCTTTGTTCTTCTTCTCTCCCTGTTCGATCCTCTCTCTCTCTCTTTGTTCTTTCTATTTTCTTTATTCAAACCCTCTTTCTTCTACCCTAATTAGTATATAATTGAGAATAAAAGATGGCAATAATAACCCACTAATTAACTTAAGGATACCTCTTTTAACCCCCAAGTAATTAGACTTATTAACATTAACCCATTAACTTTATTATTAAAGCAGGAATAGTAAAAAATGTCCCTTAAAACGTATAAAGAAATCCGACCCAGACTGGGATTACGCAGTCTGTGATGGCCCGTCGCGCCTGCAACGGTCCGTCCTACTGCTCCATCACAGACATCAGAAACTCAATTTCTCTGAAGGGTCTGTGACGGTCCGTCCTGCCATTCCGTTAAGAAGTTTAGAGAGTCGATTTCAGTACCCAATTTTCAGATTTTCTAAATGTTTTGGAACGAGACCCTGCGACGGTCTGTCGTGCCCATGACGGTCCGTCGTGGGGTCCGTCGCCTCAGCCTGTTTTTCCACAATTAAAATCTGCTGCTCAAAATGACTAAACAAGTCATTACAATAGATACCAATTTACCCATCGTTCATCCCCGAACGATCACAAGAAGGAAAACAAGGGCGAAAAGGAGTACCTGAATCTGTAAACAGATGTGGGTATCTTTCTCGCATATTTGCCTCCTTCTCCTAAGTGGCTTCTTCAACGGCTCGATTCTTCCATTGAACTTTGATGGATGCAATCTCCATTGATCTCAACTAGCGAATTTCCCTATCTAGAATGGCAACAGGTTCCTCCTCATAAGACAAATTCTCATCAAGCAAAACTGAATCCCAACGGATAATGTAGTTTCCATCCCCATGGTATCTTTTCAACATCGACACATGGAATACCGGATGCACTCCGGACAGCCTTGGAGGCAAGGCTAACTCATAAGTCACCTCCCCTACTTGCTTAAGTACTTCAAATGGACCAATATACCTTGGGCTAAGTTTACCTCGCTTACCAAACCGCATCACCCCTTTCATCGGCGAAACCTTCAACAATACTTGTTCACCCTCCATAAACTCCAAGTCTCTAACCTTCCGATCTGCATACTCCTTCTATCTACTTTGCGCCGCTAGAAGCTTTTCTTGAATAGATTTCACTTTCTCTAATGAATCCCTCAAAAGGTCAGTACCCCAGGGTCTAACCTCAAATGCATCAAACCAACCAATAGGGGACCTACACTTCCTACCATACAATGCTTCAAATGGAGCCATATCAATGCTTGAGTGATAGCTATTGTTAAAGGAGAACTCTGCTAAGGGTAAGAAGCTATCCCACTGACCACCAAATTCTATCATACATGCACGAAGCATATCCTCCAACACTTGAATCGTTCTCTCAGACTGACCATCGGTCTGAGGATGGAACGTAGTACTAAGGTCAAACCTAGTACCCAATTCCTCATGCAATGTTTTCCAAAATTTAGAAGTAAACTGCGTACCTCTATCTGATATGATGGATAGTGGAACCCCATGCAACCGAACGATTTCTGAGATATAGATCTTGCCTAATTTCTCGGCATTGTAAGTCACCTTAACCGGAATAAAATGAGCAGACTTAGTTAACCTAACAACAATCACCCAAATAGAGTCGTACTTACCCATCGTCTTTGGAAGGCCAACCACGAAATCCATTGCAATCCTTTCCCACATCCATTCCGGAATGGGCATTTTCTGAAGTGTTCCTCCGGGCCTCTGGTGTTCATACTTTACTTGTTGACAGTTTGGACATTTAGTAATAAAATCAACAATATCACGCTTCATTCTACTCCACCAAAAGTGTTGCTTTAGGTCACGATACATCTTGGTTGCACCAGGATGTATAGAATACCTTGAACTATGAGCCTCTGTCAGAATAGTGTTGATCAAATCGTCAACTCGGGGTACACATACCCTTCCCTTGATCCTCAAAAAACCTTCCTCATCGATTTGTGCTTACTTATCCTCTCCTCGCAATACCTTATCTTGGATTCTGCGCAGTTTCTCATCATCAAACTGCTTTCCCTTAATCTTTTCAAGGAAGGAAGATCTTGCCTCCACATGAGCTAAGAATCCTCCCTTCTCATTTACTTCTAATCTCATAAGGTCGTTAGCCAGAATCTGAACTTCTCTAGGCAATGGGCATCTAGAAGCTTTCAAGTGAGCTAGGCTTCCCATGCTTCCCGCCTTTCTACTTAAAGCATCCGCTACAACATTCGCCTTCCCCGGATGATAAAAAATAGTGATGTCGTAGTCCTTCAATAGTTCCATCCATCTCCTCTGTCTCAAGTTCAAATCTTTCTGGGTAAAGACATACTATAGACTACGATGATCCGTATAGACCTCACACATAACCCCATATAAATAATGTCTTCATTGCTTTAATGCAAACACTACCGTGGCCAATTCCCAATCATGAGTTGGATAGTTACATTCATGCACTTTTAATTGTCTTGAAGCATAAGCAATCACATTCTTCTCTTGCATTAGCACTGCACCCAAACCCGAATAGGATGCATCACAATAGACAATGAAGTTCTTACCCTCTACGGGCAAGGTGAGAATGGGTGCGGTAGTCAACAAAGTCTTGAGCTTCTGAAAGCTTTCTTCACACTCGTCCGACCATACCAATGGAACATTCTGCTTAGTCATGTTCGTCAATTGGGAAGCAATAGAAGAGAATCCCTTGACAAATCAACGGTAGTAGCTAGCTAACCCAACAAAGCTCCTTATTTCTGACACATTAGTAGGTCTTACCCAATTCTTCACTGTCTCAATCATAGAAGGATCCACCATCACTCCATCCTTAGAAACCACTTGCCCCAAGAAGGACACTGCATCTAGCCAAAACTCACACTTAGAGAACTTGGCATAAAGCTTTTTCTCCCTCAACATTTCCAATACCATTCTCAAATGCTCTTCATGTTCCCTCTTGCTCTTTGAGTATACCAATATATCATCAATAAATACGATCACAAATACATCCAGATATGGCTTAAAAATCCCGTTCATCAAACTCATGAACGCAGGAGGGGCATTCGTAAGATCAAAAGACATCACTACAAATTCGTAATGCCCTTACCTGGTTCTAAAAGAATTCTTTGGCACATCCGTTGCCCGTATTTTCAATTGATGATAACCAGATCTCAAGTCAATCTTAGAGAAGACACAAGCACCTTGTAACTGATCGAACAAATCATTAATGCGAGGAAGAGGATACTTGTTCTTAATAGTTACCTTGTTCAACTGCCGGTAGTCTATGCACATCCAGAAACTCCCATCTTCTTCTTCACAAACAAAACCGGAGCACCCCAAGGAGATGCACTTGGTCTAATGAAGCCTTTGTTCAACAACTCTTGAAGTTGGGCTTTTAACTCTCTTAACTCCGCGGGGGACATTCTATAAGGGGGTATAGAAATGGGGCGAGTACCCGGTTCAAGATCAATGTAGAAGTCAATATCCCTATCTGGTGGCATACCAGGAAGATCTGCAGGGAACACATCCAGAAACTCACGGACCACCGAAACCGACCCAATCAAAGGTACTTGGTTAGTGTCATCCTTGAGATGTGCCAAGAAAGCTAAACACCCTTTACTAACCATTTTCTTAGCACGAAGAAATGAGATGATACACACCGGATTGGAAGTGTAGTCACCCTCCCACACTAACGGATTTGCCCCAGGCTTGACTAACATCACCGTTTTAGCATTACAATCCAAGATCGCAAATTGCGGAGATAGCCAAGTCATACCCAGAATTACATCAAAATCGTCCATTTCTAAGATAACCAAATCTACATAAGTGTTGCTCTCGACAATGTTCACCAAACAAGACCTATATACCTTTTCAACTACCACAGACTCACCCACCGGAGTAGAAACACGAATAGGCATATCAAGAAAATCACAATGTAAATTTAGACCATTAGCAAATGAGGAAGATACATAAGAAAATGTGGATCAAGGATCAAACAATACAGAAGCCATGCAATCACAAACCAGAAGATTACCTATGATGACAACATTAGATGCCTCCGCTTCAGACCGCCTAGGGAAAGCGTAACAATGGGCCCTATCGTTTGTCTGTCCATTGCCCCTACCGTGTTGTGATGTAGTGGCTCCAGTTTTCCCATCACCTCGGCCATTTTGGTGACCACCATTACCTCGACCAACACGTCCTCCAGAATAACGGCCTCTACCATGACCACCTCTACCTCTAGCCATTGGGGGTCTAATACTCTGTTTTGGAAAATTTCTCATAATATGTCCAGTCTCCCCACATCCATAACACTCTCTAGAGTCAAGTATAGGTCTCTGAGAGAAGTGTTGACCGGTCTTAGTTGGACCCCCAACTACAGTCTTTAGTGAAGACTGAATGGGTCGAACAAAGTAACCTCCGGAACCCTGTCCTCTAGAGTAAGAACCATTAAACTCAACTCCCTTTCGAAACCTCTTTGATGTCGATGCCATGGTGAATTCATCTGGCTTCACTCCTTCCACCTCTACCACGAAATCTACCACTTCTTGGACAGATTTTGCCGTAGCCGCTACCTGTAAGGCTGAAATCCGCAACTCTGACCTCAACCCCTTCACCAAACGACGAATCCGCTCTTGTGGACTGAAACAAAGTTTGGTGGCATATCTGGATAGTGCACGAAACTTAACCTCATATGCATTGACCGACATCCTACCTTGCTCTAGGCTCAAGAACTCATCCCTTTTCCTATCCCTCAAAGTCCGGGGGATATACTTCTCCATAAACAAGTTAGAGAATGATGCCCAAGTCATAGGTGGTCCCTCTGTTTGTTGACACTCAACATGTGACCGCCATCAAATTTTGGCGTTCCCTTGAAACTGATAACTCACAAACTCAACACCAAACCGTTCTACTATACCCATCTTGTGTAGTAGCTCATGACAGTCAACCAGAAAATCCTAAGCATCCTCAGATTCAGCACCCTTGAAGACTGGAGGTTTCAACTTCAAGAACTTATTGAAAAGTTCATGCTGATCATTTGTCATTATAGGCCCAGTAGTCATATGTGGAAACGTGCCTATGTACAATGAGGCATCCATACGAGGAGCCATAGTGGCTGCATGTTGTACCTCTGAAACCGGAGGTGTTGGTGCGGCAAACACTGGAGGGGCCTGACCCTGATCAGACAACCCACTAAGATAAGTGGCAACCACTAGGGTAGGTTGGGGTGGCAATTCCTCATTTTGCACTTGTTCATTCTCCCCTTCCTCACCCTCTCTTACTACTTCCTCAGTTGGTGGAGGAGTCACTGCCCTAGTATCAGATGGGCTAGGTGCTCGTCCTCTTCCTCTAGAGGACGTCCTCCCACGACCTCTACCACGGCCTCTTGCCGCTACTCTTCCTCGAGCTACAGCCCTAGTGGCTGGCTCATACGCTTCTTGTCTTGCCGATGTTGATGTTGGCACAGTCGTTGCTCTAGTTCTAACCATCTGCGAAATAGAGTGAAGATGGTCAGATACCAATTTGTATCACCTAGATACAAATTGGACCTAAGTAATAGCACGAAAGAAAGAAAGAAAGAATGGAATTTTCCTAAAGTCTTATAGCTTCTCAAAGAAAAGTAAAGGCGTCCCCCTACCGTTTCTTAAGACTCTACTAGACTCTTTCTTTTGTGATGAGACCAACGAACCTAATGCTCTGATACCAAGTTTGTCACGACGCAAAACCGGGCCGCGACTGGCACCCACACTTACCCTCCTATGTGAGCGAACCAACCAATCTAAACCTTAACATTTCAATATAATATCAACAGAAAGTAATGCGAAAGACTTAAACTCATTAATCAATATAAATCAAATAACTTCTAAAACTCAAACATCTATTATTATCCCCAAAATCTGGAAGTTATCACCACAAGAACATCTATGATCAAATTACTAAACTAAGAGTATTCTAAGAAGCTAGAAAAGTACATAAAAGCTAGTCCATGCCGGAACATCAAGGCATCAAGACATGAGGAAGAAGATCCAGTCCAAGCTAGAAACATTAGCTCACCCTGAAGATCCGATGTGACGAAGACTGGCTAGAGTTACTGTTGAGTCGAAGATGACGGCACGTTTGTTGTACTCCACAAATAAACAAGAAGAAACATAAAAGTAGGGGTCAGTACAAAACACGGGTACTGAGTAGATATCATCGGCCAACTCAAAATAGAAATCAATATATACCAAGTAATATCATAAAATCAACTATGATACTCAACATGTAGCAACAGCAAGTACTATATCATTAACAATTACCGTCAAGTTCACACATGAGGACTCAAGCCTCGATACCATACTCATTTGGGAATTATGTTCATTTGATTGAGTATATTACCATCTTTCAAGATTCATTCTCTTTAGTTCTCTTGTGTCGGTACGTGACACTCCGCTCCCTCATATTCATTAATCCATTTGTGTCGGTATGTGACACTCCGATCCCCTACTACTATGTGTCGGAACGTGATACTGCGATACCCTAAATCTACGTATCGGTTCGTGACACCCGATCCCCTAAATCTACGTGTCGGTTCGTGACACCCGATCCCCTCAATCTACATGTCGGTTTGTGACACCCGATCCCCTAAATCTACGTGTTGGTTCTTGACACCCGATCCCCTAAATCTACGTGTCGGTTCGTGACAACCAATCCCCTAAATCTACGTGTCGGTTCATGACACCCGATCCCCTAATCTCTTTCTATCAATTCATCAAGCCTTCTTTCTTACCAAGGCATCATCAATCTCATTATATTAGTTCATCACGCCTTCTTTTATACCAAGGCATCATCATTAACAAGAGATTAGGGTTTTTATCAAGATTTGGGATTCAATAGCTTGATCATGCTTAATATAATCACAATTATATAATCACGTTCATGCATGCATACAATTAAGCACATAGCAGGGTTTACAATACTATCAATACATATCAATCTCTATTAAGAGTTTACTATGAAAGCATGAAAAACCATAACCTACCTCCACCGAAGATTAGAAATCAAGCAAGCAAATTCCCAAAGCTTTGTTCTTCTTCTCTCCCTGTTCGATCCTCTCTCTCTCTTTGTTCTATCTATTTTCTTTATTCAAACCCTCTTTCTTTTACCCTAATTAGTATATAATTGAGAATAAAACATGGCAATAATAACCCACTAATTAACTTAAGGTTACCTCTTTTAACACAAATTAATTATACTTATTAACATTAACCCACTAACTTTATAATTAAAGAAGGAATAGTCAAAAACGTCCCTTAAAATGTATAAAGAAATCCGACCCAGACTGGGAATATGCAGTCTGTGATGGCCCGTCGCGCCTGCGACGGTCCGTCCTGCTGCTCCGTCGCAGACTTCAGTGACTCAATTTCTCTGAAGGGTCTGAGATGGTCCGTCACACCTGTGACGGTCCGTCCTGCCATTCCGTTACGAAGTTCAGAGAGTCGATTTCAGTACCCAATTTTCAGATTTTCTAAGTGTTTTTAAACGAGACCCTGCGACGGTTCGTCGTGCCCATGACGGTCCGTCGTGGGGTCCGTCGCCTCAGCCTGTTTTTCCAGAAATAAAATCTGCTGCTCAAAACGACTAAACAGGTCGTGACACTAAATTAACCATCTTAGACACAAGAATACTTGGGACACGGCCCATACAATAAAAATTTAGAAACATAGTCTATTAGAATACTTTGATTAAAAGAAGTCTAAAGATACTTATGTCCTCGAGTAAAGTGAGAAAATACTTCAACTTTGATTGAAAGAGTCTAGATTCCAAGCCTTGCTT
Organism: Solanum lycopersicum; assembly: GCF_036512215.1. Classification (NCBI taxonomy): domain Eukaryota; kingdom Viridiplantae; phylum Streptophyta; class Magnoliopsida; order Solanales; family Solanaceae; genus Solanum; species Solanum lycopersicum. The sequence goes on from NC_090805.1 coordinate 17,843,684, forward strand.
CAAGACATCTCTCACCTATTAATCACACCTTTAGAAATATAAAAAATTATGGAATTAGTACAATGAATGTACTAAGTATAGATTATTGCATAAGATCATGAAAACGGACATTTGAGTCAAAACAAGCTCTTTTAGGTTAAAACTTAATACATGTGTATAAGAACCATATTTAAATACCAAACATCACAATATAAGACACATTCCAAGTCAAACTCAATTTATAGCAATTTAGGTCACTTCACAGTAAAATTACAGTAAGCTACTCAACTTACAAAACCAATATCCGAGGTTATCCTAAAACTCACTTAAGTATGACATGATGGGACTACCTATACACCCTCTTCAAGCTTACCTAAATAATCCATAATATTGCCTAGGACATGATTATTAACAATACATTAATCAACTCACTACATAGAATTACTCTAAGAATCACAAAGTAAAAAAAGTAGAGAGCGCCCATACATCTTGTTCAAGCCTACCTAAGCAGTCGTCAAAGCTACTCTAGATATTTGTCTTTTTCGTTATCATATATTTACTTAATTCATTATGTTTATTAACTCCTTTAAAAGATATTCAAGTACAGATAATCACATAATGATCTTAAAGAAGACCTGAGGAATGACACACCAACTTCATCAAAGCCTATCGGGGAATGTCTATATATTGTCTCATACAACCACATAAACTGCATAGAACTTATCCAACACTTGCATGTATCCCACATGATGAGAATAGGAAATAACTGACATAGACCATGTTAGTTAATCATGGAATCTGATCATGAACCTACTGCGATGGAGGTTCTTATATTTCTCAACAATAGAAATTAAGTCACATCCATGTAGGCACATGGTTATGGAATATAAAGGGTTTTCCTATACTCTAGCCTCACCTTTTACTAGTGCTACTCCCCAATCCATACTCGCTAAATGCTAGACTTTGTTATCATAAAGTATTTCAATAAAAAAGTATGTGAAAAGGTCCTTATCTAATTAATAACCAAATCACATTACACCTTACAAAAGTATTGCCTTAGGGTTATCATACAATGGTATAACTTAATGACTTTCCTAAGGATGATTTCATTTCGTTCAAGCCAATCAACCCTAAGTCCACCATTCACAGAAGAAAGATATCATTATGACTTTCGACTTCAAGGATCTCATAACCTTCTTTCTAAAAGGTTCCATATGAATGACCTTCTTTGATATATTCAAGATCATAGTCATTTCATACATATACATTCATGACAAAGGTTGTTCTAATCTACTACAAGGATTCATATTCACATTCTTCATGCATCAAGTAAGTGACACAAGTCTATTGAATCAAGACACACATACTTTACATTATCACATATAACATATTATTCAAGAAGCACATAGGGAAAACTGAGTATACTTGCTAGTCATCTTACAAACTTCTGTAGAAACATGACCATAACTCATCATAAGTTTCATATACGCGATGAAGAAGCATTATACTTCAATATCAAGTAATACACATAAGAACTTCACTATAGACTAATGCAGACACATATCATAAACATGGAGGAATCATTCTTTGAATTCACATATACACATAAGTCATCAAGACCTCAAAATATTCACATATTTAAGAAATAACATTATAATATCTTAATTCATAAAGTAACGCCGACGAGGCCATATTGTTTCACAATTCATAAAGTAATGCCGATGAGAACATATAATTTATAAGTATAACACATAAGCACCACCACCATAAGAGGACCATACAAATCATCATCATAATTCAAGATTTATACTATACAATATAGAGAGAGTTAGGTCAATATACCACAAAATCCAATGTCACAACTTTTTCATAGACAATTCAATAGACTCAATACTAAAAGGCTCTTACCCATATCCTTGATCACCAATTCAATCCAGTAATATTAATATACAATAAAATCAAAGTAATAAAAGTTGAATTTGTCAATTTATGACATCCTACTTACATTTCTTACATAATTCATACACATATAAATATCCCAATACCATCTACATAAGAAATCAATACAATTGAGCCATGATCAATTAACCCTTAATATCATCAAATAAGGAAATAATGATTTGCATGAGTTAATAGAGTTTTTGATCAAAAATCAACAAATGAATATTAATTAAATCATATCTCATCCATTTAAAACATTTTATGCAAGAACCTATGGCTAGATCACAAAATAAGAGAATTCATCTTTTTTATTATTTATGAAATCATTAACTTTGACTCCTTTAAAAAATTCAATGTTGAAAAACCATAACATTGTAATGAAAGATCACTAAATTCGTGGAGAAAAACTTGTAAAATCTATCTTCTTTCAGGGATATTCAAAGCATCATCAATGAAGGCTTTTGGAGAGAAGAGATGGAGAGGTTTTGTTTTGGACTTGAGGGTCTTTATTTGAAGGGTTAATTGGGGTTTAAAAAGGTCTAATAACCGCCAGTAATTAATCCCTGCAATACCTAAAAATACCCATCAACTATTAGGACCTTTTAACCAAGTAAAACTCGACTTAAATTGCCGAAATTATAGTCGAGAAGCAAGTCTGTGACGCGGAACTGATCCCGCGAGGTTTTCAAAACTAAATGCCCATATAGTAGATTTTGCGTTGTGTTCTTGAGGTTGACTAAATTTTGACAAAGGACCCCCTAGTCTACGAATTGGACCTACTTGATCCATGAATAAAATGTGGATGCCTTGGGCCTCTTTTTAGCCCATGGCGTGGGTCCTCCTTAAGGACCCTTTGGTTGGACCTAAGGGATTTTTACATATATGTATCCACCTCAAATACCATAGTATGCATGTTATTAACCTTTTATATCAATTTGAAGTCAAAATAACACATAAAACATGTCAATATACACTAAGACATACAAGCACGTTTCACGGCATAACTTTCAAAAGTCTTGGACATTCTTGGTCGTTTAACCTCCAAATATCACTAAGATTTATATACTTTTGAATAAAATTATTATAAAAAATTTTACAAATTTAAAACTTCATTACACAAGTGTTAGACTGTTGCGACCCGGATTCAGGAATTTGAATTGCGCCCGGCGTCGTTGACCTCTCAGAGGTCACACACAAGCCTCTTCTTGAATTCATCACATTGATCTAGTTAAATTTTTGGAAAATTTAAAACTTTTTAAACCTATGAAGTATACATATACTTCATATAATTATTAACTGGTTGCATCCTGTACTAAGCAAGAAGTAAAGAACAACCATCTATCATAAATAATAATTCAAAATAGAATATGAATATATCATAAATATGTTTTCCAAACACAACCTTATAATAAAGCTTCGAAATGAAGGTATTAAAGAAAAGCTAGGGACAACATCCACTAGCTATGTATATTACTAGGCTAGACTAAAACTGTAGAATCTTGGAAATTAGGAGGACCTACCAAATAGTCTGGAGAACGCTAATGTCCAAACCGCTGCAATGAATCTTCAATATGCTCTCTGACCTGCACTTATAAAAATAGTAAATTGCATAGGGTTACTACACGTCTTGTACTAAGTATGGGTGTGCACACATACACATAAGGCTATGCATGATCAATGAAAGCTCTTTCTAAACAACATGTCATTTCTGGAAAGTGACTTAAGTAGACATTCCTAATTCGTTATTAGGGAATTGTGTACGAATATGACGTACTTTAATGCATTCAAAGCACACAACTCATTTTATATGTTACGACAATCCATCATAATCATAAACATAATTTTAAAATCACTTGAGCGAGAATTAGAAAATTTAATAACCCCCAACCCCAGAGCTCCCATTCCTATATTTAGTTTTGTTTTTAGACTTTTCATCTTCTAGTTGTGTAGTTCAATAATTCCTTTAGTCCTATTTTTTACTTACAAGTGCAACGATTCATTATACTCCCATACCCACAATAAATCAAGTAAGTAATCAATGGATTGAGGAAAGATTTCACTACATTACAATGAGTCATTACTCTATGTATTCATTAAAATTTTATATGCCAGTTTCTATTTGCTATGCCATCTTTTTCATTGCTTTCATTATGTTTCTATTTCCTTCATTATAAACATATAAGAAGTCATTATAACACAATATTGTTTGTCCATTCCCATTATGTGCTTAAACTTCATCAGTACTGATATTGTCAATTGGCATTCGTAAGCTCTTCTTCGTTGCTCACTTTGAACACACGTTCCATCATCATTCTTTCTTGATTTCATAGAGACATGTTTAGAAGTAAAATTATGCGAGCTAACATGAAATCTAGTGTCTTCCCCAAACCTAAAAGACTTGATTCACCGATTTAAATGAATATAGATCATGTGAGCTATTCATGAAATCCAATGTCTTCCCCACAACGAAAAGGGGTAATTCTCGGCTAAGGTAAAACCATCTAAGGTGTTCACTCCACACCCAAAAACGAGTGTCTCACGGCCGTAGTTTACCAAGAACATGTTTTGAGCATTAACTGACATAGATAATATGAGCTAAACATGAAATCCAGTGCCTACCCTACACCAAAAAGAGTTTATCTCATTGGCCAAGGTGAGATCTAAACATACCTAGCTCTCTCACTATTAAAAAAAAACTCAAATTGCCAACATATTTTATCAACAATTTAAGTTGGTTAGTATTCTACTAAAAATTACCAACATATTTTTAATCAAATAATATTTTAAAGCTAAAAAATGAAATTCTAACATATTACCAACATAAAACTTCCTAACTAAGCATTTTAGTTGGAAAGTACGGCGGGAAAAAATGGAGAAAAATTTAGCAACCTTCTATCAATGGATTACGAATAGAAATATGACAAGCGCACATATTTTGTTGATAATATTACCAACGAAGTATATATATCGGTTAGTAAATATGAAAAAATTGTTTATGTAAGTTATTAACATATTACCAATGAATTACTAACCAAATTATTAACAACGACATGATTGTGTTGCTAAATCTACCAACTAAATATAAATATGTTTGTAAATTACTAACAAAATGTAATTTGTTTGTAAACTTGCCAACCAATATCGAATTAGTTGAAAAATTTTTCGACGAATAAAGATTGTAGTTTGTAAATTACTAACATCATTAAAATAATTGGTAATATACCAACTTATCACTATCCCATTGATAAATTTTACCAACATATTAATTATTAGTTGGTGATATTACATATGAATGTTTAGTTGAATAGTAACTATAACCATTTTTGATAAAATTTATTGATAAATTATTAGTTACTAACTTATATTTTAATAGTTTGTAAATTACCAATTGAAGTAAATTTTTTTGGTAAATCAACATCTATTGTTTATGCTTTCATATTAAGTTTGTGTCATTAAGGGTTATTACTTTTAACTTTAACCAAAACTTGACTTTGTTCAATAGTTTTGGTAAACGTGCATAGATTAGAACTCCGTAAGTGTCATTAGCTTAGAAAGGTCATTTTTTATCTAACGGGGTGGTTCGTTCATGTTTTGAAGCTTTCGTTTTTGTTTATGTCGTTAGTTTGTTTTAAATTTTATGTTTAGGACTAAATTTGACGTAGGTCAATATTTTTGTGAACATGTTAAGACGTGAATTTTGTTAGCGTAATTAACTCTAAAGGTCATTTTTTATCTTGTTAGATGGTTGGTTTGAGTTTTTTGGCTTTTATATTTACTATGAGTCGTAGGTGTTTTAATATATAAATTTTGGCAAAAATTTTACATTGGTCAATATATTTGACAACGTTCCCAGATCAAATAGTTAGATGCGAAAAGTCATTATTGATGTAATAAGATATAGGGTATGGATTTTGAGGATTGCGTTTTTAGTTTATGTCGATAGACATCTTAGCATTTATGTTTTGGCCAAAATTTCACTTTAGTCAATAGTTTTGGTAATCGTTCTCGAATTAAAATTTTTCACTGCATTTAGCCATATAAGTTCAATTTAATCTCATGGGATGGTTGGTTCGGGATTTGAGACTAATTTTTAGTTTGTGTTGTTAAGCTGTTTAACTTTAAACTTTTTGCTAAAATAGAATTAGGTCAATTTTCTTAGGAAACATGCTCACATTTGAATTTCACCAACACGGTTAGCTATGTAAGGTCATTTTTCGATTTATAGGATAAATTTTTTGAATTTTGAGATTTTCATATTCTATTTGTACGGTTAGGCGATTTAACTTTTAACTTTGGCAAAAATTTGAATTTGCTTAGCTTTTTTTAAATAAATGTTCTCTGATAAAAATTTTATCAATTCTATTAGCTTCAGAGGTAATTTTAATATCTAATAAGATGGTTGTTTAAGGTTTTGAGACTTATATTTTTAGTTTGTATTGTAAGGCGTTTTAATTTTTGACCAAAATATAAACTTGGTCAATATTTTTTGTAAACGTCCTCTATTTAAATTTTTTAATATAATGATATATGTCCTATTGAGATTAATTTAACTTGTTATCATAGATTTTCCATTGTTTCATTCAAATATGATTTATAAAATTGATTAATATTTTTCTATTTATATTTGTATTCTTAGATTTTTAAATACAATAAACTAGTAAAAATTATACTACTGAACAATCATTCAGTTAATAATAATTTGAACATATTGTCAATCAATTACTAAGATAACATTGAACTTGAATGATATATTACCAATCAAGTAACAATCAATTAGAAAATTTATTAGAAAAAAATAATCATACTAAAGTATTTGAAAATTATTACAAACAAGAGTTGTGGTGTAGTATCTTCAACCAAGAGGACTTAGGCTCGATTCCCGTCATAATCATCTTATTTAGGGAGTGCTTTACCATCCAATGTGGGGCTTCCCTGCGTGAATTTATACTTAGTTGGGCTCCTATGTGGGTCCCGAACACCGACGATAAAGAAAACAAATTAAAATTAATTGGCAAATTACCAACAAAAAATTATTTTTAATAAAATTACAAACTTAAATATCTGTTAATAGATTACCAACCATTTACAAATGTATGAATCGAAAAATGAAGAAAAAAATTTACTAACTTCTTTTCAATTCATTAGTAAAGGTACTAACGATATACTAACAAAAAAATAGTTGGTAAATTTACCAACAGAAATTTCTGGGCCATATATATTTCAATATTTTGTAACAACATCTTTGGGTTTTCACCAATTATTTTTGGTTGGTAAGTTTAGCAACAAATTAAAATCAGTCGGTAGTATTTACCGTTGAGCTTTTTAACAACGGATTAATATAAGTTTCATTTGGTTGGTAACTCAAATTGCCAATCAATTTGATCATTTCACCAACGAATTTTTTGGTTGATAATTGAGGTTCCTTTTGTAGTATCTTAGGTGGAAACGACAGGCTAGTCCTATGTTGTCTAGACATACATCGAATACTAGGGACTTAAGGAGGCTACTTATCCACCTCGGTGGTAGCCTCGTCTCATAAGAATTACACGTTAAAGAACATTCTAATAACTAGTCTATCAGTGGTTTGCGCACTTTCATTATCTTCATTATCTTTTATGGAATCTTGTAGTTGACTCAAACATTATGGAATCTTGCTTCGATATTAAGATTTATTACTCAATTGATGACTTGTCATCCTCACTTTACATTAATGGAATGTAAATTGTCCTTTCATATCATCCTTTGGTGTTAATAAGACTAGTCTCACACATTCTAACACATTCATTCGTGAGTATTTTTAACATAGTACCTTCGATGTAATTGAGGCTTTTCTCACATTCTTCACAGCTCATTCTGGTCATTTCTTTAACTTAGACCTCATTAGTTATGTTATTGCTCACTTTACTTACTTACATTAGGGTAGTAATTTCATATCATCAATTATGGACGATGATCACATCATTCAATGAGTTCCATAAGTTCATAGGTCATTCTTGTCGAATATGTTGGGAGTTGTCCCAATGAATTTCATGCTCTTGTATATGGGTTCATTGAATTAGTTTAGAAGTGCTTATGTTGTTATTTCTTTACTCAAACCACACAATACTGACATATGATTAGTGTTGGCCTAAACACTTGGATATTAAACTACATAACCATTTTTGTTCGCATAAGACAATTTTACGTGTGTTCATGTTTAAATTTAATATATATGAACCATTAGCCAATACTTTGATCATTTAAAATAAATTTATAGCAATTTTTATGTATCCTTTTGGGACAATGTACTGTTTGCCATTGAAGATGTGAATTCATGGAGGTCCTTTTACCAAATCTTAGTTCATGACTTTAGGGATAATGTTTTTCAACATTTTGGACAGCATCATATTAACATTTGATAAATATAATATCTTCATTACGTCACAATAACATCAAGTCAATATTCGGACAAACACATCAACACTTAAATATTTAAGGACGTGACTAGCATAACCTCGATTCTTAATTCACTATGTAAACATTTAACTTCATACGATTACAATTTAAAATATTCATTCGACATTCCTAATTCAAGAACCCTACATTTTAATATCATCAAAAACCACATACAAATAACATTATCTCTAACCTATTCTACATTAAAATTGTACAAGGATAGTAGAGAAATGAAGTACGACGAGAACAATGGGAACAACCCCAGTTTACAAGCTCTCATGAATATCCGAAGGAAATTACTCTTCGAGAAAGAATTCCAGGAGATAAAACCACAACTTATGTATAACATAACCTACGAATACCATCTTGAACGAATTCTAGAAGGAACCTTGAAATAGACCTAGAGAAATTGATAAACTTTCTTACTTTTTCTTCCGTTTGTAGTTTCCTCATGCGTTGGGAAACTCTTATAATTTAAACGTTAGTCTTAGTCTTAGGAACTGATGTTTACTTATTCAGAAAAGGTTTAACATGTTAATTAAATAAATTATTTAACTAATTACTTAAAAAAGCCCCTCCTAGATTGATTAGAAATAGAAAAACACAACACTTAATCAGATCTGAAAATTTTCCTATGAATTTTGTTTTTCCCATTTAAATTAATTAATAAAAGTCTAAATTAATTAATCAAGGTACCTAGGGTAATTATTAAAGTACGCCTAAATAATATGAACCATAATAAATCCTTTTGGACCATCCTAGGTTAGGTACTAAGATGTTTCTGAGTTGTACTAGCTTAGTGTAAGAATTTTGGTTTCACCCCTTTAATTTAATAAATTAAATGTATAATTTATTTAATAAGTGACCTAGGTTAGTAATTAAAGTACCCTTACATCTTTATAACCATAACTAGTTCTTTGGACCATCCTAGGATATGTATTAGGTTGTCTCATTGTTGTCTTAACCGAAATCTGGAAATTATTTTGTGATTTAAGTTTTGCCCTTTTAAATTTATTAATTAAGCTTCTATATTAATTAATTAAGTAACCTAGGTTTACTACAAAAGTATCCCTAAGACTTTTGGACCATAAAAAACCCTTTGGTCAATCCTAGGTAAGGTACTAGGTTGTTTCTTTACGTATTCACTAGATAAGTGTCACCCAATTAAGTCTTAGGTTGTCGGGGGTACTATATAATTTTTTTTTGTTTGTCTAATGTTAGTTAGTTAGTTAGGACAGTATTTTAGGGTCTAGAATTAGTTAGATATCTAGAACACACATGGGTGAACCGATGTCCATGCCTGCTCCCTAACTACCCTAACCAAATTCAGTTAGGGTGGTCCCCTTTTGACCGTTTCTCTCTTGTCTTGCCCATGTTCTTACACATGGGTTGGTTCTACATTCCTAACTAACTATTCATGATGTCCTATTGAGAATATTTACTTATTTTCCCATAAAATCTCACTATGTCCTTGGGGTCTTTATTGCATGTGCATTTCTTAAACAATCAAGTTATTACTTGGAAAAATTTGCTAACACCCTTTAAGACAATATTTTCTAGTATACCCAATATTTTTGTTATTTCGGTGTTTTATAGAAATTGGATAATACTTGTTAGCAAATTTTCTATACTATGCCCAATATTTCTCATTGGTCATTGGAATGCCTATATATCCCCAATATTCGTTCTTAAAGACCTATTGGGTTGTTCACTAGACATGTAATTTTCCGGAATGTTACATTATCCCCCGTATGAAATTTCATCTTCGAATTACACTATACATCAATTAACACAAAGAGGGTGATTTTCTAAAGTTACTTTAAGATGCTTAAACCTTTCTCTTTTGGGAATATCTGATTCACACTTATATGGATGATGCATAACATTCAAGATTCCTTGAAGCTTCACATTTGAGATTGTGGAGCTTACTTCTCAAGCACACATGGCAAATTGCACATCACTACTCATGCAACACAAAAATCATTTCTACGCTATTCAAAAACAACAACATGAATGCAAACATGACGTCATTTTAGCTCATATAGTGCAAATATTAAAACATACTATTAGGGACTTACAACACCAAAATCGACTAATGCACTAAAAGATAGAGTTTTCTTAAAAAGACCAGACTTAGGAAGAGTATATCTAACTTCAATAACTTATCAAGTGAGGGTAACAGGATCTCATGTCAGCCTCGACCTCCCAAGTTGCTTCCTGAACAAGGTGGTGCCTCTATAATACCTTCACAGTGGCTACCTCCTTGATCCTCACCCGCTTCACTTGGCAATCTAATATATCAACTGGAACCCCTCATAAGAAAGGTTATAATCAACTCCTAACACCTCAACAGGAAGGATGGATGCTGGATTGCCTAAACACTTCATAACCATTGAAACGTGATACACTAGATAAACAAAAGCGATGTTTTGAGGTAACTTCAGTTCATGGGCAACAATTCCTACTTGCTGCAAGATCTCATAAGGATCTGTAGACCTCAGACTCAACTTACCTTTCTTAACACACCTCAACACACCTTGAATGGGTTATATCTTCAAGTAGACTTGATCACCAGCCTCAAATTCCAGAGCTCTCTTTCTGTTGTTTGCATAGGATTTTTGACGACTTTAAGCAGTAGCCAGTTTATCCCTGATCATTTTCACATTCTCCACAACCTTATGTACGATCTCAGGTCCAAGGATGGCAGATTCTCCTACCTCAAACCACCAAATCAGAGACCTACATCTTTTTCCATAGAGTGCTTCAAAAGGTGCCATCCCAATACTGTAATGGGTAGCTATTATTGTAAGAGAACTCTATTAGTGGCAAATAATCATCCCAATTCTCTCCACATGTCTTCAAGGGTCTGGATGGTATGCTCTTCTTGTTCATCTGTCTGCAGATGAAAGAAAGTACTAAGTTTCACCTCTGTACCTAAGATCTTATGCAAAAATCTCCAAAAATGAGAAGTAAATTGAGCTCCCCTATCCGAGATTATAGAAAGAGGAATCCCCTTCCATCTCACTATCTCGTCAGTGTAAAGCTTGGCATAATCTTCAACCTTGTAAATAGAATTCAGTGGTATAAAGTGAGCGAACTTGGTCATTATATCAATAATAACTCAAATGGAATCATGTAGTTTCCTAGTCTTTGGCAGACCAACCACAAAATGCATCTTGATAGCCTCCCACTTCCAGGTTGGAATCTCAATCGTTTGAGTCAGACCCTCATGCTTAAGATGTTCGGCCTAAAGCTGTTGGCAATTCAAATACTCCTCCACGAATTTAGAGGTATATCTCTTCATGCCTTCCCACTAATAGACCTATTTAAAGTCATGTTACATATGGTGACACCTTAATGAATAGAATACCTAGAACCATAAGCTTCTACCAAAATACTAGACCTCAACTCTTTCACATTGGGCACAAATAACTTGTTCTCGTATCTTAGTACACCATCCTTTCCTAAGGAAAAACAATTCATTCAACTTAATCAATAGTGAGTCTTTCAATTCCATGAGTACTGGTCGAGATGCTCATTGTCTTTAATATCAACAACAAATGACGATTCGAAACTTCAGTGAACCAAAACACCCCCACTTGGTGCATCTTCCAGTCGTACACCCAACCTAGACAATAGGTGTATCTCTTTAATAAGCTCCTTCTTCTCATCATCAATATGAGACATGCTGCCCATGCTCAATGGACTCAACGCATCAGCCACTACATTGGCCTTACCTAGGTGCTAATAAACACTCATATCATAATCTTTGAGCAGTTCTAGCCATCTCACCTGACGAAGGTTCAAGTCTCTCTGCTTAAAAACATATTGAAGACTTTTATGGACAGTATACACATCAAAATGTACAACATATAAAAAATACCTCCAAAGTTTTAATGCAAAGACCACAACAGCTAACTCAAGACAATGAGTAGGGTAATTCTTCTCGTGGACTTTCAACTGCCTCGAAGAATATGCAGTTACTTTACTACCCTTCATAAGAACACATCCCAAACCTACTCGAGAAGCATCACAAAAAACCACATACGCTAAACCACTCCCCGGCAACGTGAGAATTGGATCTGAAGTGATCAGTCATTGGGCTATTGGAAGTTGTTCTCACATTTTTCAAACAACTCAAACTTCACCTTCTTCTTCATCTGGGCTGCCAATGGAGCAACAATAGTGGAAAAGACTTCCACAAACCTACGATAATAATTTTCCATACCTAGAAAACTTCGAATATATGAAGGAGTAAGGGGTCTCGCACAGCTCTTTACTGTGTCAACCTTTTAAGGATCAACTTCTACACCCTACTCGGTCACAATATGACCAAGGAAGGAAACTAATCTCAACTAGAATTCACATTTGCTGAACGTTCCATACAACTGATGTTCTTTGAGTACTTGCAATGTATTTCTTAAGTGTAATTCATGCTCTTCTCTAGACTTAGACTATATGCGGATGTCATCTATGAATAATACGACAAGGGAATCAAGGTACTCAAGGAAGATTCTATTCATAAGGTCTATAAACACGGCTGATGTGTTAGTGAAACCGAATGACATGACAAAAAATTCATAATGCCCATATCTAGTACAAAAATCAATCTTAGGGACATCTTCTACCCTCATTCTAACTTGATGATAGCCTCATCGAAGGTCTATCATGGAAAATAAACTTTAACCTTGTAGTTGCTGAAATAGAACGTCGATTCTGGGAAGAGGATGCTTATTCTTTATAGTGAATTTTTTGAGTTGACGATAATCGATTCACATTGTAAGGGTTCAATCATTTTTCTTTACGGAAAACACTGGAGCACCCCATGGGGCATGTTAAGCTGGATGAAGCCTTTATAAAGTAGATCTTCTAACTGCAACTTCATCTCTTTGAATTTAGCTGGTACCATCCTATACGGGGGAATAGAAATTTGCTTGGTGTTGGGATCTAAATTAATTCTAAAGTCAATCTCACGTTTAGTAGGGAGTCCTGTAAATTCTTCTCGAAAGACATCTAGGAACTCATTCACTATTGACACATAGTCTATGGAAGTAACTTCTTGATCTAACTCATTGACTCTAACTATGTGGTAAAACTACCCCTCAGCTATCATCTTGTTGGCCTTTAAGTGTGTAACAATTTGTCCGACTAGACTTGAACCATGCCTTTCTCATTCACTCTCTAACTCATTTGAAAACAGAAACCTCACTACCCTATTTCGACAGTCTATAGTGGCATAACACTTATAAAGAAAATACATACCCAAGATTAAATAAAAATCGAGCATGGCAAATTCCACAAGATCACCGTGAGTGACTCTATCAAGGAAGTGAATTGGGAAATTCTTATGCTCTCTTTCTACTATAATGTCGTCCCCTATGGGAGTACTTACAAGAATTGGCTCATGCAAGATTTCAGGAAACACATCAAATCTACTAGATATCAAAGGAGTAACATATGAAAGAGTAGATCCTTGATATATCAATGCATACACAGGGAAACTAAAGACATGAAACGGACCCGTGACTATATCAGATGACTTCTCTTGCTCTTCTGTACCTTTGAGTGCCTAAAATCGCTTCCTCTTAGGAGGTTTGGCTGTAACATTAGCATTAAGTCGAGGCTGAGCATCTTCCTTGGTCTGATTCATCACTTGAGGACAATCTCGGACCATGTGTCCAGTCTTTCCACTCCGGAAGAAGGCGTTAGTACATACTAAACATTCACCTCCATTAGAACGTCCATATTTACCACAAGTCTTGCTTTTTCACTGGACGTTCTGATCATTTCTCTTTCTGGGCAAGACTTGTTCACTTTTGCATTCTAATTTCATGAAGAAGCAGAATTACGTGAATGACTTTTGAACTTAGGCCGGTTCTGGACTCTAAATAAGCCCCTGCATAAGCTAGAAAAAGTATGATGCGCAGTCTTAGGCTTCTTTCCTTCATGAAATCTCCTCTTACGGTGGATCTTCTCCACTTGTTTAGCATTCGCCATTAACCTGCCCAGATCCATGTTTTCATGCAACATGGCTGCCCAACAATCTTCCACTAGATCCTCAGACACTACCGTCACAAACCTGCTCATTTCGGCCATACTATTTTGCACTAGTGAAGAAGCATACTTTGAGAGATTGACGTATTTCAAGGAATACTCCTTGACAGATGTACCTCCCCGTCTCAATTTGATGAACTCTTCAACTCTTGATTCCCTTATCTCTCTGGTAAAGAACCTCTCCATAAAAGAAGCCTTGAGAACATCCCGTGTTGGGGGAACATCTGCTAGTTCTCAATCATCTTCCCACATCATGTACAAAACTAGTGCCACATCTTTGAGCTGATATGCAGTCAACTCAGCCTTTGCCTTCTCATCAACTCCCATGGGACATAGTATCTTGTGGACCTCATCACCGAACTCCTGAGGATCCTCACTGATTTTTGACCCATAGTAAACTAGGGAATTCATTCTGCCGAAGTCCATTACTATACTAGCCATGGTGCCAGCATGCGGGTTCTTCCTGGGAGCACCCTCTCTTGCGACTTAAGTCGTGATGGCCTGGTCCTGAGTGGTGATTGCCTATGACATCTACAACAATGCCTTTCTCACTTCACCATCTGTCAGACCAGCTGGCTTGACAGGCACTTGTATCTGGAGCAGCTGGTTACCTCCAGTAGCTAGCTCAAAAACTCTCCTGCCTGCATTTCTCCTTGTATTCATTTACTACACATAGATACAAGAACAGAGTAAGATTATTTCATTACACAAGATGTCACACTCCCATATAGCACGCAAACACTAGAAGAAAGAAAGATTTCCTCTCATCCCATAGACTCTAAGTCATGATTGTGGTGCGCTTCACAACCATTAGTTAGGAATTAAGTAACATCGTTGTTTTGAGCTTAAGTTACTAGGTAATTTAACCTCATGCTTTGATACCATGTTTTTCACCACTCGGATTTTGGAATTCGAATCTCTACCAAGTTGTTGACCTCTCATAGGTCGCAGAAAAACCTTCTTGCATTCATCACATTCATCTATTTAAATTTGCGGAATATTTATAACTTTTTAAACCGATGAAGTATACATAGACTTCATATAATTATTGACTAGTTGCATCATATACTAAGCTCGAACTAAAGAATAACTAGTTATCATAAAGAATCAATTCGAAATAGAAGATGAATATATCATAAATAAGTTTGTCAAACACGCCTTATTATAATGCTTCAAAATTGATGTATGAAAGAAACGCTAGGTACAACATGCACTAGCTATGTGTACTACTAGGTTATACTAAAATTGTAGCATCATAGAAATCAAGAGGACTTACCAAATGGTCTGGAGAACGTTTATGTCCAAACCGTTGCAATGAATCTTCAATCTGCTCTCTAACCTGCCTCGATAAAAATAGTAAATTGTGTAGGGTTACTATACCACTTGTACTAAGTATGGGTGTATGCACACATACACATAAGGCTATGCATGATCAAGGAAATCTCTTCCTAAACAACATGCCATTTATGGAAAGTGACTTCACAAAACATTCCTATTCCGTTATTTGTGAATTGTGATATGAATATAATGTACTTTAATGCATTCAAGAAGGACAACTCATTTTCTTTATGATGTCAATGAATTAGAATCAACAACATAATTTTAGAACCACTAGTGCGAGAATTCAAAATTTTAATAACCCTCAACCATAGAGCTCCCATTCTTATACTTTGGTTTTATTTTCAGTCTTTTTCCTATTCTTGTTGTGTAGTTAATAACTCTTTAGTCCTATGTTTTACTTACAAGGGCAATGGTTCATTGTAGTCTCATACCCACAATGAATCAAGTGAGTAATTCTAGCACTGAGGAAAGATTTCACTACATTACAATGAGTCATTCGTTACTCTATGTATTCACTAACATGTCATTCACCAGTTTCTATTGGCTTTGCCATCAGTTCCATTACTTTCATGTTAGGAGATTTATAAGGTTTTTAGTTGTCATTATGTTTCTACTTCCCTTTATTGATATCATATAATAAGTCATTATAATGCATCTTATTTGGTCTTGCCCATTTTTTGGTGAAACTTCATAAGTATTGATATTGCCAATTGACATTCTTAATCTCTTCTTCATAGATCACTATGAACATACGTTCCATCATCATTCTTTCTTGATTTCATAGAGACGTATTTATAAGTAAGATCATGTAAGATAACATGAAATTAAGTGTCTTCCCAACACCGAAAAGAGGTGATTCACTGATTAAAATGAATATAAATCATGTGATCTACTCATGAAATCTATTGTCTGCTCCACACCGAAAAGGGGTGATTCCCAGCTATGGTGAATTAATCTTAGGTTTTCACTCCACACTTAACAGGAGCGGCTCACGACTATAGCGAACCAAGAACATGTTTTTAGAATTTGCCGACATAGATCATGTGACCTAATTATGAAATCTAGTGTCTACCCCACACAAAAAAGAGATGATCTAACTGGACAAGGTGAGATCAAAAGATAGCTAGCTCTCTCAGGTGGAAACCACATGCTAGTTTCTATTTTGACTAGACATAGTTCGAAGACTAGGGACTTAAGTAGACTACTTATCCACCTTGGTGGTAGCCTCGTCTCATGAGACTTACACGTGCAAGCACATTCTCATAACTAGTCTATCGTAGCTTCGCTCATTTTCATTATCTTCTTTCTCTTTTAGAGTTGACTAAAACATTATTGAAGCTTGCTTGTAGATTGAGATTTACTTACTCTATTGATGACTTGTCATCCTTACTTTACATTGATGAAATGTTCATTGTACTTGTATTTCATCCTGTTGTGTTAATGAGACTTCACACAATCTAACACCTTCGTTCGTGAGTATTTCTAACATAGTAGCTTAGATTTAAGTGAGGCTTGTCTCTCTTATCTTAACACCTCATTCTTGTCATTTCATTAACTTACACATCATTAGTATTGTTATTGCTCACGTTACTTACTTACTATAGTGTAGTAGATTCATATCATCGGTTATGGACGATGAGCACTTCATTCAATGAGTTTCATAAGTTCATGTATCATTCTTGTAGAACATGTTGGGATTTGTCCCAATGAGTGGCATTATCCTGGACATGGGTTCATTGAATTTGTTTAGAAGTGCTTATGTTTTCATTTTTTTACTCTAACTACACAAGATTGACATATGACTAGTTTTGTCCTAAACACATGGATATTAAACTACATAACCATTTTTGTTGGCATAAGCCAATTTTACGTGTGTTGATATTTAAATTTATTATGAATGAACATAATCCAATACTTTAATCATTTAACATAAATTTATATCCATTTGCATGCATCATTTTGGGACAATAAGATAAGCAATACACTCAAGATGTGAATTCCTGGTGGTCTTTTTAACCAATATTTGTTCATGACTTTAGGGATAACGTTTTTAAATATCTTGGACAGAATGATATTAACATTTTATGAATATAATATTTTCATAACTTCACAATAACAGCAAGTAAACATTAGGACAAACACATCAACACTTAAGCATTTATGGACGTAGCTAGCATATCCTCGATTCTTAATTCACGTTGTAAATATTTACTTCATACGGTTACAATTTCATAGGTTCATTCAACATTCCTAATTAGATAAACTACACATTAAGATCAGTCAACACCACATACCAACAACATGATCTCTAACATATTTAACATTATAATCGTACAAGGATACTAGGGAAAAGAAGTTCGACTAGAACGATGTGAACGACCCTAGTTTTCAAGATCTCACGAATCGTCTGAAGGAAAGTACTCCTGTAGAAAGAATTCAAAGAGAGAAATCCATACCTTATTCAGAACTTAACCTACGAAGACCACCTTGAACGAAACCTTGAAATCGCCCTAGAGGAATCGATTAACTTTTTACCTTTTTCTTTCGTTCGTTGTTTTTCTTTTTTGCCTTGGGAAACTCTTAGTATTTGAACGTGACTCTTATTCTTATGAACAGGTCTTGACTCATTCAACTATGATTTAATAAGTTAATTAAATAAATTAATTAACTAATTATTAAAAAGAGCCCCTACTAGATTGACTAGAAATAGGAAAACACAACACTTAGTAAAATCTGAAAATTTTTGAAAGAATTTCGCTTTTCCCCTTTAAGTTAAATTGTTAAATGACTAATTTAATTAATTGAGGGACCTAGGGTAATTAATAAAGTACCCCAAAATCATTGGAACAATAATTAACCTTTTTGGATTATCCTAAGTTAAGTACTAGGATTTTTATTGAGTTGTACTAGGTTAGTGTAAGGATTTCGGTTTGACCCCTTTAATTTAATTAGTTAATTGACTAATTTAATTAATTTAGTGCCCTAGGTTAGGTACTACGTTGTCTTTTTCTTATCTTAACCGAAATTTTTGAATTGCTTTGTGATTTTTGTTTTGCCCTTTTAAATTAATTAATTAGCTGCTAAATTAATTAAATAAATAACCTAGGTTGAGTAATAAAGTATACCTAAGTCGTTAGGACCATAACTAACCCTTAGGACAATCATTGGTTAGGTACTAGGTTGTCTCTTTGACTAGTTACTAGGTTGGTTCCACCCAAGTAAGTCTTAGGTTGTAGGTGTATTAGATAATTTATTTTTGTTTGTCCCAGTCTAGAGTTAGTTAGAGAGCTAGGACCCATGTGGGTTAAACCATGTGCACGTCGGCCCCCTAACTACCCTTACCAAATGGTTTGGATGGTCCCCTCTTGGCTGCTTCTCTCTTGTCTTGCCCATGTGCTTGCACATGGGTTTGTTTTACATTCCTAACTAACTATTGTTGACGTCCTATTGGGAATATTTACTTATTGCCCATAGGACCCTCACTATCTCCTTTAGCACTACTTAATTTACATGATCATTTTGAATGGTCATGTGCTATGGTACTATGCTTGATACTTGGATTCCTTGGATATAGTGCATTGGGTTGACAAATCATTTTTTATTATTATTTTAGGGTCTTTATTTAAGGTACAGTTCTTAAACAAGCTCATTAATACTTTGAAAAATTAGCTAACACCCTTTAAGACAATATTTTCTAATATTCCAATATTTTGCTTATTTGGGTATTATATAGAAATTGGCTAGTACCCCTAGCCATTTTTCTATACTATGCCCAATATTTCTCAATATTGGGCATTTGAATGTATATGTATCCCCAATACGCATTCTTAAAGTTCTATTGGGCTCTTCACAAGGCATGTAATTTTCCAGAATGTTACATAGACTCTACATTCACCTAAGTTTTTTTTGTGTTGTTACAATTGGGCGCTTTTCTGGTTTTCATTTAGAAACCAAAATTTAGGATTGGTTGGCTTTATTTGGAGGGTTGTATCATGCTTGTTTTTGGTGTTGAAATATGTATTGTGAAATTCTATATGATTTTTATGTATTATCACGGGTGTTACTCAAGTATGGTTCAACCAACAAAAGGAAAAGAGGGTTGTAGTTGAAGATTCTCTTGATTGGTATAAGTTAAATTTTACTTTTCTTTATAAGTTCTTTCCGTTGAGATGAGAGAGGCAAAGTCACTTTATATCATTGACCTTCTTCATCGAGAGGATATGAGTGTAAAGCAATATGCTTTGAAATTCATACAATTCTCTAATCATGCTCCATGTATTGTCGCCGATATAAAAAAGGGCAAGGAGGGATGATGGTCCTTCTTCAAAAAAGAACGTCCGGTAAAAGTAATTATTCTCAAGGTAATGGTTATTGTGAAGAAATGTGGCGTGAGGGTTGGGAATGTGGGAGAAACACAAGTATTAGTGCCTAGTCAGTTAAATGCATCTTTTGGTTTATAATAGTTTTAGCTCTTATCTAGCAAGGTCTTATAAGGAGAAAAAATTATTCATAAATGTTATTCCTATTTATATATTATTTATCAACTGAAACTTAAAAAAAATAAATTGCTTTAGTTATGTTCAATTTTATCATTGAAAGATCAATGATGAGTTGGTTCTTAAGATGACTTAAATTCTTAGTGTCTCTTAGATTTGGTTGATACACCTCTAAAAATTTCTAATCTAACATTGATTCAATTGCTCCACTTCATAATCATTTTTTCTATGGATAACCATCTAACTATCTTCATACCTTTCTTGGCTAGAAATTGTAATTGTAAATAATTTTTTGTTTCTCTAAAAATATACTATTAAAGATACACTAAGGGTTATTACACAAAATTAAATCTAATGTTTATGCATGTTATTTTTGAAATAAATATGTATTTTTTTCCCCCAATATAATGGATAATTATTTTTTTAAAATACTTTTACAATATTGTTTTTTATTCTAATAATTAGTAATATATAAATGGAAAACATATAACTTTTAAGATGAAAGTCATCACTTTTGTTTAAAAAAAATTATTTAATTAATTTTTATGGAAAAAAACAAACCCATTCACCATATATTATATTTATATGAGTTATCACTTTAAATCTTCTAGGATCTTATCCTACTCAAATTTGTGAATTTTTATCCATAACTTTTGAACAAGTTAAAAATAGTTCTATATAAAAAAATTTTAAATTTATAATATTTTACATTCTTTTATAATTTTTGAATAATATCACAAAAATACATTATAAAACCCTCTAGCATATACCAACAAAAAAACATATTTATATTTCAAATTGATTTTTGTAAGACATGGCCAATCAAAACTCTACTCTTTGAGTCCTTATCATTATAGCAGGTATGCCAATGTATTCTTTAAATCAATCCTTCTTTTATCTATCCTCATCATTTTAAGATATTTGATTATACATCATATATATATACGTTAATCACTTGAAATAATTTATCACTTTATCTTTTACTAATCATCGTATAGTATATTGGACAGTAACCATGCTGTTATAGGTAACCTTCACCACTACATAAATGAGTTGTCCATATTGATTGATGTACATTTATAATTAATATGAAAATTTTCAATGGGAGGCTAATAAAGTACGCAATTCATTTTTTATTCTGACAAGCTATGCATATGCCCTTGATTAATTTTTCAACAAAATTGTCATCTAGAAAGTACTACCAAGAGCTTATTATGGGTTATAACTTTTGAATGAAATATTTTTTCTTATTTATTTTGTTGCAGTTGCATTGTCAACTACTCAACCTGATGCTTATAATAGATGCATTTAAATTTTTAGTGAAAATTGACGTGTTCTTGCGAATTGTGAAAAGAAATAATTTGAAAGTCATAATGAAGATAGACTATATTTAACTGGGTGTGTAATCATTTTAAATTTATTTAAACATAAATTTATTAAATGATTTGGATTGTATTAAATTAATGATTATATTAATTCAAATAAATAATATGTATTAATATAATTGAATCAATTATTTAAATTTAATAACTATTAATTTAATTAAAGCCCGCTCCATAATGCTCATATGTCATGTCACTTAAATCTGATTGGCTGAAGGGAGTCATATTCCAATAGCAACTCTCCTATTTTAAAACTATAAATACTGGTCTCATAATTAAGAGAGAGGACCAAGAATTCTACAGAAAAATCTAGAGAAAGCTCGCGAATCAAAAATCATAAATTTCTCTACAAGTTTAAGAATTCAAGAATTCAACTGTTCAAGTTCAAGATTTGAAGAAGTCAATATCAAGTTCAAGAATGATCAATATCAAAACCTTAGGATTCAAGATCAAGACAGAAGAACTTGGATTCAACTAGAAATCAAGATTACGATGAAATTCAAGATCAAGATAAAGTTCAACAAAAAGTACAAGAAAAGATCAAGTCCAAGTCCAAGTCTATGGTAAAGTTCAACATCAACATCAAGATAGAGATCAACATCAAGATAAATCCTAAGTTCAAGATCATGTTTTAAAGCCCTTGAATCATATTTGAAAAGGTGAATTCAGAGGAATCATAGAGATTGTAACACTAGCACTTGAAATAATGAATCAATTTTTGCTATAATTTTCCCTTCTTGATTATTGTTTTCTTGGCACGAATTTTATTGTCTACAAATTGTCGTTCGCACAGTGTGACAATCTCTAACTTGCATCTCAACCTTTCAAGCATCAAAGAATATCAAAATGCCTTCCACTATATAAGAACTACAAGCAATTGTAATGATATCAATTGACGACCTCACAAAGTGCGCACACGAAGAAGATGATAAACTTTCAAAGCTAACAAATAAGACTTATAACATGATTGAAAAAAAATCAAGTCAATCACCTGTGGATCTTTCCAAAGTTCCAGGAGAAGGAGAGACTTTTGAAAATTAGACAAAGATCAAAGAGATTCAAAACTCGACTGAACGTTTTATTCCAATTAGTCAAATCAAAACCTTTAACATAAAGCTATCAAAGGCAAATTTGTGTCTTCATCAAAATTTTCTCCCATATATAGGAAGCCATATACACAAATATTTATGACATGAAAATGTTTTAGGATATAAACCTCCGATGCTTCAACAATTTGATGGACAAGAAAACCCCAAACAATATATAGCACACTTTATTGAGGTTTGCAATACTTTTGGGACGAACTGTGATTATCTTGTGAAAGAGATTATTTGATCTCTAAGATAAAAATAGTTTTATTGGTACACAGATCTTTAACCTAATTTTATTGATAGCTAGGAGATATTAGAGCAAGATTTTCTTAATTGTTTCTATAGCACGAGATGTGTCGTTAGTATGATGGATAATATTCGAAAGTCAAAAGCCTAATGTAGAGTCTAGAATAAGAGTCTAAGATATGTAACATTGTTTTAAGGTAAACAATAATGTATATACGTCATTTAGGAAGTTTTAATATCAAAACCTCAAGGAACGTCCATGATGTCCGAAAACTAGTTCGTAGAGGTTCTAGTTTGCCTTAGTCAATTTGACAAGGTTTTAAGAGTTGGAAAATGATGAAATTTGGTGGAAAGGTGTATAATACATATTATAGTTAGTTTATACTTGAAAGTTATGGGTAAGACTCTCCAAGGACAAACCAAAGGGTCCTTGAGGAGGACCCTTCCAGTTTGGTGAAAAGTTGTCATGGAGGTGGTATCTACCTACATGCTGCATGCAATGATACGGGCGTCAATTGCCTCCGTCAACCAAAAATTATCCATTTTTTTAAATATCTCTTTCGGAAAAGTCTTCGAAACCAACGATAGGTGTGCCGGACGGAGGGGGAAACGGCATGGACTGACCTACGGCCCATCAGTCAGTGTCTCGTCGGTCAGTTTATTGGTTACTGTCCCATTTTTAGTTTAGTTTAACTAGTTAAATAAGGGGTTATTTAATTATTTAAGGGTTAATATAGGCCTATTTAAGTTATCTAATGACTCTTATGAAGACGCCAAACCTAATTAAACTAAACCCAACTCTCATAATTCCCAAAACTCAATTGCTCTATCTTCTCTATTGTTTCCCTCTCCCAAAGAAACTTTATTGAAGACCAAGCAAACGAAGGGTTATAGGGATAAAAAGTATAAATTTTTCTCCATTAAACTTCATCAGATCAGTATGGTATGGGATTCCTTTCAGCTTTTGGGTTCTTTCCCCAAAGGGTTCCTTCAAATTGATTTCAAAAACAAGAGTTTTTAAATGGGTTTTCTTTTATTTAGAAATTGATCCTCTAATTTTGTTTGATTATGATTTTTTTTGGATAAATATGAGTATATTATGATGTACTGTAATACAATTATGCTAGTTCTTGATTATTTAAGCTAGGTTGTGAAGTATATACGAATTTGACCTAAGTCCCTTACCCTATGTTGTGAACTAGTGATGAATTGTTGTGTAGTTATTCAATTGACTTCATTATTGTATTAATTAATATTGTGTGACGATATTACACCCTCTTTTTTGTTGAATTGGATGGTTGATGGTAAAATCTTAATGATGACTGGGTATGGAGATCGGGGTAAGTGTTTGTGATCTCAAACCTTTACATCAATTATGATTTCTTGTGTTTATTGATTAATTTATGTTAAAGTATACCTTAAGATAATATTGATGAAGGTTGATATGTTTTTGAATTTAAATGTATTGAATGATTTGATTGTAAGATAATGATTAACAAGTATTCGTATAAGGTTAGTGATGAAGTACATATGTGCCATACTATAATATAATGATGTTAATGTGCAAATCTTACATATGAGGGTTGTAATGAAAGGTGTTATTATGCAATTAAAATTCAGATATCACTATGACTATATGAGGAGTATACCTTATGAACTAATCTAAGATATGATTATTAATGAAAAACATTAAAAAGGGACTCCAGTTTAGCACCGAGTGTACTACAGTAAGGAGTGTTTGTTCCCACCTAGGGAAGTTAGGATCACTAATGTACTCATGACATTGGGAGTACAATGCATGTATCATAAAGAGGGTTCCAAACAATATCTCCTAGTTCTTGAACTATGTTTCCCCCGTAGGAATACTAGATTGTGGATCCACATAGATGCTATGTTCATGTTTTGGTACTACCTTTGAAAGTAGTCCACCTTCCTTATGTGTAAGTTTCCATGACACCGGATTTCATATTGGCTAATGTGGGCTACGTCGGTTAAGGCAAGATTTTATGGAAAGTAAAATTAACTAACAAAGTGGACTCTAACTAGGATGACTTCAGAGGTTTTACTTTATCCATGTAGGGGTATGGGAATCTACCACTACATTGCACTAGTTATATTTGAAGTGACTCTTAGAAGAATTTTACTATAAGATTATATGCTTACAAATGTAAATGATATGTATATGTTGATCTTAAATGTTAATGACACTATGTTATGTTTGTTTCACTTATGAACATGTAGTTGGTCTCAATTGTAAAAGTATAATGATTTTTACTCATAATGATATAGTATGTGAATTTTGGTATTGCTTATTGTTCTTGTAGAGTTTTCTTAGTTGAGGGAGGTTATGAGGATTTACTTGGCCATTGCACTAGTGAACTTAATAGGGGTGTAAGAATGATGGTTTTGCTTTGATTATGGTGTGATGAATTCTTATACATACTTGTTGATATCATAACCTGATGATAGTCTTCTTGATTATTTGCTCAATTAAGTTCATATGTATGTTTACTTGGCAAGACTTGATATTTTTGGTCTTGTGACGTACATGGTCTTGACATAATGAACATATGCTATTGTCTTATATTGGTCGTTGAATGTGGATAAGGTGTTTAAAAAGTAACATGCTTAATGAAATGTCAATTTTTAGCATGATATATATGTTGTATGTGCATATGGTCCTATACGTAATACAAGTTACGTGCTAACCCTGTTTCTCTCTTTCCCTCCAACATTTTAGGTTCTGGTCGTTGTAAGACTAGTGATGAAATTTGAAGAAAACTTAGATCCGTATTTTCTAAGATGGGCAGGTCCTCAATTCCACTTTCTAATGTTGAATCTTAATTAGTGTTAAAGATAATTTGTTCATTCTCTTTTATTTTAGTATTAAAGATTCTATAGCCTATATGTTCCTTTATTGATAATGATGTATGGGCTATACCAAATTGTTATACTCTGGTTTAGATTGTTTAATATTAGACATCCTTTTAAGAGTATGTTATTTATCTTATATATATGTCCCATAATAAGTAGAAGACTATGTAGTTTTCCTATACGAAGGGTCTATGTATATTCGCTACTAATATATTATGTGTATGATATGTCTAAGTAAACCTCATGAAGTAGTGTAGTTAAAAATCTTTTAATTTTCAACGTTTTTAACCTTTGAAATGTAACAATGAATGCTAAGAGGCTGATATAGGACGTCACCGCCAATTGCATCTAGGGGGTACTTCCCGGATGTGAAAACAATGTATCAGAGCATGAAGTTAAATATCCTTATAAGATATGTCTCATTAAACCATTTCTATGTATATTCTTATTGATAATTGTGAAGCGTGCCACACATATGCATGAGAGTCTATGCGATGCTTCGAAACTCTCATCTTCTCGTATTCCTCTATTATGCCTCAAGATTATTATTATGTGCTTTCACCTAAACATTGTATAGTGGTTATCGGCATGAATACTCATAGAGCAGCTGCTAGAGGAGCCAAGGAAGAAATGACTAATGTGGGAGATTAAGACAACCAAGTGAGTCTACTTGAACAAGTTTCTATGGGTGATCATGTTTTAGATACTCCTCCCACCAATAATTGATAAAGATAAAAGGGAGGTTTTTCTCACTCTAACCCAAGACATGGCCTCTAAAGATAATGTCATCACATCTCAAGTTCAAGCCATGTCGTCACAAATGAATAGGCAGGTTGGGCCACGAGTGCCTCAATATGCTAACAATACGGATCGCGTTTGAGAGACTTTACTAGGATGAACCCACCAATGTTTTCTAGGTCAAAGTCGGATGATAACCCTCAAGATTTCCACAGTGAAGCCTATAAGATTTTGTATGTTGTGGGTGTAATGTCAATTAGGAAGATCGAGTTGGCGGCCTATCAACTCAAGGATGTGTCCCAAACATGGTATGTGCAATGGACGGAGATATGTTCTTTCCTAGAGATATGAGGTAAGCAAAAGGTATAAGAGTTCATCAATCTTCGTCAAGGAGGTACAAGTATACTTGAATACTCTTTGAAGTTTAGTAAGTTGTCAAAGTATGCTCCATCCTTGGTGTCAAACCCAAGGGACGAGATGCGTCATTTTCTAATGGGGGTGTCCGATGACTTTGTGGAAGATTGCCATTCAACTATGCTTCATGATAATATGAATATCTCATTTTCCATGGTTTATGTCCAACAAGTTGAAGGAACTAGGTTAAGGATAAAGAGTAGAAAGGCCTCAAAGGCCAAGGATTATGAAACTGGTTACTCTAAGGGTAGGCTTGACATTCAAGAAAAGCCTAGGTTTAAGAAGAGGTTTTCTAGTCAAGATCCAACAAATTTTCATAAGGCTCATGATGATAGGGTGTCTAACCCCAAATCTCAAAAAAGAAGAGGTACTAGCTCACAAAGTAAGAAGCCAACTTGTGGAAAGTGTTGCAACAAACATTATGGTGATTGCCTAGTGAGACGAACAACTTCTTTGGGTGTGGAAAGAGTCGCAACAATATCAAGGATTAACCAAATTTTAAAAGGAAATACAAAGGAATTGGGCAAGCTCAAGCTAGAGGTTCTAATGTGGATGCTCAAATGAAGAATCACTTTTATACACTTCGCTTAAGGGGAAAATGAGAGAGTTCTCCCGATGTGGTGACCGGTATATTACAAGTCCTCTCTATTTATGTCTATACTTTACTTGATTCGGGTGGTACATTATCTTTTGCTAATACCTTGATAGCTAGAAAGTTTGACATTTTATGCAATATCCTAAATGAACGTTTCATGGTAAATTCCTCAGTAGGTGAGTCGGTGGTTGCAAAAAAGGTATATACAAATTATCCTATGTTGGTTCCAAATAGAGATACTTATGTTGTATTAGTAGAACTATATATTGTCTATTTTAATGCCATCTTGGGAATGGATTAGTTGCATGATTATTTTGCTCCCATTAATTGTAGAACAAGAATTGTAAATTTCAATTTTCCAAATGAACCCGTTTTAGAGTGGAAGGGGGAAATTCTATTCCTAGAGGTCGTATCATCTCTTTTCTAAAGGATTTTAAAATGGTTTAAAAAGGGTGTTTATATCATATTGTAAGAGTCAATGATTAAGATTCCAAAAATCCTCCCATTTAATTAGTCCCCGTAGTAAGAGAATTTCCGAATGCCTTTCCTTATGATCTTACCGGAATCCTTCCCGAATGGGAAATCAATTTTGGAATTGACTTACTACCGGATACAAACCCCATTTTAAATCCTCCTTAGCAGATGGCTTTGATCGAATTAAAAGAGTTGAAGGCTATATAAATGGACTTACCAGATAAAAGGTTCATTAGACCTATTATTTTTCCATGGAATGCACCAGTGTTGTTTGTAAAAAGAAGGATGGGTCCCATAGAATGTGCTATGATTATCGCCAACTCAATAAAGTCATTGTTAAGAACAAGTATCCTTTCCTTCAGATAAAAAACTTGCTTTATCAACTCCAAGGTTCAAGCTACTTATGTAAGATTGCCTTGAGATCAGGGTATCGCCAGCTTAGGCTGAGAGGTGAGGATATACAAAAATCGACATTTCAGAATAGATATGCCACTATGCATTATTAATAATGTCCTTTCATCTAAATAATTCCCCGATGGCTTGTATGGATTTCATGAATAGGGTGTTTTGCAGTTTCCTAGATTCATTTGCCATTATCTTCATTGATGACATCTTCGTATAGTCGAAAAATGAGGGTGAACATATGGATCATTTGAGAGTGGTGTTGGTAGTACTTAAGGAGTATCAACTATTTGTCAAGTATGGCATATGTGAGTTTTTGTTGAGGTTGGCGACATTTCTTGGTCATATCATCTCTAGTGAGGGAGTTAAGGTTGATTCAAGGAAAACCAAGGCAGTAAAGAATTGTCCAGGACCATGGATTCATACCGACCATAGGAGTTTCTTGGGTCTAGCAGGTTATTATAGGAGGTTTGTGGATGTTTTTGCATCCATTACATCTCCCTTTACAGGAATGTGAAAGAAGCATCCAAATCTTTAATAAAGTCTCACCTCTACTTAGGTGTTGACCCTATTAGAGGATAATAAAGGCTTCGTTGTATATTGTTATGCGTCCCGAGTGGGCTTGGGGTGTGTGCTTATGCAACATGGGAAAGTAGTAGCCTATGTTTCTAGACAACATAAGGTGCATGAAAAACACTATCCAACGGATGATGTTGAGTTAAAGGCCATGGTATTTGCCTTTAAGATATTGAGGAATTATTTATATGGTGTTCACGTTGATATATATACCGACCACAAAAGTCTTCAATATGTTCTTACTTAAAAGTAATCAAATCTTCGACAAATATGGTGGTCATAATTATTGAAGGATAATGAAATGAGTGTTCTCTACCACCCCGACAAGATAATGTGGTTATTCTCTAAGTTCTATGACCATAGCTAGTTTGTCTCATGTAGAAGAAACCAAGAAAAACCTAGTGAAAGATGTTGACATATTTGATAGATTCGATGTTAGGTTGGAAAATTGTCCAAATGGTGTTAGATTAAGAATTCACTTGTTAAGGTGAAGATTAAATAAAACCTCGATCAACCATTTGATGTAGTTTAAAAATTGGTTTGTAAGCTTAATAGGTCATTCTATTTAGGGGGTGATAGTGTCCTTATGTATCAAGGAAGGTCGTGTGTTCCCAATTTTGATTACTTGAGAAACGGAATCCTTGAGAAAACTCATGTTTCGCATTATTCCATACATCTGGGTTCTACAAATAATTATAATGATCTTAGGGAAGTGTTTTTCTGGGAAGGCTTGAATAGGGACATAACGGAATTTGTTGCAAAATTTCAAAATATTCAACAAGTGAGTTTTGCACACCAAAATCCGGATGTTTACTCCAAGAAATCCAAGTTCCAACTTGGAAGTGGAATGACATAAAAATGGATTTAATGGTAGGCTTGTCTCGAACACAAAGGCAATATGACTCCATATGGGTGGTTGTGGATATGTTGACCAAATCCACTCATTTTAATCCCGTCAATTCTACATACTCAACGGAGGATTATATAAGAATCTTTATAGATGAGATTGTATATCCACATGTTATTCCATTATCCATCATATCGGATAGGGGTGCACTTCTACTTTCATCTCTTTTTTCCGTTCTCCAAGACATAGTGTGAATTTCCTATTGACTAAATTGATCTAATTCTTATTTTACCCTAATTAGAATCCAAATTCAAAATTAAATAATAGGGTTTGTAAAGGACAATAATATCCTTTGAAAATCCGGATTGGATTTCCTTATTTTAGTAGTGCAATCTCCAATGGGCATATTCACTCATATGAACTCGAAATTGCACAAACTCTGTGCCGTTAGAAAATTTTTTCCAAGATACTAATTATGAGATCTAGAAGAAAGCCTAACTCATCTTGAAATAAGATTTTAAGTCATTTTAAGTCAACCAAAAACTCAATTTAACACACTTACACAAATTTTCTACACTTTAAAATTCAAATGTTTGTTTCCAATTCTTAGCTTCTTCTTAGTTTTTTACATTGGCAAGATCTTACAATATATCCCCCTTAGGAACATTCATCCTCGAATGATATTTATATTACTAGGATAAGGGTGTAACATAAAACATTCAACTTAAACACCAAAGAAAGGGAAGTAATTGAATATACGAAGATATAAATTAAAGAGTACTAAGAATAGTATTAGAACCTTGGTGTTGAACTTCAACGGTTACAAAGAGACGTGGATATATCTTCCTCATATTGTCACAACTTCAGAGCACCCCCTAGAAGTAACATGGCGTACTTGATCTCTCAGAGGTCTTTTACAAGCGCATAGTCATCATTCGTTGCTTTTTCATAAGAAATTAGCGGAAAATTTAAAACATTTCATTGTATATCGTATACTAGAAACATCACTTCATATATACAAAATATAATAATACATAGTTTTACTCTTTGTATATTTTGCCATATACGATTTGACATCAATAGAGTAGAATAGGTACATAACCTTTATCAATATATAAAAATAACTAAACTATTACATAACTTTTAACAGAAAAGTGACCTAGGAAATCCTTGAATCATAAGGATCCCTTTGTTGAGCTTCGGAAACATATTTCAAGCCCTAACACTTTAGAGACATAATTTAAGCATCTATAACCATGTTTTTGTGTAAAAAGGTGAAGAAAAATGGGGTTAGTACAGAATGCACTATGTATGGAAACCATGCAAAAACATGCATTTAAAGAGGACTTTTGGTTTAAAAATAATGAATCATGTTTTTTAGTAGAATTTCATAAAACTTTGATACAATAAGCAAAACATAGCTTGTATACTTAACATAAGCATTAGACAGAATTGATAATGTTATATTAAGCCACAAAATTTATTTACGGTACATTTATCATATTCATAATATAATATTCCATTTGTTGTATGTTTCTTGCCTACAAGTAACTTTCTAGTAATACTAGTGCAATGCATGAATATTGTCCCATTTCACAACCTACACTAAAGCAAATTAAGGTCACCAAGGTGAATATTCACATAAACTAGATTAACTAACACATACACATTGATGAAACAATAGCATATCATAAGAGAAATATTTCATACATAACTCAACATGCTTCATAGAGCACATATGAGACTCATTCCAAGACAACATACAAATCAAGATTTCAAACATAATCATAGTAAGACAATAGCAAACCTATAGATACTTAGACTTCACTTCAATAACATAATAAGACTTTACTCACAATCTCAATCTAAGCCTACTAGTGCAATATACATGTGCAGTCCCATGACCTCACATATACTAACTAAACTCACAAAGAGACCACTAGCGTTTCATTTACTTTATACATCAGTAAGACATGTATAGAAAACATCGTACATGCCAAGCCAAAGCATCATCATATAGTCAATGAGACCAACATAATGCATATAAGGTAATACCTAATCATATAGAGCATACATATTATAATACAATTAGGTCAATATCATAATGTCATGCATATAAGACATATACATATTCATATACATATAGAAAACCTTCCTAGAACTTCCTTGAAGATCTACTTGTGCAATGCATAGGTAAAGTGTCATATGGTAATCTACACTAAAGGACTTCCCTTAGGTTATCCAAGTTAGGGTTCATTATATTACTTCTATTTTCCATTTTACTTTAGGTAAATGCTAGTATAAACAGACCATCAGACGATGTAAGCCAAATATAGAATCTGATTTCATGGAACCCCACACAGAAAGGAGGTGATCTACTTGCCAAGGTAGAACATTAACATTATACTAGCATCTAGGTGAATCCGCTTGCTAATTCCTAAGAAAACATAGTTATGGAAACTTGGAGGCATATAAGGAAACCCTTTTTATGCCAATTGAAAATTATAATTACCTACTTCGTAAAGTCTATGGTAAAAAATCCTTCCATTTGGGATTGGCTACCCCTCATCATCAAGTTAACTCAATGCTAACTTACGTTCCGTTCATTAAAATTTTATTATTAACATTACTTCATACAAATGGCTTTAGGAGGTTTAACTCCTCATATGCTTAACTTGTAGGTTATAGATGAGAATGTCCTTTTTTGAACAGAAATCAAGTGAGGAAACCTTTCACATGGGAATAGAAAATTCAAGCAATATCTAGTTTACAGTATAATTGATAATACCTTTTGAGAGACTCCGTCTTTATTAGATTATCATATATATTTCATTATGCATTCATTCACGTGTGTGTACATGTTCATATATGAGGAGAACATTTACTTACTACATTTCGACACTAAACATATGCATACTTCATCATATCATACTCCTAACATCATACCATGTACTTTCATGTTCATTACTTTATAATGCATTAATATTCATGTACATAGAGTAATCACCCTAGGAACTATTCTATCAAGGTAGACATGTGCAATGTATAGAAAACGGTCCATACCCTTACCTATTCTAGTTCACCTAACACGTCATCCTAGATAACATACATTCATACTTTCATGGACATATACTTTACACCCGTAGTAGTAGACATTAGTTCATATAAGAATTCCTATCATTAGACACGATAAACCTATACTACTCAGAAGCATGCCCGAGGTGTGAGTGTGTGTACATTAGAGAACATGATCACATAATGGCAATCAACAAAATATTGAGGCAGCCGCCCTCTTAAGACAAAAATCAGCATTCATGAATGGACAAAACACCACATCATATCATAGTGGACAAGACAACTTTAACATTTGCATTCTAGGCTCCTAACATTGGATAAGATCACACATTCATATAGGAATACAAAGGTAGGATTCATTCACCATTAGAACATCATCAGTGAAAGCACATAGACCAAATTTAACCACAACATAATACTAGATTAAGAAACTAGGTATGCAGCATCATAAAATTGATCATCACTTTCTACAAATCAAATTTTTTTGGGGGAGTTAAAACCTTACCTTTAGCCTTAAAAACGGTTGAAAACACTCAATGATTATTGGAGGTTATTTATTTCACTGTAAAACCTAAAAAGTCACACCGGGTTCACCACTGCTGAACCCACTCTTGTACAATTGTCACATCCGGCGAGCACCCCTTGATATAATTGGCGTCATTATCATCGGAAAGAATCTAGACGTACCTCTTACCATTCCTCATGAAATTTGATAGTTTAAATTGTAGAAAATTTAACATTTTTCATCTACATCTACGTGTGAGGTTTACTTAGACCTCTCTCATACACATAATATATACTTAGAAAGTTTACTCGTCACATAGGAAGGAATGCATATACTTCTACTTATATTCCATATACAATTTAGTAACATAGTCTAATAAAAAGTCTAGATAAGTCTCCCGTTTGAACCATCTAAATTGAATACAAGATTTGAGTATAACGCATACTTCATGTAACAACCCTAAAAACGTCTATGCCAAATAATTCTTAATGTGCCTAGAATGCCTACGATTAGACCGTGTTCACATGGATTGATGCGTGTAGAACCAGACCTATGAACCCTTACGACATCCAAGCCAACTAACTTGGGGAGTTAGTTGAGCTAGGAATGAATGGGTGCAGCCATATAGGCTCCTGAATAAAAATTTACTCGGATGAGTCTTTACCGGATTTAAAAAGGGGAAATCTTAAGTTCGGTGGGTCTAGAAGTAAAATGTTCTTTTTCCAAGCTAAGGGTAGTATGTTAATTACCTTTAATATATAATTAATTAATAAATTAATTAATAGGTTAGAGGGGTATTTTGGGGAGAGAGGATTGATTGGGTCTTAGAGTGAAGTCTTGCTCCACCCGGGTTCACACCTTGGTGGAAGCAATGACTTAAATTTTTTTTATTTAAGTTGGTAAATTAATGTAATTAATTAATATTTATTATTTATTTACTGGTTTAAAATAAAAGGGATAGCAGATTTTTTTTAATTAACTAAACCTTATTTGACTAAGTCTTAAACTAGATTCTTAAGCCTAAGGTAACTCTCTCCTCTCACGTCTATCTTACTTTCACGTTCCATCTCTATTCTCCAATTAACTTTTCTCTGCTAAATAACATTCAAGAACAAAAAATTTACCAATGTTCTTCACACTTGAAGAACTCACACGAAAATATAAGAAAACAAAATGTTAATCAATCGCGTAAGAAAGAAAAGGATTTTCGTCGAGTGGGACGTTGAACTTTCGGTGTTGGACATGTGTTTGGAGAAGTTTTTGGGAAGAAAGTTGAGTTTTGAATGTCAAAAAGGTATGGGTTCTCTCTTCTCTTGGTCCCTTTCCTAAGAGAACCATATGTTTTAGATGAACCTTTTCCGAAAACTAGGGTTGTTCCCCGTTGCATGTCTCTGTCACTAGCTGCCAATGATTCGTATGTTGGGTATGTTTGCTGGTAGATATTAGGCATGTGTTGTGTTTTCGTGAAGAATATTTTCATGTATTTGTGTTTGAAATTGTGTGAATGACAACCTGTGTTCTGAAACTATGTGCATGTGTGCGCGAAAATGTGACCATGACTAGGTGTTCTCGGGTTAAGGCTCGAATATTGTAATGTTAGGGTTGTGATCTTACATGCACAAAATTATTTAAATTGTGATGTTCATATGAAGTGTAATGTGTATGAATTGAGTGAGAAACTCTTGGCTAATCTAATTAATGAAAATGCACCTAAGATGTTCTACATAAACTATGAAATTCCCTAAGAACTAATTTGTAACTTGATAAAAAGATGCTGAGGAAAAACTACTAAATTTCTAGTTTCAAATGATGAGTTCGGTCAAGTTAAAAGGGTTAAAAATATTGTGAAAAAATTAATTAAAATAAGTGTGTTCATGGAGTATTGAACTTGTGACCTCACCATGTTAAAAACAAAGAAAATAAAGAAGAAAAAAGGACTGTGCTGAAGGGTAACGTGGTTTTGGGCTTGAAAATGATGTATGAAAATAAGAAATGAGATGAGTGGGATTATAACCCACAACCTCTTGGTAAAGCTTAAAGAAAAAATAAAAGAAAATACGAATGAGGCGTGGGAATCGAACCCACGACATCTAGGCGGAAAATGAGATTTCAATGAAAAATAAAGTGAGGTTGTGAGAGTTCGACCCCACAACCTCATGGTCAACTCGAAGAATCCATGGAAAAAGAAATTAAAATGACAAGGTGATGTGGGGGTTGGTTCCCAGAATCTCTCGACCATGAAAGAGAAAATATAGATAAAACAAATTAAAAGAAAATGAAGGCGTTGGGGCCTGATTTTGTCTCACCAAGTCATGTGGACCAAAATAAAATAAATGAAAAATTTAAGGGTTGTCCAAGGGATTCGAAACCGGGTTCCCTTGCCCAAATTCCATAATGATACATAAGTCATACGTGAATGATCAAAATCGAGATCTTGGCATACATACAAGATGCATAAGTTTTGTACCACATAATCTTAGGAAGATATGAATCACTTAAACGAACTATGAATGAAGCCTCATGGATTGTATGTATAGACTCATAAGTCTAGCATACGTTAAAAATAAGTGAACCAAAGATGTATGTAATGAAATGATGTAAACCTAGGAGGGTAAAGTAAGAGTGTAAAACACACAAAATGTCCAAGTGTATTGGAACATGATGAAATGAACAATGAAATTACGAAATGAACTATGAAATGATGAAATGAACAATAACATGATGAAAACCTAGAAGGGTTAAGTAAGAGTGTGAAACACACTACGTGGCCAAGTGCATTGGCATATGATGAAATAAACATTCACGTATAAAATTGTGAGTAATTAGGAAGAGAAAATGTGATAATGTTAATGAATGTAGTAACAGCATGATATAAGGCTAATGTAAAAGATGAGAGAAAAATTAAATGAGCCTAAGTAAATGTTACCAAAACGTACTGAGATATCAGAGTGTAAAATTAATGAAAAGAGCAGTCTCTATGAACACTCTAATGAAAGTTTTGATATTAACACACTTAATACTAATGATGAGATGAGAAATCATCTATTGAGCTATGATGTCCTCAAACTAGCAGAAAGCTTCCATAACGTATGAGTTGAATGTAATGAAACTTTATACTTAGCACCGATAGACTAGATATGAGAGGTGATGCCTTCTTTTGGGAATGGTAGAGGTTCACGTAACTGTCATGAGATGAGACTCTCCGGCATGCTGGGTATGGGTATCCTTAAATTTCCTAGTCTTTGAACTTTTACTACCAATATAGGGATCTGGCGGCGTTCGGTTTTCAATTACGCTAGCATGTTTTGGGTCACTTTGGCCGGTTATTCCACCTCTTATCGGTGTGAGGGAGACACTGGATTTTATGATGCTCACTTGATATATGTCAGTCAGAATTAAATTTCCCCATGAATGAGTAAGGACAAGCTTAAATGATGCATGTAATGAAATGAATGATACCAAAGTTGTTAGGACAGGATAATCAACAGGTGAGCTAGACTCAAGTAATGACTCTAGGTCATTCCTGATCAATGCACAGCGAACCCAATGAATGTCTTAAACTATATCCTAGTTATAGATAGTGTTCACCCTCGCCAATGAATGAAAAGATATGAAATACGTATGAATTGATGAAGTAGTCTCTGTGTTTGCTAAAGAAAGCTTTCTAGTAGAGGTCGCAAATGTTGAGCCTTCATTTTAGGGAGGTCTTGATGTCAAGTCAATTATTTCAAGGTCTCATGGCATATGAAAGAATGATATGAAAAATGTTATGTGTTATATGCAATATGTTATGTGCTATGTGCAAGATGTTATGTGCTATGTGCAATATGATAAGTATGATGATGCATGTTAATCTAATGGCATTACTTTCCTAATTCAAATTTGGCAAGTCCACTGACTTGACTTTCCATAATCATCTTATTAGGAAAGACTTGTTCTTAATCATGCATGTCCTTGGTTTGTGCATGCATATACCCATCGTTAGTACAAGTGTGTACTAATCCCATAAAACTCAACAATTTTAGGTGCAGACACAGGTGGACGCTAGAGTTTACAAGTTACGTTGCAGCTATCCGAAGGTAGAGATTTCATCCGGACTTGGTAGGCCCTCATGCTTTCGAGTATGTCTATCGTTATTATCTAGCATAGATGTTGGCTTTAGCTAGTGGAGTATATTTCACTAGTGTTTCTTTCCACTTTCATTTCAGACTTTGTATTGTTGCCATATTGGCAAGAATACATTTGATACAATAATGAACTGTTTCTTTCATTTGGTTATCTCTATATTAGATGGTTGATTTGTGAATGCCTACGATTTTAAGTTTCAAATGTTTGACATTAAATAAGAAACCAAAAATTTCATATTTCCGCTAAAATTAACCTAGATGAAGTAAGAATGACGTATGCATGCTTGTCTGCGACCTCTTAGAGGTAAACGACGCTAGTCTCATCTAGGTTCTAGATTCAAGTCGTGACAAAGTTTGTATCAGTGCTCTAGGTTAAATTCTGAGGATAATAATTTCACATCCACCACATTGAGTAGTTTCTATGTCATGGTAGTGAAGTGCACTTCTATCCCGAATTAGAGACTGCTTGATGCGTAAGAAAATTACCCTTCTTCTGATTTTATTGTGCGTCTCCTAATGTCTGATTTCCTGATGTTATGAGCGTGTCTAACATCAATCCTTGTTGTTTTTAAGAGAATGAATACTAGTTGAACCCTTGGTAAGAGGAGAGGAGGAGCAATTACTGGGGACAACCAGGTTCCACCCCAGGCTCTTGTTGAAAGAGTGGCTATGTTGGTTAACCCTGATGGGTTGACTGATGCTCAGGTGAGGACATCACTGGCCCACATGGCACAAGCCATCACTATGTAGTCCCAGACCATGACTGACCAGGTCAATCGGTAGAATGTTCAGAGGGAGAACCAACTGGCTTGCAGTATAGTCTAAGAGACTTTACGAGGATGAATCCTTCGGAGTCTACGACTTTGGAGGATCCTCAAGAGTTTGTGGATGAGGTGAATGATATCATGATGGTTATAAGGGTCGCAGATACTGAAAAAGTAGAGTTAGCTTCATATTATGTCAAGGATGTTGCATAGACATGGTTCTAAATGTGGCAAGATAGCCGAGTTTTTGGCGGAGTTTTGGTAACTTGGGAGCTTTTTAAGACAGCCATCCTGGAGAGATACTCTCCCAAGGAGATGAGGGAGGACAAGGTTGAGAAGTTCATCAACCTTAAACAGGGATCCATGATAGTCAGGGAGTATTACCTGATATTTTTTAAACTATCCACGTATGCTACTCCATTGTATCTTACCACGGGGACGAGATGAGAAGGTTCCTCACAGAAATCAACATAGATCTGGAGGAGGAGTGTTGGTCTTTGAAGCTCCATGATACCATGGACATCTCCAGGTTGATGGTGCATATCCAGAAATTTGATGACACACAATATAAGAGAGGCATTTGTGATGCTACGAGGTCTAAGCCTCAAGATCAGGAAGGTCCTAGTAATGGAAGAAACAGAAAAAATTTTGGCATCCGTGAACAATCCAGATTCAAAAAGGGGTAGCAGAGTTTAGGGAACTCTAGCTCTTATAGGAGTACAACACCTAGAGGAGGTAGACCGGAGCCCATGAAGAAAAATGGAGGTGAGATGCAGCGACCCACAAAGGATTGTGCTAAGTGTGGACATGCTCGCAGTGGAGAGTGAATACCGGGCACTAATGCCTGCTGCGGTTGCGGTAAGAGAGGGTACATGGTTAAGGACTGCACACAAAAAGAGGTCATGCTTAAGGTAATGCTCAGACTAGGCCTAATCCAAAGGATGCAGCAGCAGCCAAGCCTCCTAAGAGGAACAGTTTCTACACCCTAAAGGGAAGGGAGGAGCAGGAGAAGTCTGCTGATGTGGTCATACGTATGCTGCAAGTATTGTCAACTTCTATTGATGCATTACTTGATCTAGGGTCTAAGCTTTCCTTTCTAACTCTTTTAGTTGCTATCACTTTTGAGATATTTCCTGAACTTTTTCATGATGCTATAGTGGTTAGTAAACCTTTAGGAGAAAATGTAAGAAATGATAGAGTACACAAACATTACCTAATAGTTGCACGTGGTAAGACTATGTGATAGGACATGGTTGAGTTGCCAATGCATGATTTTGACGTTATTCATGGCATGAACTTGCTTCATATTTGTTATGCTTGCATGGATTGTTATAATAGGATTGTGATATTTCATTTCCCTAATAAAGAAGAGCTAGTTTGGGAAGGGTACAACTCGAGTCATCCTAATCCCTTGATTTTGGAACCTTAAATCAAATAAAATGATGTCCAAGGGGTTATTATGTCATCTTTTGAGTGTAATAGATTTATGTCATGACATTACTTCCATAGACTCAGTGCTTGTAGTGAATGAGTTCCAAGATGTATTTCCTGATGATTTGCCTGGAGTTCCTCCCCCTCTATAATTGACTTTTGTATAGACTTAGAACCAGATAGTAAACCAATTTCAATTCCTCCTTATTGAATGGTTCTAGCTGAACTCAAATAGTTGAAGTTGCAGTTAAAAGATCTCACTGATAAGGGTTTCATTCAGCCGAGCATATCCCCTTGGGGCGCTCTAGTGTTGTTTGTGAAAAAGAAAAATAGAACCCTTAGAATGTGTATCGATTATAGGCAGCTCAACAAAGTCACTATCAAGAATAAGCATCCACTTGCCTGAATCGATGAGTTTTTTAACGAACTCCAAAAGTCTAGTTCGTCTCGAAGATCGATCTGCTTTCAAGGTACCATCAGTTTAGGGTTAGGAATGAAGGTGTTCCAAAGGCGGTCTTTCGTACCAGTTATGTTCATTACGAGTTTCTAGTTATGTCATTTGGTCTCACTAATGCACCTACTACATTTATGGATCTCATGAACAGAGTCTTCCTTGAATACCTTGAATCTTTCGTCATATTATCCATTAATGACATTCTCATCTACACTATGACCAAGGAAGAACATGAATAACATTTGAGACTAACCCTGCAGGTACTTAGACAACATTAGTTGTATGCCAAATACAACAAGTGTGACATCTGGCATAGATCAGTGACCTTACTGGGTCATGTTGTGTACGACAAAGGTGTGGAGGTATATCCCAGGGATACTGAAGCTGTTAAGAACTGGCCAAAACATCTTACTCCCACAGATATTTCTAGATTTTTGGCATTGGTTTGTTATTATCGTAGGTTCGTAGAGGGTTTTTATTCCATTGCAACCTCACTGGAAGCTTTTACTAAGAAGAAGGCCAAGTTTAAATTGACGGAGGCTTGTAATAAGAGTTAGCAAGCGCTCAAAGATAGACTCATTTCAGCCCCGGTGCATACTTTGCCTATGTGTGGTGAGAATTACACTATGTATTGTTATGCATCCAGGGTTGGTTTGGGTGGTGTTCTTATGCAGGGTAGTAAGGTGATAGCTTATGCGTCCAGATAGCTCAAGGTTCATTAGAAGAATTATCCTACTCATGAACTGGAGTTGGCAGCTGTGGTGTTTGCACTGAAACTGTGGAGGCACTACTTGTATAGGTTGCATGTGGATGCGTTCAGAGTACACAAGAGTATCTAGTACGTGTTCACACAAAAAGAGTAGAATCTATGTCAGCAGAGATGGTTGGAGATGTTGAAGAACTATGACATGAATGTCCACTACCATCAAGGTAAGGCAAATGTTGTTGCAGAGGCTTTGAGTAGGATGAGGAAGGGAAGTACATCCCATGTTGAGGATGGCAATAAGGAGTTGGTGAAACATATACATAGACTGGCAAGACTGGGAGTGCGGTTAGTATACTCTACGAGTAGGGGTGTTTCAGTTCATCCAAGTTCAGAATCATCCTTACTAGTTGAAGGCAAGGAGGGTCAACATCTGGATCATTTTTTGATGAAGCTGAAGGAAACAGTGTTTATTATGATGAATAAGTCTTTTGCTTTGGGGGTTGATTACATACTTAGGTACCAAGATAGGTTGTGTGTACCAGATGTGGATAATTTGCGGACCAGGATCATCGAAGAG
Source organism: Solanum lycopersicum (assembly GCF_036512215.1). Lineage (NCBI taxonomy): Eukaryota > Viridiplantae > Streptophyta > Magnoliopsida > Solanales > Solanaceae > Solanum > Solanum lycopersicum. The sequence goes on from NC_090805.1 coordinate 17,885,208, forward strand.
GCCTATGGTTCCACATACTCCATACTTCAAGGACCCACCAAGATGTATCATGATCTTAAAAATATCTATTTGTGGGATGACATGAAGAAGGACATTGCACATTATGTGGCCAAGTGTCCTAATTATCAGCAACTTAAGGCAAATCATTATAAACCTGGTGGTCTTACTCAAATTTGAGGTTCCGACATGGATATTGAAGACCACTAATATGGACTTCGTTGTTGGTCTTCCGCATACTAGTAGACAACATGACTCCATTTGGGTTATTTTAGACAGGATGACTACGTCTACCCATTTTATCGATTTAAAGACTACTTATAGAGCCGACGATTATGCAAACTCTATATCGATGAAATTGTGAGATGACATGAGATTTCTTTGTCTATCATTTCATATAGAGGAGCTCAGTTCACTTCACATTTCTAGAGATCGTTCCAAAAGATCTTAGGCACACAAGTGAAGCTTAGTACTGCCTTTCATCCTTAGACTTATGGGAATGGAGAGCTCACCATTCAAACATTGGAGGACATGCTTATGGCGTGTGTAATTGACTTCAAGGGAGTTGGGACAACCATCTGCCTTTGATATAGTTCTCTTATAATTACATCTATCACTCCAGTATTGGGATAGCACCGTTTGAGGCAATGTATTGTAGGAGGTGTAGGTATCCAGTTTGGTGGTTCTAGGTTAGAGATTTATCCATTTTTGGTCCTGAGTTCATTCATGAGGCCTTAGAGAAGGTTAGAGTGATTAGGGGCTAGTTGGCCACTGCTTATAGTCGCAAGAAGTCTTATGCAGACAACAGACAATGGCCCTTAGAGTTTGATATTGGTGAGCAGATCTATTTGAAGATATCACCTATGAAGGGGGTGATGAGGTTTGGCAGCTAAAGGAAGTTGAGTCCGAGGTATGCTAGGCCATATGAGATCCTGAGTGTGGGTTACTTGGCCTATCAGTTGGCATTGCCTGCGTAGTTAGCTTCTGATCATATAGTTTTTCATGTTTCTATGTTTATTATGTTCCTAGGTGATCCAGGAATGATTCTACCTGTTGAAGATTTGGGTTCACTAAAGACTTGTCGTATGTGGAGGTACATATTGAGATTTTTGATTGACAGATCAAGCGGCTGAGGAACCAAGATATTGACACAGTGAAGATATTTCAGAGGAATCATCTTCTCGAGCGTGCTACGTGGGAGGCCGAGGAAAATATGACATCCCGCTACCCTCATCTTTTCCTCTCTTGAGGTTAGACTTCCCACTCTTCTGGCTAAGTTTCCTTATCTCTCCATTCTTTGTTGCTATTTGTTGATTGTGTATTGTCACTTTGTTATGATTTTACTAGAATTATCTGAAATAGCTAGTAGTGTCATTTGGGGACGAATGTTTCTGGGGGAGATAATGTAACAACCCTAAAAACGGTTATGCTAAATAGTTCTTAATGTGATTAGAATGCCTACAATTAGACCGGGTTAACATGGATTGATCCGCATAAAACTAGACCTCTGTACCCTTACGACAGCAATGCCAACTAACTTGGGCAGTCTTTACCTCACTTAAAAAAGGGAAATCTTAACTTTGGAGGCTCTAGGGGTAAATTTGTGTTTTGCCAGTCTAAGGGTAGTATAGTAATTACCCTAAATATATAATTAATTAATTAGTATGTTAGAGGGGCATTTTGAGGAGATAAGGCCGAACATTAACTCTTAGAGTTAATTCTTGCTCCACCGGTTCGAACCTAGGTTAAAGCGATGATTGAAATTGTTTTTGTTTAAGTAGATAAATTAATCTAATTAATATTTATTATTTATTGGATGATTTAAAATAAAAGGGAAATATGATTTTTATTTTTTTTATTTATTAAAACCTTTTTTGACTAAGTCCTAAACATGACTCCTAAGACTAAGGTAACTCTCTTTCACATTCAATCTCTCTTCTCCCATTCACGTTTCTCTCTTCCAAATAACATTCAAGAAAAGAAAATTTACCAAGGTTCTTCACACTTGAAGAATTCACACAAAAATATAAGAAAAACAAACATTAATCGATTACGTAAGCAAAGAGAAGGATTTACGTCGAGTGGGGTGTTGATCTTCCAGTTTTCGACGTGTGTGGAGAAATTTTGGGGAGGCAAGTCGAGGTTTGAATGTCAAAAAGGTATGGGTTCTCTTATTTATTCGTCCCTTTTCCATGAGACCCCTAAGGTTCAGACGAATCTATTAAGAAAACTAGGGTTGTTCCCCTTTGCATGTCCCTGTCACTAGATCCCAATGATTCGTAGGATGGGTATGTTTGCTGGTATATATTAGGTGTGTATTGCATTTTCGTGATAAATATGTTCATATATGTGTGTTTCAAATCGTATGAATAACAACCTATGTGTTCCAAAACTATATGCATATGTGTGCAAAAATGTGACCGTGACTAGGTGTTCTCGGGTTAAGGCTCGAAAATTGTAATGTTAGGGTTGTGATCTTTCATACACAAACTTATGTAAATCCTGATGTTCATATGAAGTTTAATGTGGCTGAATTGAGTGAGAAACTCTTGGCTAATTTAATCTATGAAAATGCACCTAAAAAGTTCTAAATTAACTATGAAATTCCCTAAGAACTAATGTCTAACTTGACGAAAAGATGCTGAAGAAAAACTACAAAATTTCCAGTTTCAAATGTTGTGAAAAAATGAAATAAAAAAAGTGAGGTCATGGACGATTGAACCTGTGACCTCACCATGTTAAAAACCATGAAAATAAAAACGTAAAAAGTAATGGGGGGAAGAGGATGTGAACCATGGTTTTGGGCTGGAAAATGATGTATGAAAATAAGAAATGAGAGGAGTGGGGTTTGAACCCACAACATCTTGGTCAATCCGAAGGAATGAAAAGAAAATAAGTGTGAGGTGTGGGAATCGAACGACGACCTCTAGGCGTAAAATAAAAGTTAAATGAAAAATAATGTGAGGTTGTGGGGGTTTGATCCCACAACCTCATGGTCAACTCGAAGAAGCGATGGATAAAGAGATTAAAATAAAAAGTTTCTATGGGGGTTGGATCCCACAACCTCTCGTCCATGAAAGAGAAAAAGTAAATAAAAGAAATTAAAAGAAAATGACGGCGATGGGGCTTGATCTTGGGTCCCAAATCCGTGTGAACCAAAATAAAATAAATGAAAAATGTAAGTGTTGTCCAAGGGATTCGAAACCGGGATCCCTTGCCCGAATTCCATAATGATACATAAGTCATACGTGAATTAAATTCAAGAAAAATGCTGTCTACATAGATCGAAATCGAGATATTTGCATACATACAAGATTCATAAGTCTTGTACCACATAATCTTAGGAAGATATTAATCACTTAAACGAACTATAAATGAAGCCTCATGTATTGTATTTATAGACCCATAAGTCTAGCATACTTTTAAAAATAAGTGAACCAAAGATGTATGTAATGAAATGATGTAACCATAGGAGAGTTATTTAAGAGTGTAAAACACACTAAATGTCCAATTTCATTGGCACATGATGAAATTAATAATGAAATGATAAAATGAACAATGAAATGATGAAAACCTAGAAGGCTTAAGTAAGAGTATGAAATACACTAAATGGCAAAATGCATTGGCATATGATGACATAAACATTCACTTAAAAATGGTGATTAATTATGAAGTAAAAATGTGCTAATATTAATGAATGTGGTGACAAAATGATAGCAATCTCAAATGAGCCTAAGTAAATGTTACCAAAATGTACTCACCTATGAGAATGTAAAATTAATGAAGAGACCAGTCTCTATGAGCATTGTAATGAATGTATTGAGATTAACAGACTTAATACTAATGATAAGTTAAGAAATCATCAATTTAGCGATGATGTCCTCATACTAGAAGACAGCTTCCATGACGTATGAGTTGAATGTAATGGAAATTTATACTGAGCACCAATAGACTAGCCATGAGTGGTGATGCCTTCATCGGGAATGGCGGAGGTTCACATCACTCTCATTAGATGATACTGTGCGTCATGCTAGGTATGGGTCTCGTTATATCGGCTAGTCTTTAAAACTTTACTTTGAATATAGGGATCTAACAGGGTTCCATTCCCATGTACGCTAGCATCTTTTAGGTCACTTTAGCCGGTGAGTTGTCACCAACCCAAACCGGGTTGCGACTGGCACCCACACTTACCCTCCTATGTGAGTGAACCAACCAATCTAAACCTTAACATTTCAATATAATATAAACAGAAAGTAATGCGGAAGACTTAAACTTATTAATAAAATCAATAACTATTATTATTCAACATCTATTATTCCCAAAACCTGGAAGTCATCATCACAAGAACATCTACTTTCAACTACTAATTCTAAGAGTTTCTAAGAAGCTAAAAATACATAAGAAGCTAGTCCATGCCGGAAGTTCAAGGCATCAAGACATGAAGGAGAAGATCCAGTCCAAGCTAGAAGCGTTAGCTCACCCTGACGATCCGGTGTGACAAAGACTGGCTTGAGTTACTGTTGAGTCGAAGATGACGGCACGTTTGCTGCACTCCACAAATAACAAGAAGAAAAACATAAAAGTAGGGGTCAGTACAACCCACGGGTACTGAGTAGATATCATCGGTCAACTCAAAATAGAGAACAGTATATATCAAGTAATATCATAAATCAACTATAAAACTCAACATGTAGCAACAACAAGTACTATAATCATCAGTAAATACCATCAAGTTCATCCATGAGGGCTCAAGGCTCAACACCATACTCATTTGGGAATTAAGTTTTATTAAATTGAGTATATTATCATCTTCCAAGATTCAATATCTTTCTTCCTCTTGTGTCGGTACGTGACACTCCGATCCCCTACTACTATGTGTCGGTACGTGACACTCCGATTCCCTAATTCTATGTGTCGGAACGTGACACTCTGATTCCCTACATGTGTCGGTACGTGACACTCCGATCCCCTACATGTGTCGGAACGTGACACTCCGATCCCCTACATGTGTCGGCACATGACACTCCAATCGCCTAATTCTATGTGTCGGAACGTGACACTCCGATCAACTAATACTATGTGTCGGTACGTGACACTCCGATCCGCTAATATCATTCTATAAATCATCAAGCCTTTTCTATACCAAGGCATCATCAATCCCATTACTTTAATTCATCAAGCCTTCTTCTATACCAAGGCATCCTCAATCCCATTACTTTAATTTATCAAGCCTTCTTCTACACCAAGGCATCGTCATTAATAATGTATATTAAAGTTTCTTTTCAAGATTTGGGATTCAATATTTTCATCATGCTTCTCTTATCACAATCACATAATCATATTCATGCAAACATACCATTAAGCATATAGTAGGGTTTACAATACTACCAATACTTATCATTCACTATTAAGAGTTTACTTTGAAAGCATGAAAACCATAACCTACCTCCACCGAAGAATTGGAATCAACAAGCAATTTCCCAAGCTTTGATATTCCCTCTGCCTCTTGATCGATCAATTTCTCTCTCTCCTTGTTCTCTCTATTTTCTTTATTCAAACCCTCATTCTTTTACCCTAGTTAACATATAATTAAGTGTAAAAGATGGCAATAATACCCCACTAATTAACTTAGGGTTACCTCTTTTAACCCCCAAGAATTTGAGTTATTAATATAAACCCACAAAATCTATAATTAAGGAAGGAATAGTCCAAAAACGTCCCTTAAAACGTGTAAGGAAATCCGATTCTGCCTGGGATTTGTGCAACCTGTGATGGGCCGTCGTGCCTGCGACGGTCCGTCCTGCAGGTCGTCGCAAGAGTTAGAGCGTCAATTTCCACTGAACAATCTATGACGGTCCGTCACACATGTGACGGTCCGTCCTGCCATTGTTACGAAGTTCAGAGAGTCGATTTTCAGTACCCAATTTCAGATTTTCTAAGTGTTTTGAAACGAGACCCTGCGACGGTCCGTCGTGCCCATGACGGATCGTCGTTTGGTCCGTCGCCTCAGCCTGTTTTTCCAGAATTGAAGTTTGTTGCTCAAAACGACTAAACAGGTCATTACATGAGTCCACCTCTTTTCGGTGTTGGCGAGACACTAGATTTCATGATGTTCACATGATCTATGTCGGTTAAAGTTAAAGTTCCCCATAAATGAATGAGGCCATCCTCAAATGATGCACATATTGAAATGAGTGATACCAAAGTTGTTAGGATAGGATAATCAAGAGGTGAACTAGACTCAAGCAATGATACTACGTCAATCGTGATCATTGCAAAGCGAACCGGATGAATGTCTTAAACTATATCCTACGTATAGTTGGCGTTCGCACTAGCCTATGAATGAAATGAAATGAAGTACTTATGAATGAATGAAGCGGACTCTATGTTTGCTAAAGAAGGCTCCCTAGTTGATGTCCCATATGTTAATCCCTAATTTTTGGAGGTATTGATCTCAAGTCCACGATTCCAAGGTCTCATGACATATGAACGAATGATATGAAAAATCTTATGTGGTATATACAATATGTTGTGTGCAAGATGTTATGTGTTGTGTGTAATACGATAAGTATGATGATGCATGTTAAACTCATGGAATGACTTTCCTAATCCAATTTTAGAAAGCTCACTTACTTTCCTAATCCCAATTTGGCAAGTCCACTGACTTGTCTTTCAATAATCATGTCGTTAGGAAAGAGATGTTCTTAATCATGCATGTCCTTAGTGTGTGCTTGCATATACCCATAATTAGTAAAAGTATGTACTAATACCATAGAATTCTAAAATTTTAGGTGTAGACACAGGTGGAAGCTAGAGCTTACAAGTTTAAGTTGCAACTATCCGGACGTGGAGCTTTCATCTGTACTTGGTAGGACCTCATGCTTTCGAGGATTTCTATCGTTATTACCTAGCTTAGATGTAGTCTTTATTTAGTGGAGTATGTTCGTCTAGTAATTCTTTCCACATTCATTTCAGACATTGTATTGGTCCTGTTTTTGCAAGAATACATTTAATGCAATTATGAACTGTTTCTTTCATTTTATTATCTTTATATTAGATAGTTTATTTGTGAACGCCTATGATGTTAAGTTTAAAATGTTTAGAATGAAATAAGAAACCAAAAATTTCATATTTTCTTCTAAAATTAACTTAGATGAAGTAAGAACGACATGTGTAGGCTTATCTGCAACCTCAGAGAGGTCAATGACGCCGGTCTGTTTTGGGGTCTAGATTTCGGTCGTGGCACTTCATTACAATAATATCCTAACATAGCCATATACAACGACAATATTAAATGAAAGAGAGAACTGAATGTTTTTAAGACTAAAATAATATCCAATAGCAAGATAGTGAAATCATCCTCAAATAGTGAGGACCTACAAATCATGGAGAATGAGAATCCAAGTCTTCTTCAATGGCCATCTAAAAGATCAACAGTCGGAACCTACTTGATTGTACAAACATAGAAATATGGGTTAGCACACCACTTATACTAATCATGGAAACATGCACATAAAACATTTCAAAGAATGCACGAGGAAGGGACATTCACCTTATAAAACATTCTAAGACATTTGGAAGTCTTTAGTGCACATAGAAGAGAGCATATACAATATAAGGATCACAATAGCACAAGTCATGATCACAAGCAATGCAACTTATAATAACAAAGATGTATAACAAAAAGTAAACATCCTTAATGCATGACCAAGTAATGATGTATGCTAGTATACGTGAGTACATGGTCAAAACAACTCTAGCATCATGTTATAACAACAAGGCACACATAAGAGCTCATAATATTACATCATTTACAAGATCTTCACTCATAACCCAACATAAAGTCTACAAGTGCAACGACCAAGTAAAGCCCCAAAATCTTACTTAACCAAGTAAACCAAACAAATGACCATAAACAATTTCTAACATCACATAACATAGCATTAAGAGTAATCATCATCACATTTAGAAATATTGACCAATAGCATTGTTCATAAGTTAAACCAACATCATTTAGGACCATCAATAGTTAAGATCAACATATGCTTAATCATTTACTTCATATAACATAATAACAACCTTCTAAGACTTCCCTCAAAGCAAACCAGTGTAATGTATATGTAGATTCCAATTTCCCTACCTAGAGTAAGTAAACGTCTCAAGTCATCTTAGTTAGTGTTTACTTTTTTAATTCATTTTCCTTTTGGTAACACATGCCTTAACAGACATAGACAACAAGAGCTAAGTGTGGAACCCGGGGTCATGAAACCCTATACTGAAAGAAGGTAGACTACTTTCCAAAGTAGTACCAAGACATGAACATAATATTCTACGTGGATCCACTTGCTAGTATTCATATGGGGGCAACATAGTTCAATAACTAGTAGACCTGTTGGGGTCCCTGTTTATGGTTATTGCATTATAGTCTCCAATCTAATTAGTAAAATAATTAACGTACCTTCCCTACTGTGGAAGGGATATTACTCACTACTAGTTCATTGCCAAGCTAGAGTCTCTTTTGAAATGTCTTTATGCCTTTATTATTCATCATAGCTTAGTTTATGTCAGAGAAGACTAACCTCTTGCATATCATAGTTATTTTCTAAATTTGAATTGATTGATAACATCCTTTGAATACAACGCTCATGTGTGACATCAACACATTATCATCATCATCATGTAATAATAAGAAACATAGGCAGTTCATTACCATCTTTATATAATCACATCTTAAGAATAATCTAACAATGACCTAATCAAGACGTTTCAATTTCATCATCATAACAACACAAAGTTAATCCAATCACAAGGCATGTTTCAATTGAAATTCATCACCATGTAAAAGCCATCTCAATTGAAGTAATGTTTTGAGATAACAAATTCTTACAAATTCCTCCTTCAAAAGACATCATTACTAATTAACACAATTACTAGTTCAATTGCTTCATTGCTAATCAATTCAACATAAGTTCATCTCCTGAGGTTAGGGAATTTTAGTTAGTTCATGATCTATTTCGCAAACTAGGTTAAATCATCACGAGACAATGTAATTGAACCATACTACATTTTAATCTAATCATAATAATTAAATGAAAACATAAACAATACAATTTAGAAGATCAAGTTCGTATTAGGGAGAAACCCATATGAAATCATGTCTTCGGAAAACCAATTTTTGAAGATTCCTTTGGGGAATGGAATCGCAAAGGTGAAAGTGTCCCATACCTTGATTTTATTTTAAGATTGATGATTAAATGTGACCTCTTGAATCCCTAGCACCCTTAAACCTTTGTCTCCTGTGGATTCTTTTCTGTGACAGAGAAAATATAGAGAAGGAAGCGTAATATGGGTTTGGGAATTGTGAAGTGTTACATTGGGTTAAGGGTTAGGGTTTTCTTATATAGTATCTTAAATAACATAATTAACCACCCCTTAACCCCTAATTAAACCCCTAACAAATAAACTAATTAATTTTACTTACTAAAACTTAACAGTAAAATCTGAGACAGACCTAAGATTCCCTTACCTACTGGTCGTAAGTTAGTCGACGACCATGCGCCCACCCACTGTACAAGAAACTGTCATAACGTTTAGAGAGTTGTCATTTTGGACATTTCAGAAAAATGGCCAAGTTACATCGACGGAGGCATAAAATCCCTGTTCATTCACCTAAGCCTCCTCGCCTACAACCATAGGTAGACAATGTCTTTGATAGCTTTTAGGCAAAGATTTAAGGGTCCTCCTCAAGGGACATTAGGGTGGTCCCTTGACAGTCTTACATAAACGTTTCGAACTTAAACATGTTCCAATACGAGTTTGAGAGCTTTCCACAATATCTCAACAAAATGCGACTAACAAAACCTCATTAAATAGACTAAAGCACACTAGCACCTCTTTCACTAGTCTTCGCACGTCATGAACGCTCCTTGACGTCTTTAGTCTAACACTTCCTGAATGACCTATAAACATTTTTTTACCTTAAAAAATTGGTACAAACCTTAGACAAACATGTGATGCTCTATATTAAGTCTTGAACTTTCAGAGTGTTACACTATCCCCCCCCCCCTTAGGAACATTCATCCCTCAATGACACTAAAATCTTTTGAAGAGAAAGGATAGACTCAATTGTAGAATCCAAACTAACAACATGCATAATCAGCCAGATTTACAACTCAATTCAACAATCAACATGTCATTCACACATAGAAACTCAAAAAAACTTTTAGCACATATAAGAGCTCAACTTCACCACATGATGAATTTCCTTCTCAAATACAACATGAGCTCAACAACACAAAAGTCCCTTATGAAAAAACTTCTTTCGAAAAACATCAACATTGTCAATATCATTTGAAAAAGGCAACACAATATCAAAAGACACAAAATGTATCCAATTAAAAAAAGAGCATTTTCCTTGAAAACTTATTTTATCATAAACCCATACCATGAATTATGCATATCTTTACATAACCAGTCAAATGCATATTTAGTAATATTTTCATTATTAATGGGTATAAATATCTTTAGTTAGCAAAGAGATGATGAAAATAGGATTCCATGTCAGCTTTGGCCTCCCATGTTGCTCCCTCAACTAGTTGGTTCCTCCATTTTACAGAGGCCACCTCCTTGTTTCTTAACCTCTACACTTGTCGATCAAGGATTTCTATTGGAACCTCTTCATATGGGAGATTCTCATCCACTTCTACATCTTCAATAGGAAGTATGGACTTGTGATAACAAATGCAGTTATTAAACATGGAGGCATGAAATACCGGATGAAGCTAGCTCACTATGTAATCTCATCTCGTATGTCACCTTACAAACCCTTTGAAAAAATTCTTAGGGACCCATATAATGAGGACTTAACTTCCCTTTGTTTCCCTATCTCATCAAACCTTTCATGGGTGAAATATACAAATACAATTTATCAACTTCTTCAAACTCTAACTCTCTTCTCCTATTAAAGCAAAAGACATTTGCCGACAATAGGTAGTTTTTAATTTGTTTCTTATGATATGGACCTTATCCAAAGTCTAATAAATATATTTTCAACCAAGAAGTGAAGACTCAAAATCTTCAAACAAACAAACTAATTATATACATCTCCTACCAAGCAAAGCTTCAAAAGGAGACATGGCTATATTAAAATGCTAACTATTGTTATAAGAGGACTCAACCAAAGCAAAGTGTTCATCCAATCTTCCTTTGAAATCATTGACACAAGCTCTATGCATATCCTAAAGAGTTTGAGTAGTACGCTCCGCTTGACCATCCATTTTAGGATGAAAAGTGGTGCTTAAGTATAATCTTATACCCAGCAGTTTTTTAATCGGCCTACAAAACCTAGATGCTAATTGTGCTTTCCTATCCGATGTGATGGATAAATGAATACAATGAAGATTTACAATCTAATCTATTTAAATCTCTTAATAATCCTCTGCTAACTAAAAGGACTTAACAAGAATAAAATTAGCGGATTTTGTCAATATATCCTTTACTACACATATAAAGTCATTTTGCGTTAGTGTCCGTGGCAAAACCACTAAAAAGACCATATTAATGTGTTCCTACTTTAAAGGGGAACTTGGATTTCTTGAAGAAAGCCACTCGGCTTTTGGTGCTCATCTTTCACTTGTTGCCATTTCAGATATTTCTCAAGAAAGGGTGATATGACCCTTTTCATGCCATCTCACCAAAACACTTCCCTAAGGTCATGATACATCTTAGTGGAACCCGAATGAATCGAATAACGAATGAGTCACTAAGATTACTAGGAACCAATTTCCTAAACTCTATAAATGATGAATTAAGGTGTTGCTTAGAATTCACATCAACAAACAAAGACAACTCGTTATTATGATGAACCATAAAACTACCACTTGGAGAATCTTTTAATCGAATACCCAAATTAGACAACCAATGGACATCTTTCACTAGGTATTTCTTGCCTCTTTAACATGAGATACACTACCAATGGTCATACGACCTATAGCATCCACAACTACGTGACCTTACCGTGGTGTTAAAGAACACTGATGTCGGAATCTTTCAATAATTCCAACAATCTTTATTGTCATAGATTAAACTCCTTTAGGGTAAACTTATATTAAAGAATATTATGGTCAGTATACACATCAACATGAACACCATATAGGTAATGCATCAATATTTTCATGGAAAACACCACGACCGCGAACCCAAGATCATGATTTTGAGAGTTCTTCTCATGAATCTTAAGTTTTCTAGAAGCATAGGCTATAACCTTCCCGTGTTATATAACGACAGAACCCAATCCCACTCAGGATGCAACACAATATACCACAAAACACTTAGTACCCTCTGGTAAGGTTAACACTAGAGCGGTGCCAAGCCCAACTTTCCTGATTTTAAACCTTCTTTGACAATCCTTCGACCACTCAAATTTCACATTCTTTTGGGTAAAAATAGTCAAAGGATATGTAATAGACCCAAACCAATCAACAAACCTTCTATAGTAACTGGCTAGACTCAAATACTTCTTATATAAGTTGGAGCCAATGGTATAGGACAATTTCTAACTACTTCGGTTTTCTTTGAGTAAACCTCTACACCCTCACTAGTGATGACATGACCAAGAAATGCCAACAACCATAACCAATACTCAAATTTGATATACTCAACAAATAATTTATGCTCCTTCAAGACCTGTAACACCACTCTCAAATGACCTATATGATCACCCTCATTCTTTGAATACAAAAAGATGTAATCTATGAAAACAATCATAAAGAAATATAGGTCGTTTCGGAAAACCTTATTCATAGGTCAATAAATTCCTCTCAAGCATTAGTCAACTCAAAATACAACACACTAAACTCATAGTGACTATATCTTGTTCGCACAGTCATTTTGGGAATATCTTAATCTCTCACCCAAAGTTAGTGATATACCGACCTTAAGCCAACTTTGGAAAAGTAGATTTACCCTTGTAGTTGATCAAAGTACTCATCAATCTGAGGCAAAGGATACTTATTCTTTATGGTCACCTTATTAAATTTGCCGGTAATTGAATGTTGTTCTATTACCTTAACTAGATTCTCACATGTTTATCTAAGTTTAGTAACAGTTTTATAAGGCATAAAATAAGGTTAATAAACCATTTAGGAAGTCGTGGAGTCAAGATATCAAGAAACGTCCATGACGTCCGAAATCTAGTCTAATTTAAATAGTGAAACGTCCTTAGGTTTCAGGAAGTTTAGATCCGTTGTATGAGGTATAAAACTTGTAAAATGACATTGAATAGGTAAAAAATCGTAAATCAAGTGAAAATATTCAGGTCCGGCCCCGTCAAGGGCCGCCCTAGGGGTCCACAAAAGGACCCCAAACTTGGCTTGGCAACCTGGAAAATTACACATAGGAGAAACAAGTCCGCTTCGCAGTCTTGGATGGCCCTTTATCAAATTTCAAGTCTGCATCTCGGTAAGGTCACTGATCCCAATGTCTCGAAAATTAATTACAAAAATCTGCGTGAACAAATACGTGTCGCGGACTTGTTCCCCGATAAAAATCTAAATTTTGGAATTTATGTTTTACTTCATTAAAAAGTCAACTTAAGTGAACCGTCTTTTGGGTATTTCATGGGAGATATATATATTTATTTTAAATAGGTTTTTCTAACATTTTACTAACCCAAATAAAATCCCTAATATCAAAACCCAAAAGCTCTCACCTCTCTCTACTTTCTCTCTATATTCAACATCCATTGAAAAATGAACAAAGCTTGAAAAAGAAGACCAATTTATCAAGGATTTAATTTGAATTTCTTGGATTAATCTTCGTTAGGCTATGGGTTCTTCCCTTCTGGGATTCCTTTCCCCAAGAAGTCCTCTTAACGTTAATTTCAAAAAACACCCAATTCAAAGGTTTTTTCTATTCTAATGGGTTTTGTTTTGTTAGTTGATAGTTGATTTTGATTAATTGTGATTTCCTATGAATAATTTAGTGTTACTTTTTTGTTATAGATTTTAATTGATTGAACTTCATGTAGATCATGTCCTTTCCCCAAATTCCCCAATTTTTGGATGTTGTTTATGAATTTAGTGGAACTGAAGAATGTAGTGATTGTTAGACTTTTTTATATATATTTAATTCATCCATGGACTGCCTATGGTTATTTATTGTTGATAGTGGATCTTTTTTTTCTGAAGAATTCATCATGAACATGATTCCCCTTAATCCTAGGTTATGATTTGAAGTTAATAGGCATAGTGATGATGTAATGACTTCATTATTGTGTTAATTATTATATAATTATGGTATTACACCCATTATTTGGTTGAATTTGATTGTTGATGTTAAAACCTTGATGATTGCTTGTGAAGGAGATAGGGGTAAGTCTTGTAATCTTAATCCTTTACTTCAATTCTGATTAGTTTTATTTAGTGATGATGTTGTATTGAAGTATAACTTATGATATTATTGCTAAGGGTTGGTATTATGTTGAGTTGGAATGTCTTGAATTATGACTTGTGAGTTTTTAGGTAAGATGTAATGATATAAGGATGGTTATGATATACGCATGTGCATTATCATAATGTGAATATGTGAATGTACAAACCTCTGATGTGTTAATTGTTATTAAAGGACAATGGTGATACAATTCATATTGAGCTATGATGATTATTATATAAATGATAGACTCTATAACCTAAATTAAGCTACGAGGATTAATAAAGGCTTAATAATATTTCACAAAGGACTCTATCTCTGCACCTACTGACTTGTAAGTAAAGGGTGTCGCCTTCCCAAGGATGGAAAGTAGGGTTCACCATGGTTCTCACAAGGTGGATAGCCTCATAGTACAAAAATGGAATAGAGTGATGTTTTCATGACAGCCCCAAGCTCCATAAATTATATTTCCACCATAGGTATAGTAGCTATTGATCAACCTAGATGATATGTTCATCCATGGTACTACTTTTGCCAGTAGACCACCTTCTATCGATGTAAAGTTTTACAATACTAGATTCAAAACTTTGATCTTGTGGTGTAAGTCGGTTAAGGAAAGTGTTCCAGAAAGTAAAATGAGGTAATGAAGTAAACACTAACCAAATTGGCTTAAGGTGTTTCACTTAGCCTAGGTAGGGGTATGTCACTCTACAATTGCCTTGCACTAGTTTTCCTTGAAGGAAACCTTAGGAGGTTGTTCTTATGTTTTTATGATCTTAAAAAGTGACTATTATGTATATGTTAACTTTACATGTTATTGATACTATATGGTGTTAGTTTAATTTATGAACATGTTATTGGTCTATATTTCCTTTGTATGAGAAGATTACACTTGATCCTATGTTAGGTGAATTTAGGTCCTTTATTTGGTTTATTTGATGAAGTAGGGTTATCGGGTTTACTTGGTCATTGCACTTTTCGGCTAAATAATATGTTGTGGGTAAGGGTCTTGATTATACTATAATATTATGAACTCTTTTATGTATTGACATTACTATACTTGATGATGTTTGTCTTGTGTTGTGTTTCACCTTGACTTAAGAGTTACGTGTTCTTTGGTTAATATGGGTTATTGGATGTGCATAACGCTTTTCAAAGTAAATTAGCATGTTTTGAGCAAATGTCCATTTTAGCATGATTTAACATGTTTATGTGCATATACTTATACTTAGTACAAGTGTGTACTAATCCATGTTTTATGTTTATTACAAAATGTAGGGTCCGGCCATTGAGCTTATAGAAGGCCTTTGAACACTACTTCGATATTCCCTAAGTGTTTGGCAATTTCTCACCTTTTGAGGACGATACCAATATCAAGATATTGATGGTTTTCTAGTTGTAAGACTTCTATTTCTCTCCTTTTCATTTGCAGACGATTGTTATATAAGACTATATGAGGCTCTTTGTTGTAATGAAGTATCGGTTAAGCCCAAATTGTTGTATTCGTTTTAGGTGGTTCTAATGTGAGACATATTATAGAATTCCTATGAGACTATGTTCCTATATCATGTAAGTGTAATAAAAGTAGAAGACTATCTAGTGATTCCTATTGTGAGGAGTCTGAGTGAACTCCATAAATATATAATGTGTAAGTGAGAGGTCTATGTAAACCTTAATGTAGAACTAAATATTAAGTTTTCAATTTTAAGCATTTTTAACTTATGAATGTAATGATGTAATCTAAGAGGCTAGTCTCAGACCACGAGGTGGACGCCGCCGCCAATTACATCTAGGGGGTGCTCCCCGAATGTGACAGATACACATCCTAAGTGACCAATTCTTCTTTTTTACAAATAGGACCGGAGCACCCCATGGCAAATACTAGGTTTGATAAAGCCTTTGTCTATTAAATCCCTGAGTTGAGCCTTCAACTCTTTCAATTCGATCGGAGCCATCCGATAAGGAGGAATTAGAATGGGATTTGTATCGTGTAGCATGTCAATACCAATATCAATTTCCCATTAGAGAGGAATTTAAGAAAGATCATTATGAAAGACGTCCTGAAATTGCCTCACTACAGAGACTAACTCAATGAGAGGAACTTTAGCGTCTAAATCTTTGACTCTGATAACATGGTATTAACACCCTTTCGAGATCATCTTACACGCTTTTAGACAATAAATAATAAGAACTCTAGGAATAGATCTTCTTCCGTTGAACTCTAATACGGGTTCATTAGGAACCTTAAACTTAAAAATTGTTTTACTACAATCAATGAAGCAAAACAAGCATGCAACAAATCCATTCCTAAAATGAAATCAAAATCAACAATATCATGTTTTACTAATTCAACATCGGTAACTCTACTGGGCAAGATTAGAGGACAATTTGTAGTTACCCTCTTTGCAACCACTGAATCACCTACCAGTGTAGTCATAATGAGAGGTTTATTCAAGATATCAGGCAAAATATCAAACTTTCTAGCTAGCAAAGGAATAAACAATGACAAGGTAGCACCCTGATTAAGTAAAATATAAACATTTCAGGAGAAGCCTTGTCAAAAACCAGTCACCTTATTGGGAGAACTCTCTTATTCACCCATATAATGGAGAGTATAAAAGTGATTTTTCCTTGGATCATCAACATTAGAACCAATTACCTTCCAACTTCCCTTGTCTTGCCCCTTCACAGACTAACCTTGTGACCATTTTAACCAAATCCTAAATAATTGTCCGTCCCAACAAGGAATTCACCAATATTTTTCTTTCAACACTTTTCACTAGTAGGCTTATTTATTAGTTAACTAGTACCTTTTCCATTTTAAGTCTTAGGTTTAGACACCCTATCATCATGAGCTTTGGGAAAAAGTGAAGCGACTTTATTTGAGAACCTCTTCTTAAATCTTAGCTTGTCTTGAATTTCCAACCTTCCCTTTGAAGAACCACTTTCATAAGACTTTTCCTTCTTTGCCTCCCTTTTCATCCTCCTCTGTAACTTTCATCAACTTGTTAAACATCCATTAGACGGGAAATATTAACATTATTATGAAGCATAGCCGAATGACATTCTTCCACCAAGTCATCAAACACTTGTTTAAGAAAACAAGTCATCTCATCCCTTTGGTTAGACACCAAGGATGGAGCATACATAGTTATTTTGTAAACTTTATGGAGTTGTAAAGTATACGCATACCTTCTTGATGAAGGTTTATGAATTCTTCAACCTTAGCTTCCCTCAACTCTCTAGTAAAGAACCTATCAAGGAAAGCTCTCTTGATGATCTCCCAAGTTAACGGACCACCTGTTAGTGCTCTATTATCCCTTCATCGAGTGTACAAAGATTGCGCCACATTTCTGAGTTGATAGGCGAAAAACTCGACCTTTTCATTCAGAGTCACACCTATGGCATATAAGATTCTTTAGACCTCATCAAATATGTCTTGAGGGTCTTCATCTACTTTTGACCCGAAAAACATAGGATGGTTAGTCCTAGTAAATTCTATAAAATAAGACGACGTAGTGCTAGCATAATCAGGCACACAGGGCCCAACTTGTTGGTTAAATTAAGACGCCATGGCTTGTACTTTAAAAGAGACTGGTATTAGCTTTTGAAGTCATGTCTTTTGCCAAGTTGATAAAAGCTTCACTTATTTGTCCATTGGTAATCTGTAGAGGTACAGTTGGAACTTGATCACCTATAACAACTTTCTCAAGTGGAGGGACCTGATTGTCTTGCAGAGGAGCTTGGTTCATGAGCCTCCACATTTGCAGTCCCATCCTAGGACCTTCGTGTAGCTGTTCTTCGAGTATTCATACATATAATCATAAAAAACCTTAGGTGAAAAGAATACATAGCGTAGACTCTAGATACACGACATATAATTACAAGAAAGATGATATTTCCCTAAGAATCACATAGTCTCTCATTCATATGTGTGGAGCGCTTCACAATTATGAATAAGAATCTATATATATGTAGTTTTAGAAAGAAATCAATCCTAAAAATATTAAACCTCATGTTTTGTAACAAGTTTGTCACATCCGGGGAACACCCCCTACATGTAACCGACGTCGACATCCCTAGAGAGGATTTACACTAGTCTCTTAGCATTCGTCACAACATGTCATAGGTTAAATTGTGGAAAATTTGAAACTTTTCATCTACATCTATGTATGAGGTTTACATAGACCTCTCGCTTATACATAATATATAAATAGGGAGTTTACATTTACTCCTCGCACAGGAAGCATTACATAGGATTCTACATTTTTACACATACAATATAGCAACATAGTCTAATAAGAAAGCACTACATAATAATCTATTTTGTTCCACATATAATATATCAATATAATCTAAGAAGAAGATTAGGATAAGCCTCACATTTATACCATAAAAATCATATACAACATTTGGGAATTATCCTATACTTCATTATAATAAAATCCTCATATAGGCATACAAAATGGTAGTCTTCAAATGAATGAAAAAGAACTATAAGTCTTTATGACTAAAATAATATCTAATAGAAAGATAGTGGCATCATCCTCTGAAAGTGAGGATCTACCAAACTTGGAGAATGATCATCACGTCTTCTTTAATAGCCATCAAAAATTTCAACGACCGTAACCTATATTATTGTAGATACGTAGAAATATTGATTAGCACACCACTTTTAGTAAGTATGGAAACATGCACATAAAATGTTTGAAATAGTGCATGAGAAAGAGACCCCCATTTCACATTACACCATAAAACAATCGTAAAAACCATGGACACTCTTGTGAGGGTCTAGACTAGGTCTTAGACTTTCATAGTACTAAAATAGTGGTAACGCCCTAGCGACTAAAATCCTCCCCCAGTAGCTTGCAAGGAACCACTGAGCTATTTTAATATTTTCAAAACACCCAGTACACATATAACCTTCAACCAATGACACACAGAAAATATTGTCCATCCTAAGATCTATTTTGGGAGTTTCATTCTCCTGAATTCAGTTTTGTAAAGTCGTATATGTTTCTGAACGGCTTATTTACCCATGTAATAAATTTTTTTAACTAAATAAACCTATTTTTACATCAGGTAATTTCTTCCTAAACATGGATGTTCATTGGGTACCCCAATTCATCATGCAAGTTCACTATTTATTTAACATAAACATTAGCCAATTGTTTGGCATTATAATAGATTCTTACTAGAATAAAATGGGATTACTAAATCAATCTATCGACCACTACTCAAATAAAATTAAACCTACCCAAGGTCTTCGGAAGATGAATAGAAGGATGTTCTCTCCCAGTAGATTCTAGAATTTGGGACCTTTGAAATATACCTACAGCACTTTAATTTTCTTATTTCACTTGCTTATAATTTTTCATAGAGACACAAACTCCTTTATAAACCTCTTCACGCCCGGCCACCGATAAATTGGCTTAAAACCTCGGTATATCTTTGTTACACCCGGATGAATGGAATATCTAGACCTATGAGATTCCGTTAAAAATTTATAAATCAAATCATCAACTCGAAGTAACGTAAATCCTTTTTTTAAAACTCAGCACACCATCCGCATCACGAGTTGTCTCTTGTGTCTTACCGTTCACACTGTTTTTCAATTAATTAGAATTTAAATCCTCAAATTAAGTTGCCTTGATCTTTTCAATGAATGTTGTTGTCACTTCAATGCTAGAAAACACCCCACCATTTTCTAAATGCCCAACTACTTGAATTTTGACTCCAATGTCTAGATTTACTTAGCCAAAGGTCTCTTGGTTACACTTAAATAAGCTAAAATATCCATACTCACAATTTTTTGACTCAAAGCCTCTACCATAACATTAGTCTTACTATGATGGTATTGAAAGGTGACATCATAATTTGTAAGTACCTCTATACACATTGGTTTTATCAAATTCATATCCTTTCAAGTTAAAACGTGTTGCAATCAGTGCATACTTCACACTTGACACCATTGAGTCAATGTAGCCAAATGTTTTTAAAAAACTATCGCAACCATTGCCCAGTCATGTATTGGATAATTCCTCGCATAAACCTTCAATTGATGCATGGCACAATCTATAACATTCTATTCCTTCATCGACAGAACACCCTAACAAGAATGTGAAACATCACAATAAATAATAAAAGTTTTACCTTCCACCGGTAATGCAAGGATAGGTGCACTGGTAAAGAGAGTGTAAAGCTTTTGAAAGCTCTTGTCACGGGTTTTAGTCTATTGAAATGGTTGCTCCTTTTTGCATAATTTTTCAAGTTAGTGGAAATATAAAAAAAAATTGGAAATCGACGATAGTAGCTATCGAGCCCCACAAAATCCCTAAATTCTCTTTGAAAGCTAGTACGAACACAATTCTTTAGCGCTTCAATATTTTGGGGCATACCACTAGCACTTCTTTTGAAATTACATGCCCCAAAATACTATCGAAGTGAACTAAAAATTACACTTAGAAAATATAGCATACACTCTTGTTTCCATAGAATACCAAAACAATACAAAGATGGTTGACATGCTCTACTTTACTTTTCGAATAGGCAAAAATATCATCAATAATGACTATAACAAACAAACGAAAGAATTTTTTGACAATCCTATTCATGAACTTCATGAAATCATCAAACGCATTAGTTAAACTAAAATACATAACCAAAAACTCATAGTGTCCATAGTGAGCTCTTAACGTTGTTTTGGTCACATCCTTAGGCTAATTTTCAACTAGTGGTAGCAATACCTTCCATCAATTTTAGATAAAACAGATGAATCATTCAATTTATCAACAAGATCATCTATTCGAGGAAAAAGGGAATTTAGTTGGAATAGTGACCCTATTCAATTACCTCTAATCTATACACATTCTTAATCTTTAATTATTTTCGTAACAAACAAAACTTGAACAACCGGTAGGGTAAAAAAAACATGAATAAATCCTTTATCAAGAATTTTTTAGATTTTTATCTTAAGCTTTATTAATTTTTTCAGAGCCATGCAATATAAAGGGGTAGATATCGGACGAATCTCTATCTAAAGGTATTTTAACACTTTGAAAATCGAAGACGTGTTCTAGAGGCTAACATAAGTATCCTAAGTTCTAGACATTGTCTTAAGATCAGTTTTAATGATTATAAGTCAATAAGGAGGTCTAGAAACCAAAACGTCCATGACGTCCAGAAACTACTTCAAGGAGGTACTAGCGTGCCTTAACATATTTGACTAGCTTTTAAGAGTTGGATATTCATGAATTATGGTGAAAGGGTGTATAACATGTATTTAAGTTGATCCATGTCAGAAACATTCGGGTATAACTCCCTAAGGAACAACCAAGCATCCTTGAGGAGTACCTTTGCATTATGGGGTCAAGACCACCTGGGCAGTGTTCATCTATAAGGCAAACGACGAAGCGTATGTTGATCGACAGGGCGTCGATTTCATACATCAACAATCACTTAGACAAATCATTTGAAGGCATAATTATCATATTCTCTGACCAAGAAAACGGATGTTTAACATGGAGGTAGAGATTGGCTATCGACGGACCATTGATCCATCGATTGTGGTCTCATCGATGGGGCCTGTAATTTTCTGCCCATTTTTTATTAGTTCCAATTAATTAATTAAGGGGTCAAGTTTTTACTAAGGGTTTAGGGTAGGTCTAATTAAGTAAATTAATGACCTATATAAAGACCCTAACCTAAATAAGACTAACCTAAGATCATAACTCACAAACCCAAATTCTCTTCCATCTCTTTTCTTTTTATCTCTAGTAACGACTCCATTGAAGACAAGGATAGGGGAGGTTTTAAGGGCTTTGTAGGGTAAATTTATTTAAATACTCCTAATAAATTAACAAGTAATAGGATCTTATTCTCCATTGAGACCTCTTTCCTCAAACGGTTCCATCAAATTGATTTCCAAAGTAAATTTTGCAAGTGGTTTTTCATCCGATACGAAATTGATGTTATGAATTGATTTGTTTATGATTTATTTTGAATATTTTGAATATATTAACATGAATTATAACTTAATTATGATATATCTTAATTGTTTGGTGTAGTTTGTAAAAGATGACCTTTTCCCCTTAACCCTAGGTTTTGATCTTGAGATGAATTAGGTTGTATTGGTTAAATTGACTTTTGTAATAATTCAATTAATACTAGGTGATATTTTTACATTAACCATAAATTTACTAGTGTGATTTACAGTCTTTCATGCTAGTTATTGAGAAAATAATCTAGGTTATGAAGTATGTTGTGAATTCACCTAAGTATCTTGTCTTAAGCATCGATCTAGTATTGAATTATGATGAAGTGATTCTTCTAGCCTTGTTATCATGGTGACTATTCACTTATGATGATGCATACCAAAATTAAGATTAATTGATGGTTGTGGGAAGACCTTAATGATTAATTATGAAGGAGACTTGGTAAGTGTTATGATCCATATCCTTTAATGCAAATTATGGTTAGTTGTGATTAATTAATGATGTTGAATTGTAGAATACCTCGTATTTGGGTTGATAGGGTAGTATGATGTTTAATTGAAATTTCTTTACCATGATTGTGAGGTTTTTGCTTAAGATGTAAATGTTATAAGGATAGTAAATGATTTACCGATTTGCCTTATCATGATATGAGAATGTTAATGTAATAACCTCACCTATATAAATTGTAATTAAAGGACAATACTCATGCAATTTTTATAGATCTTTGATGATGATGATATTATACAAGGGTTAGACCCTATGACCTACAATAATTTATGATGATTAATAAAGACGTTATAGACATTTCAAGAAAGGGACTCTAGCTTAGCATCGAGTGAACTAGAGTGATGAGTGTCCATTCCTACATAGGGAAGGTACAATCACTAATGTAGTCTAGATATTAGAAACTATAATTATGTATCATAATGAGGTTCCCAATTATATGTCCTACTTCTTGAACTATGTTTCCCCCATAGGAATACGAGCTAGTTGATTTACGTAGTTGCTATGTTCATATTTTGTTACTACCTTGGCAAGTAGTCCGTCTTCTATCTATGTAGGGTGCTATGAATATAAATTCCACATTATCTCATGTGGCCTATGTCAGTTAAGGCAAGATGTTCCTAAAAGGTAAAATAAACTAAAGTAATGAACTATAACTAAGGTGACCTAAGGGGTTTAGCTTAGTCTAGGTAGGTTATGGGACTCCACCTAAACATTGGACTAGTTAGACTTGAAGGGAGTCTTACGAGGATATTCTTATGTATATATATTCTTATAAATTAAAATGATATATTTATGGTGATATTACATGTAAATGATTATATGTGTGTCTATTGCTCTTATCAACATGTATTTGGTCTATAATACTAAAGGTATGCTATTGTGTACTATTAATTTTATGTTATGGAAAGTGGGATGTTATTATTCTTGTTTAATTAATTGATTGAGTAAGGTTATGAAGCTTTGCTTAGTCATTCCACAGATTTGCTTGATAAGGGTTATGCGTTATTGCCTTACCTTTATTATGATGACATGTCGTCCTATTCATGCTTGTTGCTATTATGACTTGATGATAGAGTTACTTGATTATGTGTCTAATTATAGTATGTGTATGTTGGCTTCACTAGTTTCAATATTGTTGGTCTTCTGATGTACATGCCTATGACTTCAAGAATATGTCCTAAGTGCTTCGGTATGATCTTGTTTATAATGCATAAGTATTTTCAAGAAAATTGCATATCTTTGTGAAATGTCCCTTTTCTTAGCACGATTTTAATGTATGTGTGCATATGGTCTCACACTTAGTACAAGTGTTGTACTTACCCCATTATTCATTTTCCCCAACATTTTAGGTTCTTGTTGTTGCAGTGCTTTCGCAAAAGACTTGTAGAAGTCTTGGATCTATTATTCATCAAAAAAAGATAGGTCCTCACTTTCTGAGTATGATGCCACTATCTAGCTAATGGAGTTGTTTGAGTTTTAGACTATTATGTTGTTTCATTTTCATTTGGTATGGAATATTTTATAGCCCATGTCAGGCATTCTTGTATGGGTTATGCCCAAGTTCTTACACTCTTATTAGATGGTTATGGTGAGACGACTATTATGACTATATTATATTTTATATATGTATGTGCAATAATAGTAGAAGACTAACTAATCTTCATATATATATATATATATATATATATATACATATATGTATGTATGTATGTATATGTAGAGGTATATGTAAACCTCCAAGTAGATGTAATGAAATATTCTATATTTTCCTCTAAATTTGACCTAGGATTGTAATGATGGAAGCTAAGAGACTAGTCTTAGTCGTCAAACAAGATGACGACGCTAGTTACGTCTAGGGTTAATTCCCAGATATCAAAAACTTTTTATTGGAGAATAAAGATGAATTATCTTAGAGTTACTTTCTCTCTCAACCATATCTATGAAAGGTCGTATTCATAATTGTGAAGTGCGCCACACATACGGGTAGGAACCTATGTGATGCTTAGGAAACTCTCACTTTCTTGGAAGTCCAATATCGTGCCTTTGTATGTGTGAACTCTATGTGTTTTTGCATCTAATCCTATTATTGTGATTATAAAGAAATGAATACTATAAGGATTGTGGAACAAATACTTGAAGAAGAGATTGCCAATGCGGGAGTTCATCCCCATGGTGATCAAGTTCCTCCCCTTGAGGAAGGTATGAATGATGACCAAGCTCTAGCAAATACTCCTCCATAGACGGATGACAACATAAGGGCTGCTCTTTTTCAAATGTCCAAATCCATCACTGCCCATGTATAAATCGCCACTACTCAAGCTCAAGCCATGATTTCCCAAGCTAATCTGGAGGTTGTACGAAGGGAAAATCAACAAGTTTCTACTATGGGCTCTCATCTAAGGGACTTCACTACGATTAATCCTCCTACTTTATATGGGTCCAAGGTTCCCTATTAATTTTTTTATAAGATTTAGAATATTCTCTGTGCTATGGGGTTGTCTACTAGTGAGAGTATGAGCTAGCCACTTACCAACTAAAATATGTGGCCCAAACTTGGTATGTCTAATGGAGGGACAATAGGTCGTTAAGGGGTAGATTGGTGACTTCTAAATTGTTCAAGAAGGCATTCCTTGATAGGTTATTTCCTAGGGAAAAGAGGAAAACCAAGGTGGTCGAGTCCATCAACCTTCCGTAAGGAGGTATGAGTGTTCTTTAATACTCTTTTAAATTCACTAAATTGTAAAAATATGCTCCTACTTTGGGTTTTTACCCTAGAAATGAGATGAACCGCTTTTTGACAGGAGTGTTGAATGTATTAAAAGTAGAGTGTCATTTAGATATGCTACATGAAAATATGACCATTGCTCATATCATGGTTCATGTTAAACAAGTGGAAGAGGCAGGAGCTAGAAAGAAGATTAGAGATGTCAAGAGGGCAAGATTCTTTTGATAATGGTTCTTCCAAGAGTAGGCTTCAAATTAATGACAAACCTATGTTCAAGAAGAGGGTACCTAATCAAGTTCATTCCAAGTTCCCTATGGCTCATTATGATAGGGTTTCTAACCCAAAGCCGAAGAAGGGAAGGGGTACTACTTCAACAATCGAAAAGCCAACTTGTGGAAACTGTTGCAAGAAACACTATGGGATTTTATTAAGGGGACATATAATTTTTATTGTTGTGGTAAATGTGGGCACAAGGTTAGGGATTACCGTAGTGTGAGGGGTCAAGACAAGGGTAGTGGTAAAGTTCAAGCTTGTGGTTCTAATGAGGATCAAAACAAGAATCTCTTCTATGCCCTCCACTCTATGGGTGAGCAAGTGACTTCTCCCGATGTGGTGATCGGTATGTTGAAAGTCTTTTCTATTGATATATATGCCTACTTGATCTCGGTGCTACCTTATCATTTGTTACTACTCTAGTAACTAAACTGTTTGACATTTTTCCCGATATATTGCATGAACATTTTATGTTGTAAACCCCGGTAAGTGAGTCAGTTGTTACAAAAAGGGTATATATATATTATCCTATAATGTTGGCAAAGAGAGTTTCTTATGTTGAGCTAGCTGAACTTTATATGATTAATTTTTATGTCATTTTAGGTATGGATTGTTTTCATGCTTGTTTTGCCTCTATAGATTGTAGAACAAGGGTGGTGAAGCTTAATATTCCGAATGAGCCGGTTTTAGATTGGAAGATCACAAATTCTATTCCTAGAGTCATATCATCTCTTATTTTAAAGCATGCAAAATGATCTCTAAAGGGTGTTTATACCATATTGTAAGAGTCCAAGACTTACACTCCAAAATTCCTCCCATTGAGTCGGTCCCTCTAGTGAGGAGTTTTCTAGAGGTCTTCTCTAATGATCTTCCTGGCATTCCTCCCAAATGTGAAATTGATTTTAGTATCGACTTATTAAAGGATATGGATCCCGTTTCAATTCCTCCTTATTGGATAACTTTGGCAAAATTGAAAGAGTTGAAGGCTCAACTCCAAGATTTACTAGACAAGGGTTTCATTCGACCTAGCATTTCTCCATGGGGTGCTCCGAATTTATTTGTGAAGAAGAAGGATGAGTCCCTTAGGATGTGCATTGATTACTGCCAGCTCAACAAAGTTACCATTAATAACAAGTATCCTCTCCGTCGCATTGACTTGTTAAATCAAATCCAAGGGTCAAGATACTTTTCTAACATTAACTTGAGGCCGGGGTATCATAAACATAGGGTTAGAGGTGAGGATATACCAACGAAGTCATTTCTGACTAGATATGGTCACTATGAGTTCCTAGTAAGGTCATTTGGTCTTACAAATACCATGGTGGCGTTTATGTATCTCATGAATAGAGTGTGTCGAAACCTAGATCGATTTGTCATTGTTTGGATTGACGACATATTGATATACTTGAAAACTTATGACAATCACATCAACAATTTGAGTGTGGTGTTACAAGTGCTTAAGAAGAACCAATTATTTACCAAGTATAGCAAGTGCGAGTTTTGGTTGAGATCGGTGTTGTTTCTTGGTTGTATCAAATCTAGTGAGGGAATTGAGGTTGATCCAAGGAAAACCGAGGCAGTCAATCATTGCCCTAGACATTAACTCAAACCAACATTAGGTGTTTCTTGGGTCTAGGGGGTTATTATCAGCGGTTTGTGGATGATTTTGTGTCCATTGCATCTCTGTTAACTACATTGGGTTGTCGGAGGCATGTGAGAGAAGTTTCAAAATTATGAAAAATAGTCTTACTTCTGCTCCAGTTTTGACTTTACAAT
Source organism: Solanum lycopersicum (assembly GCF_036512215.1). NCBI lineage: Eukaryota > Viridiplantae > Streptophyta > Magnoliopsida > Solanales > Solanaceae > Solanum > Solanum lycopersicum. The sequence goes on from NC_090805.1 coordinate 17,912,907, forward strand.
TGTGTACTACGATGCATCCCGAGTTGGTTTAGGGTGTGTGCTTATGCAACATGGTAATTAGTAGTCTATGCTTCTAAGAAACTTAAGGTGCATGACAAAACTATCCAACTAAATATCTCGAGTTAGCGGCCATGGTATTTTTCCTTGAAAATATTGAGGCATTACTTGTATGGTGTCAATGTTGATGTGTATACTGACCACAAGAGTCACCAATATGTGTTCTCTCAAAAGGAGTTGAATATCCGAGAAAGGAGGTGGTTGGAATTGTTGAAATATTATGACATGAGTGTTCTCTATCACCTCGACAAGGTTAGTGTGGCTGCGGATGCTCTAAGTCGTATGACCATGGGTAGTGTGTCCCACATAGATAAAGCCAAGAAAGACCAAGTAAGAGATGTTCATCAGTTTGCTAGATTGGAGTGATGTTAGAATATTCTCCAAATGGTGATTTTATCGTCCATCATAACTCCGAGCAATATTTGGTGGTCGAGGTTAAGTACAAACAATACCTTGATCAGGCATTGATGGAGTTAGATGAATCAGTTCTTTGTAAAGTCAATGAGTCATTCTCGTTATGGGAGGATGGTGTCTTGAGGTATCGAGGTATCTTGTATGTTCCCAATGTAGATGGGTTGAGGAATTGTATCCTTGAGGAAGCCCATGGGTCCTGTTACTCCATTCATCCGGGTTCAACAAAAATGTACCATGACCTTAGGGAAGTATTTTGGTGGAAAAAGTTTGAAAAATCACATAGTGGAGTTTGTTGCTAAGGGTCCAAATTGCGAACAAGTTAAAGTCGAGCATCAAAAGTCGGGTGTCTTGCTACAAGAAATCCATGTTCCTACATTGAAGTGGAAAGATATCAATATGGATTTTCTAATAGGTTTGCCTCGGACTCAAAAGCAATATGACTATATATGGGTGGTTGTTGATAGGTTGACCAAGTATACTCCTTTTATTCCCGATCATGTCTACTTATGCCGGGGATGATTATTCAAGGATCTTCAAAGAAAAGATTGTGTTTCTCCATGGTATATCTTGATGCTTCATATCGGATATGGGTGCACAATTTACATCTAGGTTTTGGAGGTCTTTCTAAGAAGGGTTGGGTACTATGTTAAAGTTAAGTACCGCCTTTCATCCCCGAATGGATGGTCAAGGGTAGTGCACTATTCCAACCCTTGAAGATATGATTAGGGCTTGTATTATTAATTTCAACGGAAATTTAGAGAAGCATTTTCCTTTGCTGGAGCTTGCTTGCAATAATAGTTTTCATTCATCCATATCCATGGCTCCTTATGAAGCCTTGTATGGTAAGAGGTGTAGGTCTCCAATTTGACAGTTTGAAGTGGGTGATCCTTAGCTTCTTGGTCCCGATTTGATTTATAAGACATTGGAGAAAGTTCATATTTTAAGGAATCGCTTTCAAACGTCCAATAGTAAGCAAAAGTCTTATGAAGATCATAGGAGAGAGATATAGAGTTTAAAGAAAGAGATAAGGTGTATTTGAAGATTTCTCCTATGAAAGAGGTTGTTATATTTGTCAAGAAAAGGAAGTTGAGTCCTCAACATGTGGGTCCAAATTAAATCTTGCAAAGGGTTTGTAAGGTTGCCTATTAATTGAAACTTCCTAGTGAATTGGATTTGGTTTATCCGGTTTTCCATGTTTCCATGCTTAAGAAGTGCATCGGTGACCTTTAGTCTATTCTTCCTATTGAGGGTCTTGGTGTGAAAGATAACCTCTCTCATGAGGAAATTATGTTTGAAATTTTTGATAGTAAAGTAAAGAATTTAAGAACTAATGTGGTGGATTTCGTAAAGGTGTTATGGAAGAATCACCTAGTTGAGGGTGCAACATGGGAGGCCGAGGATGACATGAAGTCCCCTTACCCTAATATATTTCATAACTAAGGTTAGTAGTTCTTACTTATAATAAAAATAAAGACTAAAAAAGAAAGTTTTTTTATTTTTGGTGAAGTGTTGCAAAATGTGCATTTTTTATATTAGTACTGTAAGAATTTCAATGAAATTGTGCATTTGGATTTGAAATTTGCAATTTTGCTTGTTTTGATGTAGTGTTGTGCTTTTTGATATGATTAGTCTTTATGAAATGATATGTATCATGTTGATAATTTGAATTTTTGCATAATTGAATCTTAAATGGTATGTTGTTTCTTGTTGTTGTGAGAAGGATGTTCCTCATAAGGTAATGTTGAGCCTAATTTGTGGTAATTAATGTTTTGAATTGCCTACTGTAAATGATATGGTTGATGTTGTTATATAATTGATTGTTGGTGGTCTTCTAGTCTTAAGTCTATTCCTTCCCTCTAAATAATTTTAGTGTCATTGGGGCACGAATGTTCGTAAAGAGGATAATGTAACACTTCGAAAATCCAAGACGTGTTCTAAAGCCTAACATAACTCACAAACTCAAATTCTCTTCCTTCTCTCTTCTTTCTATCTTTACTGGAGAGTCCATTGAATACCAAACTAGGGGAGGGTTTAAGGTCTGCAAAGGGTCAATTTCATCCATAAATGTTCATCAATTAACCAGATATAGGATATAATTAACCTTTGAGAACTCTTTCGTCAAAGGGTTCCATTAAATTGATTTCCAACGTTATGTTTTGAAGTGGGCTTTCATGCAATATGAAATTGATGTTATGAATTGATTTGTTAATGATTTCTTTTGAATAATATGAATAGATTAACATGAATTCTAATTTAATTATGATATATCTTTATGGTTCAGTCTAGTTTGTAGAGGATGACCTTTTCCCCTTAACCCTAGGTTTTGATCTTGATATGAATTAGATTATATTTGATAAATTGACTTCATAATTAGTTCAATTTCTACTAGGTTATGTTGTTACAGTAATCATGAATTTATTAGAGTGATTTATAGTCTTTCGTGTTAGTTCTTAAGAATATGATCTTTGACATAAAATATGTTGTGAATTGATCTGAGTATCTTGTCTTAAGCTTTGATCTAGTATTGAATTGTGATGTAGTGATTCTTGTAGCCTTTTTATCATGTTGGTTATTGACTCATGATGATGTATACCCAAATTGGGATGAATTGAGGGTTGTGATAAGACCTTAATGATGAACTATGAAGGCGACATGATAAGGATTATGATCCTATAATTCAAATTATGGTTAATTGTGATTAAGTCATAATGATGTATTGGAGTATGCCTCATATTAGGACTCATAGGTTCGTATGATGTTGAATTCATATGTCTTTATGGCAATTGTGAGGTGTTGGCTTAAGATGTAAATGTTATAAGGATGGTGGATGATTTACCAATATGCCTTATCATGATACAAGATTGTTAATGTGTTAACCTCACCTTTATGAATTGTAATGAAAGGACAATACTCATGCAATTCTTATAGAAATTCGACGATGGTGATATTATACAAGGGTTAGACCCTATGACCTACAATAACCAATGATGATTAATAAAGACATTAAAGATATTTTTAAAAAAGGGACTCTAGTTTTACACCGAGTGAAATAGAGTGAGGAGTGTCCCTTTCCAAATAGGGAATGTAGGATCACTACTGTACTCTTGAGGTTGCAGACTTTAATGCATTTATCATAATGAGGGTACCAATTATATCTCCTTGTTATTGAACTATTTTTCCACAATAAGAATATTAGCTAATGGATCCACATAGTTGCTATGTTCATGTTTTTGTACTACCTTGGCAAGTAGTCCGCCTTCTTTTTGTGTAGGGTTCCATGACACCATATTCTACATTATCTCGTGTTTCTATGTCGGTAATGCAAGAAGTTACCAAAAGGTAAGGAATGAACTCTAACAAAGGTGACCTACGGGGTTTAACTTTGTCCAGGTAGGGGTATGGAACTCTACCTAAACATTGTAATAGTTAGCCTTGAAGGGAGTCTTAGGAGGATCTTCTTATGTATGTATATGCTTATAAGAGAAAATTATATTTATATGATGATCCTACATGCAAATGAAGATATGTGATGTCCATTGCTCTAATGAACATGTATTTGGTCTATAATTCTAAAGGTATTATATTATGTACTCTTAATGTCATATTATGTGAAGTGGGATGTTGGTTATGATTCTTGTTGAGTTAATTGATTGAGTAAGGTTATGGGGATTTTCTTAGTCATTGCACTTATTGGCTTGATAGGGGTTATGGGTAATTGTCTTACTTTTGTTACAAGGAAATGGGATCTTATTCATGCTTTTTTCTATTATGACTTGATGATAGAGTTACTTGATTATGTCTCCAATTATAGTATATGTATGTTGGCTTTACTAGTTTTAATGTTGTTGGTCTTGTGATGTACATGCCTATGAATTCTTTAATATTTCCTAAGTCCTTTGGTATGGACTTGTTGATTATTTATAATTGTTTTCAAGAAAATTGCATACCTTTGTGAAATGTACCTTTTTCTTAGCATGATTTTAAAGTATGTGTGCATATGGTCTCGTACATAGTAGAAGTGGAGTACTAACCCCATTTTACACTTTTCCACAATGTTTTAGGTTGTAATCTTTGATGTGCTTTCAAAGACGACTTGAAGAAGGCTTGGATATCTTATTCATCCAAGTAGTGTAGGTTCTGACTTTTCGAGGGCGATGTCATTATCTAGATAATGGAGTTGTTTGATTTCAAAACTATTATGTTCTTTACTTTTCATTTAGTATGGAATATTGTTTAGGCATTGTGAGGAATTCTTATTCGATATATGGGTTATGCCCAAGATCTATATATTTTTGTCTCTGTGTGTGTGTAGAGGTCTATGTAAGCCTCCAAGTAGAAGTAATCAAAAGTTTTTAAATTTCCTGCTAAATTTGACCTATGAATGTAATGACCATTTCCCACGTGTACCGCTACTTTAGATAGTTTCATGATAGGTCCACAATATGGACTCATTTAAGGTTATATTATAATAGGTTTAGTGTCCGCAAATGTATATTTTATCCCAAAAACTAAGAAAATACCTTTTATTTCATGTATATACACTTGGGGACAAAATCATTGACACAATCAAGACCTCAGCATTGTAGAAAAATCTCTGTGTCTCGCAAAAATGTCCCATCCGCACCTTTTGCTCCAATAAGTTGAGCCCTGAAGGAAAGGATCAAATAGGTAGTAATTGGAGAACTCAACATGTCGTTGAGAAGTTCCCCGAAGCAGTATTGTATTTTCCAATGATCAAACCATTAAGTTGTAGGCTAGCGTAAGATGACGATGAAACTATCAAAGGGATGATCGTCGAGTTGTTCAACCATCTTGATTAACTGCGTCGAGTGATACTTCAAAACACCATTTTTGAAAAACTATAAATACGTGTTAAAGTTATTAGCTTAGTATCCATTTTCATAGTATTGAAAAATGAATTTTAGATTTAGCTTCTACTTGATGTTTTTGAGAGCTTTTGCGAACTTTCCTCTTAAACTTTGTAGATTTGAAGATTTTTATCTTGAAGAAATTCAAAGTAGGTAACATAAATTTTTTATCCTAGACTTGATTGAAGCATAAATAAATCATAACCAGTTGGAGTAACTTTTGTTCGGTGTCATTTTCTTTCTTTTCTTTATGTCTAGCAAAAACCTCAATTTTTGTGGTGTGATTTTGTGAATATAGGTTAGACATATGCTGGATATACTTGTTATTGGTTTTTTTGTTGTTTAAATGTGATTTTGTTTAATAGTTCTATATGATTTTATTGGGGTTGTAGTTGCAAATAAAATTTCCGTTCCGTGTTACAGCTTAAGCGAGAAAGATGTCAAAAAACTAAGACTGCTAACTTAATAGATGGTGATATTGGGTCAACATGAAGTTCAACGCAATAGAGTGAGCCATTGTCTTTCTACCCCACACACTTAGATCAAGAGATTGAGTGGTCAAAGGTGGTTGTTGTTCTTAATGAGTCAAATAGGTGTATAATAGAAACCCATTTGATTCAGGGTAAGTTGCTCAATAGAGAATTTACCCTAGTAAAGTTTATCCTACTCGCAAATGTTCTTTAAGTAACTATTAAAAACATGTACCCAATAGCTTATTTTATCCTGTATTCTTATCACATCCCATGAATCCTATTTCATATTTCTCTCATATTGTTCATACAATATTTATTTTTTAAATTTCTATTGTATAACCCCCCATTGTTAATTGACGCTTTTGTCAACCCTTTAAATTACTTTGCTTTTATTAGAAAATTTTTAGTAGCTTTGACTAGAATGGGCTAGATTTGTTCTTGGATTAATTATTTTAAGTATCTCTCTCAATAGGATTTATCCCAACCCTTATGATTGTCGACGCTTAATATTGGTTGAGAAGTGTTTAGAACTTCAAAAAATGGTGTTGTTGCTGGAGAGTGCTGTTATTTATGAGTTTTGAGTTAAGTTAAACTTTCTTATTACTTAGTCTTTCTTTTACACATTAAGTTTTGTTTTGCTTGGTTGTGTAACCATTTCAGGAAAAATAATAGAGAAACAAACTACGGGTGTCAAACGGTCACCCTCTTCCCAAATCTTTGAGATCTTAGGGAAAATATCCTGACATTCAAGCAAGTGGAAGGTAAAACCATCCTAGAGATGTGGATGAAATTCTAGTCAATGCAATATCAATGCCCATATCATGGGATGTCCGACAAAGTACTACCAAATGCATCTATAACGATCTTGGATACGAAAATAGATGTACTGTTGACCAACTTTTCAAAGGTTGTTTGCTATATAAACCCCCGATTAAGAAGTAGCCAAACTCCTTGATGGCATAGTTGAAACTAACAAGAAAAGAAAAAACAAAAACACAAATGTGATTCACTATTACCTCAAAAGAATTTCTTATCCAATAGAGTCCTCGAATTAGAGGCACAACACCCAAGAAAAACAAGAACTTCTTATTAAGAGGGGAAGAAGCAATAGAAGAGGGGAAATGACAAAGTTTTCTCTCTCATTCAATAAAAATGTAAGAACAAGACAATCTGTTGAATGAGATAAAAAAGAAAATCGACATGTTGAATCAAGCGATAACCTCTAATTCCATGACAATTCACTTTCAAGATGCCCTAATAAACCTTTTGATATCAAGTTACTATCTTCCATTCGTTGAGGAGTTGCCTAGTTAAACCATGTCCAACTCCGAGGAAGAGGACTAAGTTTTGACTTTGTCATGCCATGATGTTTATTATGCTGTTGTTTGGGAGGCAACCCGAAACCCTTTATTTTCTTTTATTTCTATTTTGGTAAAATAATGGTGTGTTAATTATGCAGGATGAAGGGTGGCAAAGGTTATGAAAGAAGGAGTTTAGTGAGGAATAAGTGTTATTTGGCGGTTTGTCGAAGAAGTTGACGATCCTCAAATTCAGTCACTCGTTGGACTGAAGGAAGGTTTAAGCTAGAGTATGTAAAATTAAATGAGTCCAAGAAATTATTCATGAGTCACCAACCTTTTTGGTGATCCCAATCTGAATCGTTGTTTGGTATCCTCACTTTGACTGGAAGATCAGTAAAACTTAAGGAGGTGAGTGATGACTCAGCGCATCACCGAATAGTCGCGCGACCACTACAAATGTCGCTGGATGGGCGAGAAATTAATGCTATTTAAATCTAAAGTCTTAAATGTGTTAAAAAAGTTAAAATTCCGTTACTTTTTATTCTTCAAACTCACATCTGCACCACTACCTTCATGTCTCTACACATGTATTGTATTTTTGTTATTGAGTTGTTCTTGAATTCGGATTGCATTGTTGTAACAACCCTAATAATGGATATGCTAAGTAATGTTTAATGTGTCTAGAATGCCTACCATTAGACCGACTTTACACGGATTGATGCGCGTAGAACAAGACCTCTGAACCTTTGCAACAGCCAAGCCAGCTAACTTGGGGAGTTAGTTGATCTAGTAAAGGTTGGGCCCGTTCATGTAGGGCTCCCAAATATGAAGATTTGCCCGGATGAGTCATTAACTAACTTAAAAGGGGAAATCTGAAGTTTGGAGGTTATAAGGTAAAATGGTATTTTGCCACGCTAAGAGAAGTATCGTAATTACCCTAAATATGTGATTAATTATTTAATTAATAAGGTGGAGGGGAATTTTTTATAGAGAGGCCGAAATTGTCCTTTTAGCAAAATATTGTTCTATGCAGGTTCGAACCTAGCTTGGAACAATGATATAATTTGTTTTATTTAAATTGGTAGATTAGTTTAATAAATTAATAATTTATGGCTTATTTAAAATAAACTCAAATTAGATCTTATTTATTAATTAATAATTATTAATTAATTTGACTAAGTCTTGCCAACAAGTCCTCGTTCTAAGGGGACACTACCTCACACTTCTCTCTTTCACGCCTATCAATCTATCTCTCACGTAAGCCTCTCTCTCAACTTCATGTTTTCTCTCTACTTTACAAAACAGAAAACAAAACAAAAGTTCTTCACACTTTAAGAACTTACAAAAATGCAAAGGAACAAGCTAATCTAAGAAACGAAAAGTTAAGGAAATTTCTAGTCGGGTAAGGTGTGAGATTTGTTGGTGTACTTTAATTGGTGGTGGTTTTTGGGAAAATAAGTCAAGTTTTGAACAACATTAAAATCAGGTATGGGTTTCTCCCCTGGAATCCTTTCTCCAATAGACTTTCCTTTCCACGAATTTTGAAACTAGGGTTGTTCCCGTTCTTGTCGAACTCCTTGTCCCTAGTATCCTTCATATTTCATTATGAAAGAGGTTAGAGATCTTGTTGTTCGTATGTATTCTGGTAGTTTAAGTATGAAGTATGATTTCCGTGATAATGCGTTTATGGTAATGTGTTTGGAATTGTAAGCATGTTAATTTATGTCAACCGAAAGTATGTAAAAAGTGATGTTTGTGCAAATGTTTGTGTAAATCATGATGTACAAAAGTGGTGTAATGTTGCTAGATATAATGATAATTATTGGCTGAATATAACCATGAAAAAAATTTAACTAAAGATTCACCAATTGATTCATGAAACGTCCTAGGATCTAATGTACAAATGATGATAACAAGGAGCTGAAAATAGTGAACAAATTTCCAGCATTTGGTAGGTTAGGTTCGGCAAAAAAAAAGTGGTACAAAATGCAATGAAAAATGAATGTAACATAAGTGAAATCACAAAGTATTGAACCAAGGAAATAATTACATGAAATCCACAAAAAAATCAACAAAATTAAGACAAAAATGGATTAGAAGAGACTAAATTTTCAGCTTGCTGGAAATTGTAGTCTCGGCTAACTTTTAAAAAAAAGGATCTTCGTTTAAAAAAATTTTAAAATTTGAGGTCATTGGGGATTGAACCCACAACCTCACTAAATGAAAATTTCACAAAATTTCGTCAGAATAATGCAAGGAAAAATAGATGTGGTGAGTGGGGATTGAACCCACCACCTCTTGAATGGATGAGAGAGTTAAAAGAAACATAAAGGAGAAAATAAATATGGAGAGTCGGGATTGAACCAACAATCTCTTGGATAGGTGAGAATGTTTAAAAAAAATTAAAAGAAAAATAATGAACTTGTGGGGGATTAAATCCACAACCTCCTTGACATAAACGAATAAGGAGAGGATAAAAAGAAAGGAAATATTATGGGGTTGATGGGGATCGAACTAGGGTTCCCCAAATCCGAAAAATACATTTATAAAGTTTAAAATAAAATTAAGTGTTGTCCAAGGGATTCGTAATCGGGTTACCTTGCCCAATTCCATATTGAAACAAAAGTCACATGTAAGTAAATATTTAATGAATGTTGCCTCTAAAGATCGAAATCAATATCTTGGCATATCTACAAGACGCATATGTCTTGTAGCACGTAATCTTGGGTAAACATGAATCACTTATACAAACTATGAATGAAGCCTCATGGATCGTCTGTGTGGACTCATATGTCTAGCATACGTTTAGAAGTAGTTGAGCCTAAGATGTATGTGATAAAATGTTGTAACCCTTGAAGGGTTTAGTAAGAGTGTGAAACACACAAAATGGCCAAGTGCATTGGCATATGATGAAATGAACATTCACGTGAAGGGGTGAATAATTATGAAAAGCAAATGTGTTAAAGTTAACAAATGAGGTGACAATATTATAAGAGGTTAATGTGAAAGATGAGAGAAATCTCAAAGAACATAAGTAAATGTTACAAAAATGTACTCACCAATGAGAGTGTAAAGCTAATGAACAGAACAGTCTCTATGAACACTCAATTGAAAGTATTGAAGTAAATGCATGCTTAATCCTAAGGATGATATGATAAATCATCTAATGATCTATGATATCCTCATGCTATAAGCCAGCTTCCATGATGTATGAGTTGAATGTAATGGAAATTTATATTCAGCGGCGATAGACTAGCTATGAGCGGTGATGACTTACTTCAAAAGGGCGAATGTTAACGTAACTCTCATGAGATGAAATTGTCCGGAATGTCGGGTATGGTTATCCTCATATCTCCTAGTCTTTGAACCTATAAGGCCAATATAGGGATCTAGCAAGGTTTGATTCCCTATATACGCTAGCATTTTTTCGTTCACATTGGCTGATGATTCCATCTCTTTGCGATGTGGACATTTACACACCAGATTTTATTATGCTCACATGAACTATCTCGTTTACGGTTAAAATTTCCAAAGAAAGAATGAGGCCAGCCTCAACGAATGCACATAATAAAATGAACGATACCAAATATATTAGGATAGGATAATCAAGAGGTGATCTAGACTCAAGTAATAAAACTAGGTTATTCTTGATCATTACACAGCAAACCCGATGGGAGTCTTAAACTACATCCTAGGTTTGATTAGTGATTGCACTAGTATATGAATGAATGAATATGAAGTACGTCTGAATGAGTGAAGCATACTCTCTGTTTGCTAAAGAAGGCTCCCTAGTTGAGGTCTCATACGTTGAGCCCTCATTTAAGGAAATCCTAGTGTCAAGTCCATTATTCTAAGGTATCATGGCATATGAAAGAATGATATGAACTACTTGATATGATATGTGCAATATGTTATGTGCTGCTTGTAAAATGATAAGTATGATGATGTATGTTACTCTCATAGCATGACTTTCCTAATCAATATTTGGCAAGTGCATTGACTTTCCTAATACAAATTTTGGAAATCCACGGACATGACTTTCCATAAATCATGTTGTTAGGAAAGACATATTCTTACTCATGCATATGCTTGGTGTGTGTTTGCATATACCCATACTTAGTACAAGTGTGTACTAATCCCATAAAACTCTCTACTTTTAGGCGCAAGTGCAGATGTACGCTAGACCTTATGAGTCGATGTTGAATTTATCCGGATATAGACCATTTATCCGGATTCGGTAGGCCTTCATGCTTTGAGGACGCTTACTATTTTATTCTAGCATTAGACATAGATATTACCTAGTGCATTATGTTCACCTAGTGTTTCTTTCCCAATTGTTTTCAATATTGTATTGGTTCCATTTTGATAAATTTGTATTTTTATTCACATATGACTATGCCTTTCATTTGATTATCTTGATATTAGATGGTTTTTGTGAACGCTTATGAGTTTAGGTAGATAGTGTTATGCGAGTTCAATGTTTCATACATTGAAGTCTATGTGTACTTCAAGTAACTAAAAGTGTAAAACATTCAACTAAAATTAACCTAGATTACATAATGATGACTTATGTAGGCTTGTCTGCGACCTCTGAGTGGTGAACGACGCCGGTCTCATCTAAGGTCTAGATTACGGTCATTACAATTGTTGCCTAGCATCTCAATTTTGTCTTTATCGGCATCTAAAATTGGTTTCCGAACCCTAATCTTTATATGTTAAATGTTTTAGTCAAATTCAATGTCGTTAATTGATTGATGTGTTATAGGCCTTTCTGGTAGGATTAGATGTTTATTCACGTGTTAGGTTCTTAATCTTTGCCCGTACTAAGTTAAATAGACGATTTCTTAAAATTGTTATTAAAATGGATGAAAATAAATATATTGCATAATAGTCACTGGTTCTAAGCCTAATTTAAGTTGTGCAAGGTTTTTTTTTGGAGTTCAGGGTTCAATTTGTAAAGCTGGGTCGAATGTACAAGCATTGGGTAATTTAGCGAGTTGGGTCGATCTTTCCCAACCACTCGATGGTTCAAATTAATTCCCCATCACTCCTTTAATTTAATGCTAAATTTGATATCAGATTTTGTATGTTTTGACGAGAGGCCTCAGGTCGCCGAAGACTTTTTCTGCACCCTTGTTTTCTCTTTGCACAGCACTAGGAAAATCTCTTAAGTGGTTGCATGTTTCATCAACTTGTTCAGCAAATTGATCTGCATTTGAACTTCCATATTTTTGTTTGAATACTTTATAACTTTTTCTTGAAACTTTGTAGTTATGGACATGCCAACAATAGGACGATCAGATATTCCACTTAGACAAACAAGAGCAGAAAATTTTAGGAAGAAAACGAAGGCAACAAATTCCCCAAACACTAGTAATGAGGACAAGAAGCCCACTTATATTAAGAGAACAAATACCTTACATCCCAACATTCCCTCGTGGAAGCGTGGATTCTTTACAACTATCCATTTCTCTTTGGAACCATATGACTTAGAAAATCATTGATAGTCAGATGCCACTGAATCTTTTGAATAGGATCCAAGGGACTTTCTTAAATTCTAGGCTCACACATCGGGCACTAACGCCCAGGAAGATGCAAGTACCGTGTAGACAGGATCAATCTCTATCTTTCTCTCTATCTCTCTCTATTTTTGCCTTTTGGATTTGTATTTGAGAAATCTTTGCATGTAGTTGTGATTAGACAATTTTCTAATCAAATTTCATGCAATGAACATTGCACACTTGCAATAGTGAGCAGTGTTGTTTGACTTTGGTGTAAATGCCTTGTGTACTATGCTTTCTGTGAACCATGCATGATGATACCTAGAATTTGCCCTATTAATCTTCTTGAGTAAAAAATTTAAACTAAAGATATGATCTTAGTGTCTAGGGAAAGAGTGTGAACCAATTTGACGTATGCCTCTTTTGTGTCTTACCTAGTGAGTTTGTGAACCTCTTTTTAACACACTTGAGTCTCACCTTTCATTGGATGAAACATTACCTTTCTCAAATTCTCTACCTATAATCCTCTTTTTTTTGTTGATTTCATAGCGATCTTAAGCAAAAAGCATCAGTTGCGGTGTGGAGAAAATAGAAGGAAATTCAAAGAGTGTAAGAATAGTCTCCTCAACCCCTTGTGTTTAAAAAAATGGAACCCCTATATAAAAAAAACAAAAAGAGAAGAAAAGAACAAAAAAAGGAGAGTCATGGAATAAATTTATGAAAATACAAAAAGAAATAGGGTCTTCCAAACAATCCATGGAATGTGAATAATGGGATGACTTGTGAGCACTAGATAAAAGTATGAAAGAAGGACAAAGAAAGTATTACAAGCACAACATATCATGAACATTATGGTCACTAAGCTTAGATGACAATACTAATGCACTAATACCCATTACGATCCTAAAAAGAACATTAATCTTCAGTGAGATGAAAGGAAAGTTGATTGGAAAATATGGGCAAACCTATGGGTTAATTCATGCATTATGTAATCTTTGTGAGAGTTGGCGTTGAAATTTGTTTTGGAACATTAAATTGTGAAATACTTTATGTGAATATTAAATAATTCATTGGGTGACCGTATTTGATCACTTTGGTTGAGCTTGAGCTTGCGTTAGAAGAAAGTATTGTGAGATTGAAAATCTTTGATAATGGTGTGTCACACTTTGAGCCTTTGAGTGCACGTTTCATCCTTTCATAAGTAAGTTGAGTTTTGTTGTGTGCATTAATAATTGAGTCATGTGTATCACTGTTTGAGACCTCCTTTTGGAACTACTAAACTTGAGTTTCATTTTAGGAGTAGAAAGAATTTAAGTTGGGGGTGTTGATGAGTCCATGATTTGGATTCTTTTAGGGCTATATTTTTAATAGGATTAGTGACCTCAATCTAAAATACCTTGAGTTTGACATATATACACTTTAAGAGTAAGCATGGACACAATCAATCTAAAAGGAACAAAGAAAGATGGATAGAAAAAGAAATGGAGACTTAAATATCACCGAACCCATTCGGCGTGTCACCGAAAGGTTCTATGATCGCCTTTGGCTCCAGTGAACTGAGCCTTGAAATATATGATCAAATATGAGGTGAAAATAACTACTTGGTGTGTCGGCGAATACTTCCCCAAAGCATTACTATGACATGCAATGATCCAAACACAAAGATATTATAGGCTAGAGCAAGAAACTGGTGAAGCCATCAAAGGCGGATCATCCAGTTTTACTAACTACGCTGAGTTATCCTTCGTAGTATAACTTTTCAAAAACTATAAATATATTAATCATTTTAACTTATTATTGATTTTCATAGCATTGAACACTAAATTTTCGACCTATTTTCTACTTTGAGTTATTGAGTGCTTTTGGAAACTTTTTTGTTCAACCTTGGATATTTGAAGATTCTCATCTTGAAGAAATTAAAATAAAGTGCTAAAATATCTTCATCCTAGACATTATTGAAGCATAAATAAGTTATACCTAGTTTATATTATTTCAAGTTGGTATAATTATCTTGTTTTTCTTTATGTCTAGCTAAAGCCCCAATTCATGGGTTGTGATTTTGTGCATAGGGGTTACATTGTCATTTGGGTCTTGCTTATTTATGGTTCATTTTTTTAAATGTGATTTCATTCAATAGTTGTGTATGAATTTAATGGGGTTGTAGTTTCCAATACTATTTCACCACTATTTTATTGGCTTGCTCAAGAGAGAGACCGTAAATCTAAGACTACTAAATAGATTGTCGGTGGCATTGGGTTGACATAAGGTTCAACTCGAGATAGGGAACTTTATTCCTTCTTTCACACAATTTGCTAGAGAGAATAAGTGGATAAGGCGGAGGTTGTTATTCAAGTGGCCAATAGGTGTTAGAGAGAAACCCATTTCTTTTTAAGGTAAGTTGTTCGAGGGATAATCTACCCTCACGAATGTCTAGACTACTCACCAATTTACAACAAGATACTATCAATAGCATGTACCCAATAGGTAAGTTTATCTCGTATTCCTATCCAATCAAAAGAATCAGGTTTCCCATAAGTATCTCTTATTGTTTCTACTTTTTTTAGCTACTGAACTTTTATTGCATATCCGCTATTGTTTATTGACACTTGCATCACCCCTTTAATTTACTATTATTTTGTTCTATTATTTCTAGTATCTTTGAATAGCATGGGCTATATTTGTGCTTCACTGAATTATCTCAGTACCTTTCCCCCGTGGGAACGATCCTAACCCTTGGGTGTCTTATATATTGACTAACGATCGCTAACTCTTAATATTACATCACGTATCGTTGATGACGTTGATCATTTTTGCACGGAATCCAATACATATACATGGGGATAATCTCTCCTCATATTCCCACTTTCTCCATACTTGTAGTAAGTACGATCAAAAGATTGTATGCTTCCCATCAAAGTCTCATCTCCCTAGCTATCTTGAAACAAATTATGAAATGGATTTTCTACGTAATTACAAGTAGAGGCTGGATTGTTGAACTTAATTATGCTTTTTGCAAGTGTTGGCCTCCCTGATCCTCTGGAGTAAGAACCTTGAAATTTACCCGGTTTCTTGGTTTTTTTTCCATTGGATTAGCTTGCATGTCTCGCCTTACCCCCTCAACTTTATTAACAAAGTCTCTCACCTCAGTTAAACTTCTCTTTGAAAAGTTTATGTGAACAGATAATACTTGCTGCTAAGAATTAGTCCCTTAATAAATAAATTTATCTCGTCTTCCTCAATAGTCAATTACTTTGAAGCATTTCTAGAGAATGCATGGAACTTGGTCTCGTAAGTAGACAAAAACACATAACCTTCTTCTAAAGAAATAAACTCATCTTCTTTACCGTCTCTCAAAGTTCTAGGAATATATTTTTCCAAAAACAGAGAATGAAACTAAGTCCAAGTAAATGGAGGTACTACAAAAGATTTGCATTCCATATAAGCACTCCACTACTTCTTGGCGTCACCTTGAAGCTGAAAAGTCACAAAATCAACTCCATGCTAACAGAAAATTACCAATTTATAAAGCCTCCTAGAAAAGTCTAAGATAAACTTAGAAGCATCCTCACTCTCAGAACAATGAAATACAGGTGGCTTTATCTTCAAAAATATAATAAACATTTCATTCTAATTGCGAATCATAATAGAGCCCAACAAAAAATGTAAGAAAGCATCAGTACCTATGCTTCCACCCAATTCAGAACTAGTGATAGCAATATATGGATTGTTGGGAGATTATGTTGCTTTAATAGATGGAAGCACTCCAGGACCAGCAAATCCTTTAAAAAACAACATGCTATTTTCAGCTATCACTGGGTCGATATGAGGAATACTTGTAGTATCAACAGGTACCTCTTCCTCTTGCCACCCCTGCTCTAAATTTTTAACCTCAATACCCTCTTCTATATCTTTATGATGCACGGGAGGGGCCTTACTTTTGGGAGATATCTCAGCAGGTACCCATTCCCTAGCACGTGCAATCCTTCCTCCGCCTCTACACAAGCTCATCCTCTGCCCCTGCTTCGACAACGACCTTTCTATGTAGATTTCTCTGATAGAGCACTGACATGAGCTAAGCTCCAAACGCCTTTATATCTAGTGTAATCCATTTGTGGAAAGAGGTGTGAAGGAGCTTATATACTAATTAAATTTATAGACAACAAATAGAATCAAGTTATTACACCTAGGAGATAAGAAAATAGAGTTATTTTCTAAATTCTGATGGCCTCTTGAAGAAAAATATAGACGTCTCAGTACCATTATGCAAGACTCTACTATATTCATTTTAGTATATCAAGATCAACAAACCTAGGCTCCGATACTAATTTTGTCAACACCCATACTATCATGATTGGAACCCACACTAACCCTCTGGTAGTAGAACCATTTAATATAATCAAAACAAAGCAACTAATCTAACAACTAAGGCAAGTAAGTTATGAAAGCAAGTTAAATAGCTAAAAATAAAGGCCTTATAACCATCAACAATAGACCTAAACTAAATAATGTGGAAGATAAACCTAGAAACTGGAAGTCAAGGTACCAAAACATCTAATGTTCAACCAAAAGTCTAAACAAAAAGGAATACAACCCCAAACTAATGAACTAATACTAACTTAAACAAGTCTAACTCCGGCATGTGGACATGGTCAGAAAGAAAACTCATGGCAGCCTAGAACGTTTAGTTCACCCATGAAATCAAAAGCGATCACTCATCTTCTGAGCGAGGTGTGTCAATAGTCGCCTTAAGATGCCCTCTACAACAAATAAGGAGCAAGTGAAGTATTAGTACACAACCACATTGTACAAGTAGGATCACACGACTATAAAACTAACTACAACAAATGTAAGTCTTAGAATAATAAAATCGCATGCATATATAATACATAAAAATATTATTTATATTTACAAACAAGGTATAGTTTCACATTTCTCAAATAAAAGAGCTATAAGAAATCGGTTGGCCTCTCATGGAACATAAATCCAAACTATTAGCACACAAGAAAGTGGGAACCAATCTCATGTTTATGTAAGATCATTCCAACTGATACCATAGTTATGCTAGAATGTGGAAACCTATCAATGTTAGTGTGTCAAAATGCAACACCTCATCTGTTCGACAACCCTCAGTCACAATCACAAAGTACATCATCATAATCATACAATAAAGTCATGATTCATGGTGTTCATCATTCATATATTCTCATTTACAAGTAATATTATCAACTATGGAATATTCATATCAATACATTTACGTGCATGATAATGAAGAAAGAACCAACATACATCACATAATCATATGATCATAGTAATCACCTACCTCAAAATGAGCTTGAAACCCTACGAAAATTTATCCTTCCCTTTCTACATGCTTTCGGCTTGTTCTTAAACTATAACCAATCTATATAATACAAGAGTCAGTAAAATTTATTATTAACCCGGAATACTAACAATTCAAACAGCCCTAAATCATACCAATGATCTCAAGTATTCCAAATAGCGTTGTTTCCAGCATAAATTCAAGAAGAAATCTCTTCCCCATTGATAATACCCATTAAGTAAGGTTCTACAGATTGTAAAAATGATTTTGGGATATCAAAATATTACCTTTATCCTAGGTTTCATTACATATGTCTAACACATATTATGAATTATATATTGTCTTTATAAAAGTTCAAGTTCTTACCTTCAACAGCATCAGTGGTGAATACTCATTCTTCAAGGTTGATTGACATGATTATCTTTCCATCGTCATTCTTCAATGTTTATTGACATGATTATCTCTCTGACCTCATTCTTCGAGGATGATTGACATGATTATCTTTCCATCATTTTAAGTCTATAGTTGTCAGTATTTACTAGATTTAGTTGGGGCTTGTCCCGGTACTTCTAGTAAGTTAGAAACTATCTACAGATAGATAGATTCAACTATTGTGTAAGAGTTTGACTTTTCAGTTGTATTTTAACTCTTAGTTTTTTGTTTATTCAAATTTCATATGTGTTTTACCCAATAATTTTAAATAATTCGTACGATTTATCTTCTACGTAGTATTTATTGATTATTTTATATTGAGTATGCTTATGATATGCCGTCAGTGTTAGCTCCAGATGATTCGTGATCCTAGGTCTCCTATCCATGCCTTAAAGGTATGTTCGGAGTGTGACAAACTTGGGATCATAGCACTAGGTTTAAGTGTCCAAAGTTTTCTTAAAATCCTAATGAAGTAGAGTCATTTTCTTGGGTGTGATATGCTCCACATCTAATGAGTGGGAGGCTACAAAGTCTTTTATGAAAGACATCACCTTATTTCTATTATTATTGTGCGTGGGTATGATCTCATTTCTAATCCGTCATTATGTACTTAAGATAATGCCTCCTTGTAGATAATATGCATGGAAAGTTAAAGAAAACATTACTTACATAGTTCTCCTAGTCGAAGACAATGATTTTTTGAATGCTGAGTTTCAGAATGTGATTCATCTTTTGGCTCAGAGTTTGACAAAATAGAACAAGCAGCATGTTCCAGTTCCTACTTATTTGTAATGGTGGATCCATGGATTTTAGGGTCTATATTTAATTAAGAATATATCAAGATTTTTTAAGGTCCCAATTAGATGAGGGGCCCACAATATTTTATTGATGAGGTTAAGAACATCTTTGGATTGATGCAAGTACTAGTAGTGATAGGGTGGAATTGGCCTCCTACCATCATAGGTATGTGATACGCTCAAACTTAATTCTCAAATAAGAAGTAAAGCAGTTGTGTCAAGTAAATAACCCAACTAGTGAGGTTGGGATCGTTCCCACGAGGAAAATAGTTTAGACTAAACTTTAACCTATTATTACTATTGTTCGATCAATTATTTCCTAGGAGAGCAAAAATAGTAAAAGGGGGGTTTCTATTTCTAAATTAATGAAAATAACTAATGAAATTGAAAGAGACACTTAACAGCTTTGAATGTTGGAGTTTAATCAATTAATCAAAGTAACTAGGGTTTACGTGTTCCCCACAGGTTCATAACTTGATAATTCTAACTATAACAATTCTTTCCTAGTATCTTGCATGCAAAGAGATAAGTTATGTATTTCTAAATCCTTGGTCCGGCATTTAGAAAATCTCACTTTGCACCTTGGTCCCTCTACGTGTGTTGCTATCCTAACCCTTATCTTTACCTCATATTAGGCATCGTATTTGATATTTGACTAAGTTATTACCTTGTACAAATCAATGCTAGCCTATTAGGTAGTATACACTAAATCTATGTTGATAATTCTTTTCCTATTATCTACCTCCTTTGTCCAGCAAGTAGCATTAAGGCGAGTTCTAACGTTGTCTATCCATTAAAAAGACTTCTAAGGAAAGAATTATTAATACATGCAAGAAACTATTCTAGAATTGTTATTTTAGTTAGGTTTTACATCATTATTTACCTATGGTTCCCACAACCCTTGTTATGGAGTTTAGTTACCCATAGTCATAATCACAATTTTCAAATATATCATATAAGAATTCATGTACTTACTTCAATGAGAAAGAGTAAAATCCGAAAGTTTGCTTGATTAATCACCAAAAATCACTTGAAAGAATCTCAAAGTAATCAAAAATCTCACAAAAAGTCTAATGATAATCCAAAGTCTCACAATAGAGTGTCTACTAATAAGGTGTCTAATAATACGGTGTCTTACCTCAAAAACGAGGTTTTTCAAACTATTTATAGAAAATAAAAACCTAATTAAACAAGGACTCTATTTGCTGGAAATCTATCAAAACGTGGTTGGGTCGACGCACCTCGCGATGGATTGTCGTTGTCACGACGAACCGTCATGGACTCCGTCATCCTATACTTGTGCAATTTCTTCTGCTGCTCTTTTCATTACCCTCGACGGCAAGTATGACGGACCATCATAGGCACAACGGTCCGTCGAGGGTCTTCTTTCAAAAACACTTAAACTCTTAGAATATGGGTACTGGGATTACATCTCTAAACTTCATGACTAACCTGCAGGACGGACCGTCATAGACACGACAGACCGTCATGGACTTCGTAAGCCCACACTTAGTGAGACTTCCCCATCTTCCTTCAGAACTTGCACTACGCTGCCACCTACGGACCGTCACAAGCTCCGTAGGTGGTCTCTTCTGCATTTCTTCGCTCAAAATCTCCGCATTCATCTTTGGACAGATTTCCTGCAAATAAAGAGAAACTTATATAAAAATTAGCACAAAAAGGATTTTGGACACACTAAACTTTCAGGAAAAAGTATTAATAATACCGTGAAAATACGGTATATCAGTATGTGGCACACATTTGTTTCACTTAGTTGAAAGACAATTAAAGCTAGTTTGTTGTGTGTAACTCCTTTATAAAATTCAACTTCCATGTTAGTCTAGAAACTCTCTAAAAACCCTTATCGATCTCTACTCTAGTCAGTGACCCACTTATATCTAGACTGGTATAAAGATATTTCCCTGTCACAATCTCCTTAAAAGTCACCCTTGTATATCATGTATAATTAGAAATGGGTAGACTATCATTCTAGGCACGGATTTGTTATTATAATGCCCCAAAATTAACCAAGGTAAACTAAGCCTCGTTAGTGTTTCTTGAATTAATTTAATTTTAAGATGAGTTACTTTAGTTATCTTAGGCAGTGTGTCAAGTTTGGTTAAGATTGGAGATCAATCGACTAAGAACGTCCATGACTTTCGGAAGGTGTGCCTTAGAAAGTACTTGTGTGTCTTGAGGAGTACTTGTGTATCTTGAGGTGTTCGAGTTAGTTTTATGTGTTCGTTTTACTAGAAACATGAAACAGATGTTCCTAAGACCTAGAAGTTTTAGTGTAGGGGTTAATCTCCAGGCAGGACCCCACCTAGGACCTACAAAGGGCCCAAGATGAAAGGCCCAAGACTTGGACAAAAATGCCAAGAACTTTGCTCCATCAACGAGGTAGTCTACTAGGCGTAGGCCCATCGATGCCCCATCGACTCAATTCATTGTACGATACTTAGTGGAGAGTCTAGCCCCCCCATGATGCAGTATCTGAAGACATCGACGCCCAGTAGCTTGGGTCGTCGATGGGTAGATTCAAAAGCTGCTGAAGCTTACTCCCAACTCTGAGTGTTTTATGTAAATTCAACAAAAGTATTATATAACCCTAGGTCAATATTTTAGTGTTTTTAAGTTATATTAAGTTAGTTTTATGTCCTACACCTAGACAAGACCCCTCACTTCAAATATTGATACTCCCTCTCTAAAGAAAACTCTCTCAAAGTCACCGTTGGAGCTAAGACTCAAGGAGGGAAAGAATGGCTGCATTTGACTGGTATCTTCATAAAAATTAGCATTTTTCCTTCAATTTGAGGTATGGTATCCATCCTTGAACCCTCTTCTATTAAAGGAGTCATTACCAAAAGATTTCAAAAAGGGTTTTCAAACTCTATTTTCTTCTTTCTTTGATTTTAAGCATGGGTGCTCTTGTAAAAGTGTTGTAATGATTCAAATGTGTTTATTCTAGTATGATTTGACGATTTTAATGTCAAAACCCTAATGAACTCATGTTCATGCATATTTCAAACTTTTAGAATAAGAAATGGGTTAAATGAACATGTTTATGTAGGGTATGAACTTTGATTTTCTTATGTTGTTATATTGGTTTAGATACTGCCCTAAGGAACTTAGTATGAAGAAAAAATGATAAATATTTTATGGGTGATGATGGTTTGGTCATATGGTGAGTTGCTTATATTGTGTTATCCTTATGATATATTGCTTTTGAGTGCTATGGTCCACCTTCTTGGTGGCGGTGTTTATTTGATGAACTTGATACTACTTAATATGTTATGTGAGTGTGGATTTGAAGGACTAGTACATGAAATGAATTTATATTTAAGAGAAGTCTTGTCTTATGTTTTGTGAAGTTGAATAGCATGGTTGGCTTAGATTATGCCTATGTAAAGTATATGACTTTGTAAGTAAAGTGTGTAAATTGATGAATGTACGTCTAAAGAATCTATAGAAACTAATTTTAATGATATGATGCTTATATTCAATATGTTCTCACAAGTAAACACACACTCAAATGAATGTATGAAGTTAAGTTGAGTAAGTAGAGGAGTTTTTGGGTAAACACTCTCCATGATCTGAGATGAATTATTTTGTAGCAACCTCACTACATCCTACAAGCTTTCTAAAATACGTCGTAGGATGAATTCCCTTCATGAGTTTAGATGTGGTATTTGCTAGTTGTTTAGAATTTGGCGGGGGTATGTCTAGAACGAAGAGGATATGAAGAAAAGGTGGTTACACTTCGTGAGATCAGATGTTGTATTCCAATGATCCTCTTGAGATGAGTACTTCACATTAGTATAGAATGATTAACTTAGTAGTAATCTCCTTATCCCTTAAATATGCGTCCACATACGTGTATCTATTGGGAAGGCCATACAAAAGCTAAAAAGAATGACCTTACTATAGGCAAGTGAGGATGCCTCATCCGATAGGGGTTAATGTCGGGATTCCATGTCTAGCTCTCATAAACTATGTCGGTTAAGCTAACTCCCACAAAAGAATTGAATGTTTTAAGTCTTGTAAAGGAGTGTTCTAATTAGGTTAGGTCGTGGAATGGGATGCTATTTAACAATTGCACTTGGTAGGCATTCCCATATTGGAGTCTTGGTGATTATTATTTAAATTGAATGAATTAAGTCTCCTAAAATAGGGTAGTACTTATGTTAGGTGGGGGTATGGGACTCTATCTATCCGTTGCACTAGGTAATACCTTCCGAAAGGGGAGTCTTAGTGCCAAGTCTTCTAAACGAGTGTACTACTTAGGGTAGGTGGTTGTCTAGGATGCAATCTACTCATTACACTATGTAGGCATTTCGAAAGGTAATTCTTGGTGTTTTGTTGGGTGCTCTTCAATCGTATTGCCATTGAGTGGGTGCTTGTTATCCCAAGGTGAGCATGCCGAAATGAAGGAAATCTTGAAGGTCGCTTTCGTGTGTATTGAAGTAGGTATGTGTGTACTTTCTTCATCTCTCACCTTAGTGAGTCTTATGTTTTCCTTAAGGTAAAATCCAATGGAAATGATGTTTATTCTACATTGATAATGCTTTGGAAGTTTCACCATCTTTGGAGTCTAAGTAGTTCACTGTAAATGTTAAATTTGAGCATATTGTAATATTTGGGATTTTTCACTGTAAAGTGTTCTTTGACTTTCAAAATATGGAAATCCTTCTCTATGTGTTAAATGATGTTTTGCTTCAATATTCTTGAATGTCTTGCTTAAATGGCTTGAAATGTTATTTTACTAAAATATCCCTTCTCGCATATTTTTGCAGATGCCATACTTATTACATCAATTGTAATAACTCCATACTTTTCTATACTCTACAAGTGTCGGTTGAAGGCTCTTTGGAATATTCAAAGGTTACGCTTTTGAAATCTAATCTCTGAATATTTGGTATGTCCTAAAATATTCGAGGACATAGTCTTTTGTTTCCTAGTTTATTATTAAAACTGATTATGTATTTCTCTTTAAATGTAAAGGGCCATGTCTCTAAGATATTATTTCGTGTCTTAAGATTGGCTTGTGACAATATGATTTCTTAAGTATTTTATGAAATATTTCCATTGTATTAATTTATTCATGAAAATTTTTAATTTCCGCACTACTTTTCATGTCTTGTGTAATGAACGATAGTTAAAGGGCTGGTACAAGACCCCATAGGGTCATGTATGCCCGGTCACGAAACAAGGGTTCTCCCTAACTTCTAGGGGGTACTTTTGAGTCATGAAAGACTTGGTATCATAGCATTAGGTTATGGGAAACAGTTTAGGTTCTATAAGTCTCACAAGCCACATCTACTAGTATCGTGGTCATTGGTGTGAGTCTTACACATCTATGGAAAAGAGGCTATAGGATGATCGAAGTTTTACATTTTCTCTATTCTAATGTCATGAATTAGAGTTAAGTCATATAAGGGGTATTTTTCCACCCTCTTTTCTTTGTGTTTATTGGACATGAATACAAGGAGATCAACTGCTAGAAGGGAGGAGGGAGGTGTAGCTAATGAGAGAATCCCTCCCCATGTTGGCCAAGTTCCTAATCTTCATCTGAGGAAGAGAATGAGCAGGTTTCCCTTCAAGAACCTCAAGTGCCTCCGGAACCTCAAGATCCTCAAGAGCCGCAACTTCCTTCTATGCCTCAAGATGATTTTGTTTGGGGGGATATTACTAATGTGTATATGAGGTCTGCCCTTATGAACCTGACCCAACTCATCACGGCTCAAGCTCATGTCGTCAACAATTACTTTGTTACCCCAGCTAATCAAAGAGTTGGACCCCATTCTAATGCTAGTAATCTCTCTTCTAGAATTTGGGATTTCATAAGGATTAACCCTTCTAGTTTTCATGTAACTAAGGTGGATGAAGATCCACAAGGTTTTATACATAACGTTTCAAAGAGGTAGATGTTATTGATGTGACCCTTAGATAGAACACGAAGATAACGACTTATCAAATCAAGAATGTGGCTCAAGTGTTGTTTGAGCAATGGAGGAGTGAGAGATCCCTAGAAAGAGGGTTGGTTGATTTGGTGAAATTCAAAGAAGATTTCCTAGATTGTTTCTTTCCTCTAGAGTGGATGGAGAAGAAGATGCTAAAACTCATGAACCTTCGTCAAGGGGGAATGATGTGCAAGACTACTCACTCTAATTCACCCAACTCTCCAAGTATGCTTCAAGCATAGTAGCCAACCCTAGGTCTAGGATGAAAAAATTTGTGATGGAAGTGTCTATCTTGGTGGAGAAAGAGTGTCGTATGGCAATGCTTCTTAATGACATGGATATCTCTAGGCTCATGGTGTATGCACAAAAAATTGAGGGGTAACACATTAGAGAGATAAGGCAAGAGGGTAAGACACCTAGGTCGTATGATTCTAGTCACCAAAATCCTAAGAAGAGGTTCTATCAACAAGGTTGTTTCATGGGAAACAATGATAGAGCTCCAAACAAAAATTTCCAAGGTGGTGTCCATTCTTTTTAGAGGACTAGGTTCCCTACTTGTGGAAAGAAATATTTGGGTAGGTGTCTTGGCGGAACGGATGGTTGTTTTGAATGTGTTAATAAGTGCCACAAGATGAGGGATTGACCTATTATCAAAGCAAGAGAGAAAGAGGTCAATCAAGCTTCCCTAGATCCTAATGCTCCAAAGAAGAACCTTCCTATGGGATGGGAGCTAAGAAGGATAAGTAATCCGGATTTGATGGTATTGATAAGTCTTAACTCTTTATGGTTGTTGTTTCTATGTTTTCAAATTATTTTATGTAGTTTTATACTTCATATGATCATGTTATCTTGATGAATTACTAAAAAAATGTAATTTTAAAAATTTTGAGTATGTTGGGCAGTGTTACAGTGAACATCACTGTAGAAGAAAATTGTTTTGTGTTGAATTGAAATTTCAGTGTGTGTAAAAGTGTCTAATATTAGTATGTTTAATGTTGGGGGAGTTAGTTCCTCCATAAAAGAAGGTTAAGGGTGAGTTTTGAAATTTTTGAAATATGGCAAGAGTTGCCTCTGTTGCTTAGTGTTTGAAAGTATTAAATGATGCTCCTTGGTAGTTGATTCTTTTATTTTGAGTGTTTGATCCTTGATTGTAATGTGTTATGTGATGCTAAGAGAGCCCTTTTTGTTCTTTAAGTATTAGTGTCATTCGAGGACGAATGTGTTTTTAAGTTGGGGGAATGTAATGCCCCAAAATGAACTAACGTGAATTAGAGAATTCTGAGTGTTTGTTAAGTTAATATAGTTTTAATCTTAGTTATATTAGTGTTATTAGTCATTGTTTAATGTTTGATGAAGTTTTGAAGTCAATCGGCTAAGAACGTCCATGACATTCGGAAGGTGTACCTTAGAAAGAACTTGTGTGTCTTGAGGTGTTCGAGTGAGTTTTATGTATTCGTCTTAATTTAAACATTCATGAGATGTTACTAAGACCTATAAGACATAGTTTAGTGGTTTAAAGTTCAGGAAAGACCCCACCTAGGACCCACAAGGGGCCCAGGATGAAGGGCCCAAGACATGGATAAAACTACCAAGAACACTACTCCATCGACGAGGCAACCTACTAGGCGTAGGACAATCGATGCCCCTTCTACTGGGGGGTTTAATACCATACATAGTGGGAATTCTACACCCCCATTATGCAGTCTCAGAAGCCATTGATGCCAGGTAGCTTGGGTCGTCGATTGGCAGCTATAAAAGCTCCTGAATCTTACTACCAACTTGTAGTGTTTTTTTTGTAAAGTCACCCCAAATCTTTTATAACCATATGTAAATATTTTTAGTTTTTTTAAGTTATATTAAGTTAGTTTAAATTCGTACACCTGTAATAGACCACTCACATCAAATATTAAAACTCCCTCTCTAAGGAAAACTCTCTCAAAGTGACTAATTGAGCTAAGACTCAAGGAGGAAAAGAAGGGCTGGTTTAGAAGTGTATATTCATAAAACAAAAAGTGGTTTTCCTTCTCTTTGAGGTATTTTATCCATCCTTGAACCCTCTTCCATGCAAGGAATCATTTCCAAAAGATTTCAAAAAGATTTTTTAAACTCTATTTTCTTCTATCTATGATTTTAAGCATTGGCCCACTTGTAAAAGTCTTTTAATGATTCAAATGTGTTTATTATATTATGAATTGATCATTTTTAATGTCAAAACCCTATTGAACTCATGTTTATGCATTTTTCAAACTTTTAGCGTAAGAAAAGAGTTAAATGAGCATGTTTATGTACGATAAGAACTTTGGTTTTCTTATGTTGTTTATTTTTGTTTAGATACTGCCTTAAGGGCCTTAGTATGAAGAAATATTCATAAATTTGTTATGGGTGATGATTGTTTTGTTATATGGTGAGTTGCTTATATTGTGTATTTCTTATGATAAATTGCTCTTGAGTGGTATGGTGCACCATCTTGGTGGTGGTGTTTATTTGATGAACTTGATATAACTTAATATGTTTTGTCAGTGTGGATTTTAAGGCCTAGTACATGAAATGAATTGACATTGAAGATAATTTTTGTCTTATGTTTTCTGAAGTTTAATAGCACGTTTGGCTTAGATTATGGTTAAGTAAAGTATATGACTTTGTAAGTAATGTGTGTAAATTGATGAATGTATGTCTAATGAATGTATAGAAACTAATGTTAATGAGATGATGCGTATATGCAAGATGTGCTCACAAGTACACACACACTCAAATGAATGTATGAAGTTTCTTGAGTAAGTGGAGGAGTTTTGGGGTTAACACTCTCCATGAGTTGAGATGAAGTATTTAGTATCAAACTCACTACATCCTACGAGCTTTATAAGATAGGTTGCAGGATGAATTCCCTTCATGAGATGAGATGTGGTGTTCGCTAGTTGTTTAGAATCTTTGGGGGGGTATGTATGAAACCAAGAGGATATGAAGAAGAGGTGGTTACACTTCGTGAGTTAAGATGTTGTATTCCAATGTTCCTCTTGAGATGAGTACTCCATGTTAGTAAAGAATGAGTTAGTTAGTAGTAATCTCCTGATCCCTTCAATATGCGCCCGCATACATGTAGCTATTGTGAAGGCCATATAAAAGCTAAAAAGAATGACCTTACTCTTGGCAAGAGAGGATGCCTCATCCAGTAGGGGTTAATGTCGAAATTTCGTGTCTAGATCGTATTATCTATGTTGGTTAAGATAACTCTCATAAAAGAAATGGATGTGCTAATTCTTCTAAAGGAGTGTTCTACATAAGGTAGGTTGTGGAATGGGACGTTATTTAGCCATTGCACTAAGTAGGCAATCCGAAAGGGGAGTCTTGGTGAGTCTTATTTAAATTGATTGAACTATGTCTCCTTAAAGAATGTACTACTTAGGGTCAGGTGAATGTATGGGACGTTATCTATCCATTGCACTAGGAGGACCTTCTGAAAGGGGAGTCTTGGTGCCAAAACTTCTAAAAGAGTGTACTACTTAGGGTAAGTGGTCGTATGGGACGCCATCTACTCATTGAAATAAGTAGGCATTGCTAAAGGGAATTCTTGGTGTTTTGTTGGGTGTTCTTCTATCGTATTTTGCCATTGAGCGGGTACTTTTTATCCCGAGGTAAGTATTCCAAAACGAAGGAAGTCTTGAGGGTTACTTTGGTGTGCATTGAAGAAGGTACATGTGTACTTTCTTCATGTATTACTTTAGTGAGTCCTAGGATGACCTTTGAATGGATGCTCTTATGGAAATGATGCTTATTCGTCATTCACAATGCGTTGGAAGTTTCACCATTTTTTAGTCTATGTAGCTCAGTGTAAATGTTAAATTTGAGCTTAAAGTAATGTTTGGGATTTTTCACTGTAAAGTGCTTTATTGAGAAATTGGTTATGGGTGATGATTGTTTTGTTATATGGTGAGTTTCTTATATTGTGTAATTCTAATGATAAATTGCTCTTGAGTGGTATGGTGCACCATCTTGGTGGTGGTGTTTATTTAATGAACTTGATATAACTTAATATGTTTTGTCAGTGTGGCTTTTAAGGCCTAGTACATGAAATGAATTGACATTGAAGATAATTTTTGTCTTATGTTTTGTGAAGTTTAATAGCACGTTTGGCTTATATTATGGTTAAGTAAAGTATATGACTTTGTAAGTAAAGTGTGTAAATTGATGAATCTATGTCTAATGAATTTATAGAAATTAATGTTAATGACATTATGCTTATATGCAAGATGTGCTCACAAGTACACACACACTCAAATGAATGTATGAAGTTAAGTTGAGTAAGTGGAGGAGTTTTGGGGTGAACACTCTCCATGAGTTGAGATGAAGTATTTAGTATCAAACTCACTACATCCTACGAGCTTTATAAGATAGGTTGCAGGATAAATTCCCTTCATGAGATGAGATGTGTTGTTCGCTAGTTGTTTAGAATCTTTGGGGGGTTATGTCTGAAACCAAAAGGATATGAAGAAGAGGTGGTTACACTTCGTGAATTCAGATGTTGTATTCCAATGTTCCTCTTGAGATGAGTACTCCACGTTAGTAAAGAATGAGTTAGTTAGTAGTAATCTCCTTATCCCTTCAATATGCGCCCGCATACATGTAGCTATTGGGAAGGCCATATAAAAGCTAAAAAGAACGACCTTACTCTTGGCAAGAGAGGATGCCTCATCCGGTAGGGGTTAGTGTCGAAATTCCATGTCTAGATCGTATTGTCTATGTTGGTTAAGATAACTCTCACAAAAGAAATGGATGTGCTAATTCTTCTAAAGGAGCGTTCTACATAGGGTAGGTTGTGGAATGGGACGTTATTTAGCCATTGCACTAAGTAGGCAATCCGAAAGGGGAGTCTTGGCGAGTCTTATTTAAATTGATTGAACTATGTCTCCTTAAAGAATGTACTACTTAGGGTCAGGTGAATGTATGGGACGTTATCTATCCATTGCACTAGGAGGACCTTCCGAAAGGGGAGTCTTGGTGCCAAAACTTCTAAAAGAGTGTACTACTTAGGGTAAGTGGTGGTATGGGACGCCATCTACTCATTGAAATAAGTAGGCATTGCTAAAGGGAATTCTTGGTGTTTTGTTGGGTGTTCTTCTATCGTATTGCCATTGAGCGGGTACTTTTTATCTCGAGGTAAGTATTCCGAAACGGAGGAAGTCTTGAGGGTTACTTTGGTGTGCATTGAAGAAGGTACATGTGTACTTTCTTCATGTATTACTTTAGTGAGTCCTAGGATGACCTTTGAATGGATGCTCCTATGGAAATGATGCTTATTCGTCATTCACAATGCATTGGAAGTTTCACCATTTTTTAGTCTAAGCAGCTCAGTGTAAATGTTAAATTTGAGCTTAAAGTAATGTTTGGGATTTTTCACTGTAAAGTGCTTTGAGTTATATCCTTCTCTATGTTTTAAATGATGTTCCTTTTAATGTTTAGCTTCTTTATTCTTGAATGTCTTACTTCTATGGCATGAAATGTTATTTTACTAAAATGTCCCTTTTCGCATGTTTTTGCATATGGCACACTTAGTACATTATTTGTACTAACCCGATACTTTTCTTCACTCTGTAAGTATAGTTTGAAGGATCTTTTGATGATTCGAAGGTGAAGATTTGGAAATCTACTCTCTCAAGATTTTGTATGTCCTCATTTATTTGAGGATATAGTCTTTTGTTTCCTAGTTTTATTATAAAGACTGATTATGTATTTCTGATTTAATGAAAAGGGCCATGTCTCTAAGATATTATGTCGTGTCTTAAGTTATGCTTGTGAAGATAATATTTCTTAAGTATTTATGTATCATTTCTTTTTTATTAATTTATCGTGAAAAGTTTTAAATTCCGAACTACCTTTCATGTCTTATGTAATGAACGATAGTTAAAGAGCTTGTACAAGACCTCAAAGGGTCAACTACGTCGGGTGACCAAATGAGGATTCTCCGTTACTTCTAGGGGGTACTTTTGGGTCGTGATTGTTACATTCATATTATGCCTCGGTCGGTTGTAGAGCTTGGATCAATCATTTTCGGTTCCTGGACGACCAATCATAGAATTTAATGGTAGCTTAGCGCCTATAGGTCCATTTATTACATACCTTAAGGCCATCACGATAATATATAAGGGTTATATAGTCATCTATTTTTGATTAAGGATTGAAGCTCTGAAACCCCTACTCACGAGTCAGTTTTAATAGTCAATAAGTTTCCATGATTTTCCTAGAGTTCCTCTCGAAAGGGAAATCGACCTTGGAATTTTTCTTCTTCTAGATGCCCAACCTATTTTTATTCCTCATTTCAAAAACACTCTATCTTAGATTAAAGAAATGAAGAGAAATTGAAAGACCTTCTAGATAAGGGCTTCACCCGACATAGTATTTCCCCATGAGGTGAACTAGTGTTTCTCATGAAGAAGAAAGATGGTTCTCTCAAAATGTGTTTGACTATAGGTAGTTTAAAAAAATCACAATAAATAATGAGTATCTTATCCCCTTAGTTGATGACTTGTTTTGTCAAAGATATACCTCAAATCTGGTTATAACAAACTAAGACTCACAGATAGTGACATCCTAAAAAATAACCTTCAGATATCAGTATGGTAATTATGTCATTTGGACTAACCAATGCTCCAATGAATTTCATGGATTTGATGAACAAACTTTTAAAGGATATTGGGACTTATTGATTCTTTCTTTTATTGATGATATCCTCATTAACTCTAGGAATTAAAAAGAACATGTGAATCATTTAAGGTATGTCTTGCGAACTCTCAAAGACCTCTATTTGTTCGCTAAGTTTATCAAATAAATGTTTTTGTTTTAATTTGTTTCTTTCCTTGGGTAATCCTTTCAACAAAGGGATTCGAGTAGATTCTCATAAAATTAATGTTGTGTAACAATGGACGAGACCTACCTTACATAGACATGTCAGAAGTATCTTGGGTTTGCATGTTATTATAGAAAGGTCATAGAAGTATTTGAATCAACAACATCTCCATTGAATAAGTTGGATCACAAAAAATTTTAGTTCTTGGAGTTAGATGATCGTGAGAAAAGTTTCGAAGAAATGAAAACTACGTTGACTACAACTCCAATCTGGACTATAACAAATGGCTCAGGCGATTATGTGATCTATTGTGGTGAGTCTTGAGTCACCCTATATAGTGTGTTAATGCAGTGAGGCGAGGTTATAAATTATGCTTTTAGACATCTTAAGGTGCATGAGATGAACTACACAACTCATGACCTCAAGCTTGCAGCAATGGTGTTTGAAGTTGAAATAAGTTGGCACTACTTTTATGGTGTTAACATAGATTTGTTTGCAGACCATAAGAGTCTTCAGTAGATGTTCATTAAGAAAGAGTTACATATTTTCTAGATGAGATGGCTAGAGTTCAACAAGGAATATGATATGAGTTGGCATTACAATCCTAGTAAGGCCAATTTAGTAGCATATGCTCTTAGTAGACTATCCATGGATAGTGTAGCATTTGTTACAGAAGAGAGACAGGAACTAGAAAAGGATGTTCACAAACTTGCTCGCTTAGGAGTTCATCTTATGAGCATACGCGATCGGGGTTTAACAATCTACAATGTGTGGCAATCTTTATTTGTAGCAATGGTTAAGAAAAAAAGGGAAGATATTCATCATATATTGCTTCAACTAAAAGGTGCAGTCCATCAGCAGAGAGTTGAGTTCTTCTCCCAAGGGTGAGATAGGGTTTATCTCTATCAGGGTCGTTTATGCATTTTTAATGTGGGTGTGTCTAGGCAAAAAATTCTTGTAGAAGCCCTGAACTGAAGATTTCTATTTATCAAGGTGCCACTAAGATGTACTATGATCAGCATGAAGTATTTTGGTTAAATGGTATATATGAAAAGGGATATAACGGAGTTTGTGGCTAAGTTCCCTAATTTCAATAAAGAGAGTGTAGAACATCAAAAAAACATGACGCATGAATCAAGATATTTACATCTATTTGTATGTGGGAAGTGATCAACACGTACTTAATGGGAGGTTTACCTCCTACTCGCAGGCAACATGACTCCATTTAGGTGATTATTAATAGAAATACTATGTTTGTGCCCTTTTTGTTTTTAAGATACAAATTGTTAAGAGCACTATGTCATGTTTTACATTGATTAGATAGTAAAGTTACTTGGTGTTACTTTGTCTATAATCTCATATAGAGGTCTTGAATTTACCTTTGATTGATTGAATTCATTTTAAATAGGTGTTGATACTCAAGTTAATCTTAGTACAACTTTTCATATAAGGACATTTGGTAAGGCAGAGCATACCATTAAGACCTTAGAGGACATGTTGAGGGCTTGTGTGATCAACTTCAAGGGTAATTAGGATGAACTTCCTCTTATAGAGTTCGCCTAAAATTATATAACGAGGCATTTTACAGGTATAGATGTACATTCATGTTGGTTGCTTTGAAGTAGGAAAAGCAGCATTGGTAGTTCCTAATTAAGTTCTTGATCCTATGAAGAAAGTGAAACTCATTATATATAGACTTAAAATACCCAAAGTCTCCAAAAGTCCAATGTGAATGTGAGAAGAATTAAATTAGAATTCCATGTTGATAATTGGGTTTTCCCTTAATTCACCTATAAAGAGAGTGAGGAGATTTGGAAATTATGGAATCTTAAATCTTAAATATTTAGGGCCTTACAAGATCTTTAAAAGGGTTTTTTATGTGGATTATGAATTCAAATTAACAACCAAACTATCAAGAGTGCATCTGGTTTTTCACATTTCATTGTTGAAAAAATATGTAAGTAATCCGGCATATTTGTACCTTTAAAAGATGATGTTGAGTGAATGATGGTTTCACTTATGAAGAGGAGCCCATTGAAATCCTTGATCATCAAGTTTGAAGATTGAGTAACAAAGAAGTCACTTCTGTTAATGTTTTGTGGAGGAGTTAGTTCGTCGAGGGAGCTACATGGGAAGTAGAAAAGTCCATGAAAGCCAAGTATCCTCATCTCTTTCCCTCAAATTCAATTCCAGTTTTAGGTAATAGTTCCTCATAAAATTTTCTTTGATTCATGCGCAGATTCTATCACAACCAAGGAGCACCCCCTAGAAGTAACACGGCATACTTGACCTCTCGGAGGTCTTATACAAGTCCTTATACATCTTTCATTGCATAATTGTAATAAAAGTAGCTAAAAATTTAAAACTTTTCATGGCACATCATATGCTAGAATCATCACATCATATGTGTGTGTGTGTGTATATATATATATATATCATAAGTACATAAGTATGTCAAACTCTCTTTGCCATCTTAGAACACAACTCAATAGAATATAATAGGGACACGACTAAACTATTATTTAAACTTAAAGATCATCTTGACATAGGCAACCTAGAACCATAGAGACCCTTTACTTGAACATGGGAGATCTATCCAAGATCTTCACTTAGGAGACATCCTCTAGACATCAACACCTACTCTTTGTGTAAAAAGATGAAGAAGAATGGTATTAGTACAAGAATGCGTAAGTATGAAAACCATGTGAAAACATGCATTTAAAGTGGACATATCATTTGAAAAACCATGGTATGTCTTTTTAGTAAACTTCATTAACATAGTCATAATTACCATAAAATAGACCACATACATCATATAGACAATGATACTACACATATTAGTACATAAAGCCATTTATCATTCGTTGAGGAATATTCAATACATACAATGCATTACTTCAATTTTATCTTACTTTATTCTATAAGAAACCCTCAAGTGTACTTTATAAATTTATCACCTTGAGGTCATCTTACAATAGTCTTTCACAGATTTGCTTCATAACATAACCACATATATTCATAAGTTTTAAGCACATTATTGACATTAACTTCAGATATTTACCATAACCTAAGACAAGTCCTAAGTCACAATAATGCCATGTGTAGCTTGTATCCCATAATGCTACTTCCACCAAGTGTATCTAAGAAGTCACCCTAGATTAGGCATAACTTATTCAACAAATCATAACTCTTTCATTTATAACTACACATAAGTTACATACTTCATAACATCATATAAGGACTCTTTTCTTTACTAAAAACTTACTCATAATCTATTTAGTTTATAGCATAAGTAAATCACCCTCATAACCCCTTCACAAGCTTACTTGTGCAATGTACATATGGAGTCCCATACCCCAATGTATTCTCAGTAAACTCAGTTAGAAGACACAAGTGCAATTCAGATATATAAGCATAACTCATATCTTGACTAGAAAAGTCACTCAAAAATTCATACATACATAAGACTTACTTTCATACAAGTTGTAATCTTATTCTTTATTGAATTCCAGTCATGCAATGCATGGGTAAGGGTCATAATACTGCCTATAGTAAGTAATCCTCTCAAGGAGTTGTGATTACAGTCCATAATCATATCATAATTCATTTCTTACTTTGGGAGACTTAGCCATAACCGACATAGACCATGTAATCTACATGGAATTTGGTGTTCTCCTCCCACACCGAAAAGATAGGGTTAACACTTGCCTAAGGTGTAACCAATGATACATAGCTATCTAGGTGTAATTAACAAGCTATAACCTACGGGGGCACGTAATTATGGAACATGGAGTTAGCTTCTAGAAATCTTGTCTTACTAGCGTGGAGGTTTTCATCTCATAAGAAAACATTTATGTTGGGAACCCACACTTGCTAAACGTGAATGTTCTCTTGTGGGAAGCCTAACTTACTAAACCTGAAGCCCCCATTCTCATTTTTCATGTTCACTCAGTGCTACCGTCTCACTCCCAGTTTAGATATATTTAAGCCTTTATTTCATTAGTTCGTAAAGAAGGCTTTAGGAGCTTGCTCCTTCATACATCATATAGCTCAAGGAATTCTAAGATGAGAATTCCCTTCCATCATAGATCCTACTTCATGTGAGATGTCTTTTCACATATTCATACAATAATACATCATGTGTATGTGCATACAATGTGAGATCTACCTTTACATAAACACTTCTAGTCACATATTTTGATAACTTCATTAATAATATACATCACATGCATAGAAATAGGAAGTGATGCATAGAAAAACTATCTTTTCCTTTGTCATCATGAATATATCCTATTCATAGTAATTCATGAGGTGTGTGTGTACGTTGGTCAACATGATCACGCAATGTCTATAGCATAACCTTGAGGAAACCACCCTTTAAATATCACAACACATGTACAACCCTCCTCAAGTCTCAAGTCACACTTATAGAGTATTATGGTCTAAAGACTGCACACACTCACATCACATCATAGGAGACAAGCACATATTCATCATTAGAATAGAATAATCCTAACATACATTGATTAAGGTTCATATGGTTGGGGCTCATACTACAAGGGTATTCCATCTAAATCACACCTAATCCTAACATGATCAGTACATATACTCAACATCATCCCCACCTAGATGATGCAACTAGTGTGAAATATTATTCATATACTTCACATAACATCAATTCACTTAGAAAATTACATTAGAATCAAGGTTAAAGCCTTCCACTTCCTAATCATGGAAATGATCATATAAATTCATCAGGAACCTAATGCCTTTAATGTCATGATCATCACATATATGCATGTAGAAGAATGTAAACACCGCCACCATAACTGGCATACCAAATAATTTCTTTATAGTTCAATTCGATATGCATTCTAAGCTAAATAAGAAGAAATAGATCAACTTACCCAATCTCCGATCAAATGATCATGTTGATCTATTCTCCACCATTCATAATCAATTGATATATAGAAAACAAGGATTAATCAATCTACTATGTTCTAATAAAAATTGAATTACAATCTAATCAACATCACAAGACCCATAACAAGTCATAATTTGAGGGGATAAAGGATGTCACATTTGGATTTACCCCCTAGACGTAACCGGCGGCGGTGGCCTCTTTAAGGACTAACACTAGCCTCGTAGTTTACATCATTACATTCATAGGTCAAATTTAGCGGAAAATTTAAAACTTTTCATTACTTCTACTTGAAGGTTTACATAGACCTCTACACACATATAACATATATATATTGAGTAAACATAAACCCTTCGTATAAAAAGATTGCCTAGTCTTCTACTTTTATTGCACATAAGTATATAAAATATAACATAGACATAATAATAATAATAATAATAATAATAATGATAATAACAGTCATATTATCTCAAAACCATCTAATAAGATTGTAAGAATTTGGGACTAAACCATACATCAAAGTAAAATTGCCTCACATTGTCTATACAATGTTTTATACTAAATGGAAAAAAGAACAATAGAAGTCATTAACTAAAAGCAACTCCATAAGCTAGATTGTGGAATCACCCTCGTAAATTGAGGAACTACCCTACTTTGATGAATAAGAGATCCAATCCTTATTCAAGTCTGCAACAACCCGAAAATGATTTTTCAATGTAATGCCTAAACGTTCCTAGAATGACTTGATTAAACCAGGTTCACACGGCTTGATGCGCGTGGAACAAGACCTCACAACCTATGCACAAGCCAAGCCAACAAACTTGGTGAGTTAGTTGATTTAGGCAAGGTTTGGTCCATCCATATAGGGCACCCGAATATTAAGATTCACACGGATGAGTCTTAACCGGACTTGTAAGGGGTAATATTAGGTTTGGATGGTCTGGGGGTATAAAGGTAATTTTGGGGCTAGGGGTAGTTTAGTAATTACCGTTGGCTGATATTTAATTAATTATATAAAGTTATTAATTAGACAAGATAAGTGAAATGTTGGTGGTAAAACCCGAGATTGACCTTAACTCCACACTCGGGTTCGAGCCGAGTTGGATGCATAAGGGGGCACGAATTAATTGATTAAAATTAATATAAATAAGGAGGGGAATTATAATAACTTAATATATATTTTATAATATGATTTTATCGTTTATTTGTGTTGAATAAGTCAACAAAAATTCCCACAAAAAGGGCGCATGACTCCCATTAGGAGTGTGCTTCATGCCCACTCTTAATTCTTTATGTTACTCCTCAAAACATTTTCAGCTTTACCTCATGATTCTAAAACAGAAGACAAACGTGTTATCACTGTTATAAACCTATTCTTGGCTGCATCCATCAAAAACAAAAAAAAACAAAAAAATTGTATTCCTAAGTATTATAATTAAAGACTTCACTTTTTAAAAAGAATCAAAGCTCGGAAGAAAGTGTTGTGAGTGGGTAGAGGCGTGTGGTTGTAACTGGTTGTAAAGGCTGAGAAGGTATGATTTTATTCTCTCTTGGTCCCTTTCCCAAGAGTCCCCTATGGTTCGGTTTACATCCAATCGAAAAACTAAGGTTTTCCTCCGTTGCATGCCCCTGTCATTAGATCCTCTTAAAAGTTTATGCATGCCTAGGTATGTTTGATGGTAGACGATCTCAGGAACGTTTTCAATTGTGTGTAATGTGATGTTTCCGGACAAAGTATGATCATTTTATGTGTGTTCGACTATATGTATGTTTTATGTACACAATAATGCTAGAAACAATGAGAAGCATATTACAGATAGTTTTGAAGAACATGGTGAATTATGTTCTATGTATTTGTTGTATTACTAACATATGATGATGAAATCGTGATGTTCATGACTAAGAAAGTGAAAGTAAAGTCCTTAATGAATTGGTCAAAAATGTATGTAAAACTATGAGTTAAATACCTAAGCTAAATGTAAGAAAGTGAATTAAAACATTATGACAAATGAACATCGTTTCGTCTAGTCACTAATATATATGAAGAGGAATAGTTGCTGCTCTTCTTAGTAAATCTCGAAGCCTGAAAGTCCTAATACTAAGAGATTAAGCCTTAAAATAAAATAAAAAAGAAAATAGGGTGAGAGAGGGGATTCAAACTTGGGATGATTTGGAGAAGCCTTATATTAAAAAGAAAAAATAGTGAGGTACATAGGAGTCGAACTCGTGTGTCTTTTGCTGGAATTAAGAACGGTAAATGCGAGACTAAAAATAAATAATATTGTCTGTGTGCAAATCGAACCCAAAACCTCTCGGATAGGTGAGGAAACTACGATTAATGAAAAATAAAATGAGGTTGTAGGCGATCGATCCCACATCATCCCAGTCAAAAAAAGAAAAGTCGAGGAGGGAAAAGAAAGAAAATAAATATAGGAGGTGGGATTCGATCTTGGGTCCCAAAGCTGAAATTTTAATCAAAATTTAATATAAGACTAAGTATTTCTTAAGGGGTTCGAAATTTGATTCCCTTGCCCAATTCCGTATAGATACATAAGTCTTATGTGAGCAAAATTTAATGAATGCTTCCTATAGGAATCGAACTCGAGACCTTTGCATACTTACAAGAAGCATAAGTCTTGTACCATACAATCTTGAGTAAGTATAAGTTGGTTAGACAAATTATGAACGAAGCTTCATGTCTTGTATGTATAAGTTTTTACGTCAGGTGTACGTTTTAAAGTAAGTGAACCTAAGATGTATATGATGAAATGATGTGAGCCCAGGAGGGTTAAGTAAGAGTGTGAAACACACTAAAAGGCCAAGTGCATTGGCAAATGATGAAATGAACTTTCACGAAAAAGGGGTGAGTAATTATGAAGTAATATGCTAAAGTTAATGAATGTGATGACAACATGATAAGATGCTACTAAGAAAGACGAGACCAATCTCAAATGAGCCTAATAAGTGTTACCAAAAACCATACTCACCTATGAGAGTGTAAAACTAATAAAGAGACTAGCCTCAAAGAAACACTTTAATGAAAGTATTGAGTTTAATGTACACTTAATACTAATGATGAGATGATAAATCATCTAATGAGCAATGACGCCCTCATGCTAGATACTAGCTTCTATGTTGTGTTAGATGGATGTAATAAAACATTATACTAACCACTGCTAGGCTAGGTATGAGTCGTGATTCCTTCTTTCAGGAAGGCAGAGGTTCTTGTAAATTTCATGAGATGAGACCAACCATTTACGCCAACATAGGGTTCTAGTAGGGTTCATTTCCCTATATACGCTACCATGTTATGATCTCACTTTTGCCAGTGACTCCACCTCTATTTTGTGTGGGGTAGACACTAGATTTCATGAAGCTCACATGATGTATGTCGTTTAAAGTTAAAGTTCCCAAAAAAAGAATGAGGTCAGTCTTATGTAACGCTCACAATGAAATGAATGATACCAAGTAATCACACTAGGTCATTCTTGTTCATCACATAGTGAACCCGTTGAGAGTCCAAAACAACATCCTAGGTATATAAATGGATGAAAATAAAGTACGTATGAATGAATGACGCAGACTCTTTGTTTGTTAAAGAAGGCTCCCAAGTTAAGGTCCTATACGTTGATCCCTCATTTGGGAAGTCCTAAAATTATGTCCGTGATTCCAAGGTTTCACGACATATGAACGAAAGATATGTGATATATGTATGTGCTAAATGAAGTATGTTATGTGTTGTGTGCAATATGAAAAGAATGATCATGCATGTTCCTCTTATAGCATGACTTTCCTAATCTTATTTGCCAAGTCCAACTAACTTGGCTTTCCATAATTCATATCGTTAGGAGAGAGCTATTCTTAATCATGCATGTCATTAGTGCGTACTTGCATACACCAATACTTAGTACAAGTGTGTACTAATTCAATACAATTCTTTACTTTTTGGTGCAGGTGCAGGTGGACGCTAGAGCTTACAAGACTATGTTGAAGCTACCCGGACATGGATCATTCATTCGGATTTTGTAGGACCTCGTGCTTTTAAGGATGCTTATCCCTTATATTCTAGCTTAGAAGTCGGCATGATCGATTGGAAGATGTTCAACTGGTATTTCTTTCTTACTTATTTCAGACGTTGTGTTAGTGCAACTTTGGCAACTCTATAGTATTCCTTTATTTGAATATCTTATTACTAGATGATTGTTGTAAACTAATGTGATATAATGTAATTATTGCTATGAAGTCTGCGTATACTACAAAGCAAGCAAAAGTTTTAAATTTTTCTGCTAAAATTAACCTATACGATGTAATGAGGAGGTATGAAGTCTTGTCAGCGACCTCCAAGAGGTCAACGACGCTAGTTTCTGCTAGGTTCTAGTCCCCTGTCCTGAAAAAGTTGTCTTCAATGCACTTCAACGATCAAAACCTAAAATGTTGTGGAAAATGAAAAAATAGGGTTAGTACGCTCTTGTACTAGGTATTAGACCATATGCACGCAGACTATGAAGCATTCTATGAATAAAGGGACATTTCATAAAGTATGCATTTTTTATTTAAAATCCATTATGATCATTCAAAAGACCATACGTATCAATAATGCATGGTCATTAAGTCATAGGTATGTAAATCACAAGACCAACAACATCAAAACTAGTCAAGTCAACATGGTTATCATATAATTGAATACATATTCAAGTAACTTTATCATCAAGTCATATTAGCCACAAGCATGAATAAGAGTACATTTAAACATAACCAGAGCAAGTCAACTACCCATGAAACCCTATCAAGTCAACACATGCAATGAGCAAGTAAAGCGTCATAATATTAAGCAATAATGTACCCTAACAAGAATAATGACTAACATCCTACTTCACATAACACGACATTTAAGAGTACATATCATCTTACATTAATCATATAGACCAACACATATACATAAGTGAAACTAATCATCATATAGTATCAACAATGTGTATGTTTATATTATACATATCATATATCATAATAAGCATATTCATACATAAGAACATCATCCTATGACTCCAGTCAAGGTTAACTAGTGCATTGCTTAGCTAGAGTCCCATACCCCTACCTAGACTAAGCTAGACCTATTAGGTTATACTAGTTAGAGTTCATTCTTCTAGTTCATCTTACCTTTTGGAAACATCTTTCCCTAACCGACATAGACCACATGATTAAATGTTGAATCCGGTGTTATAATATCCTACACCGAAGGAAGGCGGACTAGTTGCCAAAGTAGTACCAAAACATGAAACATAGCAAGTACGTGGATCAACTATCTAGTATTTCTATGGGGGGAAAATAGTTTAAGAAATAGGTAAAATATATTTGGGACCCTTTCTATATTACATGCAATATAGTCTTTAATCTCAAGAGTACATTAGTGATCCTACCTTCCTTACGTAGGAAGGGACACTCCTCACTCTAGTTCACTCGGTGCTAAGCTAGAGTAACTTTTTTAAAATGTCTTTAAGCCTTTATTATAAATCATACCTTATTTTAGGTCATAGTTGGATAGTTTCTCTCATGCACCTTAAGTTACCTAAAAGCATAGGCTATCACCTTTTTGAATTGCATAAGTAGACACCCTCAAACCACTCGGGATGTGTCATAATACACCACAAAACCCTTTGTACCCTTCGAAAGTGAGCCTATCTTTCAACATTTGAAAACTTCTCACACATTCCTCCAACCACACAAATTTCTTATACTTTTGGGTCAAAGTAGTCAAGGGAGATGCAATGGACACAAAACCATCCACAAACATCCTATAATAACACGCTAAACCCAAAAAACTCCTAATGTCGGTTGGAGTCAATGGTCTAGGCAAATTTTTCACCGCCTCCGTTTTCCTTGGAACCTCAACTCCCTCACTAAAGATGATATGACCAAGGAATGTCACCGACCTCAACCAAAACTCACATTTTCTATACCTGGCAAATGATAAATTTGCGTTAATTACTTGTATCCCCATCCGTTAATGTGATCACCCTTATTTTTCCAATATACTAAGATGTCCTCAATCAAGACAATGAAAAATGAATCTAGGTAATTTTGAAACACCCTATTCATGAGGTCCGTAAACGTCGTTGGGCATTTGTGAGACCAAAGGACATTTCTAAGAACTCAGACAGAACATATCTATTCCAAAATGCCGTCTTTGGTATATCGTCACCTATCACCTAAGTTGTTGATACCTCGATCTCAAGTCAATCTTAGAAAAGTAGCTTGCCCCTTGGAGTTGATCAAACAAGTCGTCAATCTGAGGGAGAGGATACTTGTTCATAATAGCGACTTTATTTTGGATGAGGATATTTCTGAAGCATATCCAGGATAGAGATTATTCTTTGATGGAGCGGAA
This sequence comes from Solanum lycopersicum, assembly GCF_036512215.1. NCBI lineage: Eukaryota > Viridiplantae > Streptophyta > Magnoliopsida > Solanales > Solanaceae > Solanum > Solanum lycopersicum. The sequence goes on from NC_090805.1 coordinate 17,956,177, forward strand.
AATCAAGGTAAAGGTATTGGAACAGTTTTAGTGTTAGAATCTGGTCAGCACTACTCCATGCTAGCGAAGCTCCAATTTAATTGCACGAACAACATGGTCGAATACGAAGCTTGTATTCTTGGGTTGAAGATGGCCATCGACATGAATATTTATAAGTTGTTGGTTATTGAAGACTCGTATCTTTTGATTCATCAAGTTCAAGGAGAATGGGCTGTGAAGACCCAAAGGTTATACCTTATGTGTAATATGCGCATAAGTTGTGCAATAGGTTTCAAAAGATTGAATTAAGACATACTCTTAGAATACAGAATGAATTGGCCAATGCTTTTGCCACCATTGCTTTGATGTGTAAATATCCGGATACAGATTATATTAATCCTCTGGATATATAGTTGAAAGAACAACCAGTCCATTGTTCCCATGTGGAAGCAGAACCAGACGGTTAACCATGGTATTTCGATATAAAGAAGTATTTGGAGTTCGGGATTTATCCTGAAGATGTTGCATCCAATAAGAAGAAGTTGACACGCCGTATGGCTCTCAATTTCATTCTTAGTGGTGAAATCCTATATAGGATAACTACAGACTTAGGTCTTCTCAGATGTGTTGATGTTGTTGAAGCTGCGAAGCTTATTGAGCCGATACATGCCAGAGTTTGTGGCACACATATGAATGGGCTCACTTTGGCAAGAAATGTCCTTCGAGCCGGATATTACTGGATGACTATGGAGGATGATTGTTGCAAGTTGGTGCAAAAATACAATAAATGTCAAGTGCACGGTGATTTGATCTTATGCCACCTCACGAACTTAATCTATGAGTTCACCTTGTTCATTTGTAGCCTGGGGTATGGGTGTCATCGGTCTGATGGAGACAGTCACTTCAAATGAACACAGATTCATTTTTGTTGCTATTGATTAATTCACCAAGTGGATGGAAGCAGCTTCTTACAAGTCGGTAAACAAGAAAGTTCTTGCTGATTTTGTTCGTAACTATTCGATATGCAGGTTTGGGGTACCAGAATACATCATTACTGATAATGGTGCAAATCTCAATATTCACTTGATGAGAGATATATGCGATCAATTTAAGATTACTCGCAGAAATTCAACTGCTTATCATCCTCAAATGAACGGAGTTTGTGGAGGCTTCCAATAAGAATTTCAAGAAAATCATGAGGAAAATGATGTACAATCACTGAGGTTGGCATGAGATGCTACCATATGCTTTGTTGGGTTATCGAATGACTGTCAGAACATCGACTGGAGCCACTCTATATTTGCTAGTATGTTTACTAGAGGTTCTTATACATGCTGAAGTTAAGATACCATCCCTAAGGATCATCCAAGGAGCTTAGTTGAGTAATGCTATATGGGTGAGCAAGAGAATTGATCAGTTGACATTGATCGATGAGAAGGAATGGTTGTTGTTTTTCATGGTCTGTTGTATCAACGGAGAATTATTCGTGCTTTTTACAAGAGAGTAAGAGATAGAATTTCTGAAGTTTGTTAGTTGGTCCTTAAGCGCATTTTTCCTCATCAATATGAATACAAAGGAATATTTGTGCCAATTTTGCAAGGACACTACATGGTTCGCAAGATATTATCCTGAGGTGCTTTGAACCTGTTAGAGATGGATGGCACCGCATGGCCGAAACCTATAAACTCAGAAGCTGTCAAGAGATACTACATGTGAAGTTTCAACTTGTGTTCCTGTCATGTACTTGTATTTGTTCTAGTTTGCTTGTATTTTCTTGGTTTAAATTTTATCCTCCTTGTAATGAACTACGTTTGACCTGAATTCTCAAGAATGAGATACATAGGCAGCCTATGTCAGCCTCGGTCACCCCATTTATCCCCTTAATTTTATTTTTTTAGTTGAACTACGTTCGACATGAATTCTCAAGAATGAGATACGTAGGTGGCCTATGTTGGCCTCGGTCGGTTTCTTTATTTCTCTTTTCTTAACTTTTAAGGGGGAACTACCTTTGACTAATTCCTGCCTCAATGGATATGTAGGCGTCACAAGGGTGCGGTCATATCTCCCGTAAGATTTCTATTCCTTCTTACAATAGAAACTGGGTCAGAATTTGGAGAGGGACTCAAAAGTTCTCGAGGAGAAGATCCTTCCTCATCAAGTAAAGATTGAAGATATTTCGAGATATGCAATTGGAAATTTTTTTTTAGGATTGCCTCAAAATTTCAGAATGGGTTTATCAACACGTCCGGAGTGACTCTGAAAACTCCCCAGCGAATAATCAGATAAACCAACAAGCATTAGAATCAAAGATGTTTTTTAATCCTGTTATGACATGACTTGGCAGTGACCTCTTTCAGATACTATTTCTCAAAATTTTATTTCTCTTAAATTTTCCCTTCAACATTTTATTTGTTTAGGCATAAAATATATTATCGTATCTTTGAAGGGTCGAGATATCGTGAAATCAACTGGAAAAAGTGGGACAAGAAGCAGAGAGCTAAAGAAATCGACACAGATTAGTTCGTTATTAAAACTAACAATTTTTCTATGGACGCCCGTTAATAACTTTGCCTTAAAATCAGAAAATTCTCCTGATGGATGAAGATCACTGTGTTGCTCGATTGAAGCACTATATTCATTTGGTACCTAGGATGACATCAAGAGTTAATATTCATGCATCGCGATTCAATATTCATGCATAACAGAAGATCATGCATTGCGAGTCAATATTCATGCATCGCGGAAGATCATGCATTACGAGTCAATATTCATGCATCGCGGAAGATCATGCATCGCGAGTCAATATTCATGCATCGCGAAAGATCATGCATCACGAGTCAATATTTGTGCATTGCGAAAGAAATTATGCATCGCGAGTCAATATTCATGCATCACGTAAGATCATGCATCGCGACTCAATATTCATGCGTCGCGAGTCAATATTCATGCATCACGAGTCAATATTCATGCATCGTGAAAAGTTATTTTTGCCTCGCAGAAATTTATGCATCGGGAAAAGGTTTCATGCCTCGCAGAAAGTTATGCATCGCGGGAAAATTTCATAGCTCATAGAAATTATGCATAGAGAGAACATTTCATACCTCGCAGAAATTATGCATCGCGAGAAGATATTTATGCCGCGCAGAAATTTATACATCGTGGGAAGATATTCATACCAAGCCAGAAATCACTCATAGCGAGAAGATATTCATGCCCCGCAAGAAATCATGCACTGCCATAGAAGGAATCGTGCATCTCAAGGGAAATATTTACCGCTCAAGATCAACTGCATCTTTATTGGGCATGAGTGAATGCCAAGAGAATCATCGAACGCGACGAAGAAAATATTAGCATTGCATCAGCTTTATTCATTTTGACATCCACTGAAGAGTGCATTGAAGATTATATTGCAAACACAAGACATAAGCTTTATTTGCTTTACGTAAAACCAATTGAGTTGACATCAAATATTGAGGCGCACGATTAAGTGTCGAGACGGTAAAAGACATTGTCTCCCATTTAAATTTCGTTTTTTATGCTAACAAGTTTTATCTCAGTCTTTATTGAGAAAATCCGAAAGGATGAATTCTCTAAAACATACCACAGGTGCAGACAAAATAAAAAAGGATGCAGTACAACGTGGAACATTTTCTTAGTAGCAAACTGGGACACAATCCAAAAAGGAATGTCAAACTCTTAGGACGCGAGCAGAGGAGTGACTTCCACCACAATCAAACCACACCCCTATAATAAGGCATGTGTGTTTTTCTTTATGTTTGTCAGCTTCGATTTCACATTCAGAAATTTAGGTATCGCCGGAGGCAAATTTCTAATCTGAGTGACAATGCACCTATAGCCTTTGAAATTATGTCCGTGTGAGTTCTTAATTATGGGTGTAAAGTGCACCACATTAATGTCTAAGATATTAGAAGCCTCTTCTTCATACTCGCGCAATTTGTCACTCTTCTAGGACCAAAGGTTATCTAGCATAATAGAATTTCTTCTCAACAGATTGAGTGGAACTACAAGTAGCCTGATTCCTTCTGTATAGGATTTGTAAGCGAGCTAAATTTTTAAACTCGATTGTACCCCAATAATCTGTCATATATCTTATTCACGGGCATTTTGATCCCTTCATAATCCGGTATCAAGAGGACTAGAGTTCTTTCAAAATGGTGCGTTGTATCTAGCGTATCGAACTACTAGTGGCCTGAATTCTCATAAAGCCTGAGATATATAGGAAACTCTCATATTTATGTCATAATTTCTTATGTCCATACCAAGTTCTTTCATTAAAAATGAATATGTGTTCGGTCAAAATTTTATTGGTCAACTTCATTTTTTCTCGAATTTCTTGCATCAATTCAAGTAAAATGAGGGACAATTGTTGATACCAAATTTTAAACCTTCTCGATAGTAATTAACTTAGGAGCTTCTCGAGTTTAAATAATTTAAAATAAATAATTTTATATATCTTTGGGAAAAGAAAAGAAAAGAAAAAAAATTTATCTTGCAAGTTATTTTAAATGAGCTTTTGACACTTTTATTGTTTTAGCTAATGTATATGTGTTACATAATCATTCATATAATTACTATATTTTATCAATATTCAAAATTGAAAAAATAATTTTTGTAATATTTTATTTTATATAAATATTTGGTTAATTATTTTAGCTTATATTTTGAATCTTTAGTTTATATTCGAATTTATTATTTTATTTTGTTAACCTTAAGAATCTTGTGAATCAATAAAATTAATTCGTCTTATTTTTAAAACTTAATAAAATTGGCCAATTGCTATTTAATTTGGATAAATTGGTAATATTCTAAACTCAAAATCCATCCTTTGAACCTATTTAAAATAAATTGGGCCCTCTTTTATATATACAATAAATATTTACAAATCCAAACTTGAAATAAAATATAAAAAATTGAAAATCATAAACTAACTAAAAATATATCAACAAAGTAGATTATATGAAAATAATATTTTTTATTTATAAATAAGATAAATTATATATATCTATATATTGGTTCTATTTGGGTTTGGTTTGATTTTTTTCTTCTAATACCAAACCAAACAAAAAGTGGTTAGTTGTTTTTCAACCACTAAACCAAACAAATCAAATCACAAGTCGATTTTTTTTTTGATTTGGTTCTTCGATTCGGTTTGACATTACAATTTTACTTGTACACCATAATCTAGTACATCCATAACTAAAGGTTATTTGTGACGAAAGAGTTGCCACAATAAAAAAATTTGTTACTACATTTGTCGACGCTAAAGGTGAACAATTATGCCACAAATAATATTTTCACAATGAACATTTTAGTTAGGTCGCCACTAACATAACGGTTTAAGTAGCGATATTGTCTCCGCAAAAGCTATATCTTAACAGTGGCAAGTTTTATATTGCTGATAAAATGTATGAGTAGTGATTCTTCTCGCTACTAAATTTAAATTTAATTCAAAGTTGAAATGTACCTGCTACTAGTGACTTATATTTTTGTAGCGACAGTTATCATTGCTAAAGTTTTTCATTAGGAGCGAGTTGATAGTTGTAAATAAATTAATTTCTTTGTCCATCATCATATTTTGTGTATTAAACCGCAATAAATAATGAGAACAATGATAGTAAATTAAAAACCTATCAAATTCTATAAAAATTTTAATGTATAACTTTAAAAATATCAAGTAGTATTGAAACTATAAAATCATTCTCTGACCAAATAATATAAATACTTCCACTACTAAAATGTCAATGACTTGCATACGGCATAGTATTTCAGTGGCATTGTAGTAATACGTATACAATAAAAAAAAATTGATTGCATGCCTTCAAGTTCCTTCTTGACCGATCTCATTTCTTAAGAACCTTGTTGTCCCAACTACTAGAATACATTACATTATATAAAAAAGCATCATAATGATATCAACAAATAAAAAGTGCACATTCTTTTTCAAATAGCTTTATAACTGAGATGTTGCATCAATCATCTCAAAATGATAAAGCTAGGCCAAGAACTAGGCAAAAGGTTGAAGTCTTAACTATTTGGGGGGGTGGGTTAAAATCAAGCTTCATGGATAGATATTATGTATGCTAAACTCATTGACAGAGGGAAGTGAAAACAAGAAGAAACATCCACAATGCATATGAAAAAGAACAGACAACCATATATTGTTCAGTATAATATTTATAATTCAAGTGATTTTACTTTTTATTTTATAGTATGTGGAAATAAAGAAAATGTAGTATAGAAGTGCGAATATAAAGTATTATCTTATTCCTAAACAACTAAAGGTATCAAATTAGCGCAATAACTGAGTAAATTTCTTTTGTTCTCCCATTTAAAATTTTTATTCATTACTTCTTCAGCATGAGAAGATTATTTTATCATAATTTGCTTATTGTGTATCTATCTACGTCCTCACAACATTAGGAAATCACTACTCGTGGTTGTGGAATATTATATTAATATGAACTATATAGATGCAACAGATCACTACATTAAGATGACTTGATATTTTTTGGGTATAATGGGTTCCTGGAGTATAATTGAAAAATAACTTCATTATACGAGACCACACTCCTCCATTAGATTAATGTTTGTATTGGAAGAAGTGAACTCTCTAAAAAATTATATACAAGCTTGGTATTAGTAAGATGTTTACATATACCTTGACCTATTAACTTTCCTTTGATTGCCATTTGAATGTATAGATGACATTCTACGAACAATAGAATACACAACAATGCCAACCATAATAACAAAAATAAGCCGAAGTACATCGCGAATTTAATCTTAATCTGCACAAATAGTGCTTCTCATAAAACGAATCGCGAGACAATTGTCACGCCCCTTTTTTTTCTCAATCTAAAATATTTTTTTGATTTTTATTTTGAAAGAAAAAGAGTTGTTTTCAATTAAAGTGACATTTTGAAAAGGGATAATTATTATTTAGAGTTGCCACTTGGAATAGAGTTTTGGTGTTCCAAGTCACCCTATTTAAATCCCTAATCAAAAAGAAATTTGACTCTATTTTTCATTGGTCTGCAAACTAAAAATCCGAGTAAAGAATTCTGTTGACCGAGGGGAAAGTGTTAGGCACCCCTCGAGTCTCGTGGTTCTAGCACGATCGTTTCATTGACTTTGATATGACTAGACTTAATTTTGAATATTATATTATTTATCTTAACAATAAAAATATTTTCTTTTACTTTATTCTCTCATTTATTTTACGGAAAAGGGCCTAAAATACCCTCGAAGTATTAAAAATGGTACACAATTACCCTCCATCCACCTATTGGCCCCCAAATACCCTTCACATCCATCTTTGGGTCCAAATTTACCCCTTCATTAACGGACCAAAATTAAAAATAATTAAATAATATTTTTTAATTACGTGGTACTCAACCATTGGTTGTAATTTAATTATTTAAAATAATTTTAAACCCACCCATTTTAACTAAACCCACCCCACTTGACCCAATTTAAAAAAATAACCCATCTAATTAAAATATCCTAATACCTTATTCCTCCCATTTTCACAATTTCCATGACTCCATTATCTTCTTCTTCTTCCTCAAGAAAATGTTAGCTTCTTCTTCGATTTCTTCCCTCGAAGAACTTCACTCTCGTACTCACACGTAATTGATGTACTTCTATGGCTCTTCTTCTTCTAAACTTTTTCAAGAATAAGACGTGCACTTTCTTTCCCTTACAACAAATATATTTTTTTTTTTTAAAAAGAATTAATGATATAACGTTTTCACCAATTTTAGCACAATATTCAGTCCCTTCTACACACGTGGGGAACATATAATTTTTTCAAGATTATAAAAAAAAAAAGTTATAGACATAGTTCATGTTATCATACGTTTAATTTTTCATTTGTCGGTCCACCATTTCACTATTATTATTGATGTACTTCGATTGAACTTACATGTACAGATTGAAGTTCTTCAGGAAAAAAAAATTGAAGAAGAAGCTGAATTTTGTTCTTGAAGAAGAAGAAGACAATGGAGTCATAGAAATTGTGAAAATGGAAAAAATAAGGTTTTATGATATTTTAATTAGATGGGTTATTTTTTTAAATTGGGTCAAGTGGGGCGGGTTTAGTTAAAATGGGTGGGTTTAAAATTATTTTAAATAATTAAATTACAATCAATGGTTGAGTGCCACGTAATTAAAAAATATTATTTAATTATTTTTAATTTTGGTCCGTTAATAAAGGGGTTAATTTGGACCCAAAGGTGGATGTGAAGGGTATTTGGGGGCCAATAGGTGGATGGAGGGTAATTGTGTACCATTTTCAATACTTCAAGGGTATTTTAAGCCCTTTTCCGTTTATTTTAAACCTTTTAAAAATCGTCTTATTTATTTTAAATCTATTGAAAATTATTTTATTATTTTGGTGTGTGTCTATTAATTCAAAATTTGAAACATTCATATGTATTTATTATTTATTATTTATTTATTTTGATTTTACATTTTTTTTATATATTTTTTTTATGTTATTATGGGATGAATTTATATAGTATTTTATAGTTAGAAAAAAAAATTTAGAGTTCAAGTTAATTTAGGAATTCTATTTATTTATTTTTTTGATTTAAAAATAGAAAGATGAAATTTTATGAGATTTGAAATTAGTTTTAAAATCACAAAAATTCTAAATAGATTAGGACTATATTTATTTTGTAAGAAAGGTTTTAACTTCTTCTTTTTTTAATGCATGTAACAATTTTTAACATTTTGTCTTTTTTTTTAAAAAAAATTAATTATTATTTTTAGATAAATTCTTTTTGTTTACGTTTGTTATCTTTTTCTTTTTATATATATATATATATATATATATATATATATATATATATATATATATATATATATAAAAGAAATTTTACGTTCCTTACTAAAAAATAAATTTTGTACTACATCATCTCTTTTTTTATCTTTTTTTTTTTTGTTTTTACTTTTTGTTCTTTTTATGTTTTTAACTCTTTTTATTATTATTTTTACGTTTTTTCTGTTTTTTTTTCATTTTTTTCACGTTTTTTTTTCTTTTTTTTTTCCCTGCACGTTTTGTTTGATTTTAAATTTTAAATTTTTTTTGTTTTCTGTAAAGTTTGTTTCTCTTTTATTTTTAATTTTTTTATCATTATTTTTATTATTATTTTAAAGATTTGTCTTGTTTTCCCTTTTTTTTTTAAAAGAAAAATAATTTTTGTCACTCTTTTTTTTTCTAAGTTCTTTTTCATTTTTTTATATCTACTTTTTGTTTTATTTGTTTTATATTATTATTTTTTATTTTCATTCTACTTTTCTCTTCTTTTTTAAAAAAAAGTTTTTTTCACGTATTTTTTTTCTTTTATTTTTTTTTATTTTCTGTTTCTGTTTTTTTTTTAAAAAAAAATCTGATATTTTTTTTATGCTTTCTTCTTTTGTTTTTTTTTTCTTATGGGCTTTTTTTAAAATTTTTTTTAATTAATCTTTCTCGTTGTTTTTAATTTTAGTTATGACTCTTTTATATATTTTCTCAATGATAAACTTTAATAATTCGAATTAGATAACTATCTTATACTTATTGTAAAGATAATTTTTAATCTAAATAATGTGTTAAAAAAATTAAAACGTATTACACATAAGTTTTTAAATTACTAATCAATTAAAATTTTAGTTTACATCCTAATCAAACAAATTTTTAAATTATATTTTTTATTTTTTAGTGAAAAACTAGGCTCCAGAAAAATATTTTCTATTAAATATCACAAAATAAATTTTAATATAAATTGCATCCAAAAAAAAAAATAACAGACACTAATAATAATACAAAAAAATATATATGATACATCTTTTATTTTATATTATTTTTGTTAGCAGATTAACACTCAGATCGAGATAAAAAATAAAAAAAATCATAACACATGCATTACGGGTTGATATTATATATTAATAACATACTATTTAAAGAACTTGATATTATTAGATTCAAATTTCATACAACATTACATTTAAATAATGCGAGAATTTAGAGTTACCTTGTTGCGAAAATGGATATCACGAAAAATAACTTCTACGATCTATTGATTTGAGCCACGAATTTAGAACCACGACAAAAACTCTAACTCTAACCTAATTTTCCAAAAGAATAACTCACTTTTCTTCTCTTTTTGTTTGCTCTTTATCTCTCCGCCTCTGTGTGTTCTCTCTATCTCTCTGTATATTTCTATATCTCTCTGTATATCTCTTTGTATTTTTCTGTATTATTTTTTGTTTTTTTTTCTCTCAATTGAACGTGTTTTTTTATAATAATTTTTGTTCAGAGTCCGGTGCTAATTAAAAGGAACCTAATAGAGTGGAATTTGGATTTAATTTAAAATATTGTTGAGGGAATTATGGTTGAGAAATAATTAAATAATTATCCTACTAAATAACAATAATAAGAAAGTTAGTTTTTGGGAGTTTGATGTTAATTAAGATAAGAGGAAGGTAATTTGAAAATCTAAGACTCTTCTTCTTTTTTTTTCTTTGTTTTTTTCTTCTATCATTATTTTTTAAATTAATTAAAAGTTGAAGATCTAAAACAAATACCATAAATTTATAATTTTAAATTGGTGTTAAATCTTTATATTTTGGTAAAAAATTAGGTGTTCACAACAATTAGGAAGTATCTCCTGTTAATTAGTTAAGACTGATGACATTCTTTCAGTGACAGCACAACATAAAAATATCACAAACAATATGACATACATTAATCCTCAAAAACTATCTTTACTCATGACTCCACTTCTTACTACTATTAATATATCTCGTTGAAGCCTTCTTAAATAAAAATACCACCTAGAATGAAACTAGATCAAAAAAGTCAAACAAATACATCAACAATGATTACGGATTGCATTATCTCATGATGTGCAACATATACTATATATATCACATTATTTGATGATGTGAAAAAATTATTCTCGAAAGTATGTGACTCAATCAACTAAGGAGGTAGTAAAGGAAAAGGGGCAATGAAAAAACTCACATGAAAATGCTACACGAATCACATTGTGTAATTTGCAACAACAAATCTTGTATATTTTAGGTTTCTCTAGAGGTAGCCTTTCTAGATAATATCTTAGTGTTTCACTTAATAGCAAAAAGAATATCACTAACCATTTAATAGATATATTTAATTTTTTTAAAAGCATATCAACAAGCCAGGGTCCACAACAACTCGAAACAATACTAGGCATGAAAAATTGACTGATGATGGATGCATATTACAGAGGACAACATGCTTTTTTTAAATTTCTTCCATTAATTTGTTGTCTTAGAGATATCTAATTTATTAAGACTTCTTAATTCGAACGAAGTTAACATTATTCTTAATTATTTTATTACCTAATGGATCATCTCTTCTTCAAATAATCCCTGACATTAAACATGATACATTTTCGTACCTAGATAGAATAAGACAAACATAACAATATATTACAGATATTACCCAGGTCATCGAGAATAGGAGAAAAGGCAATAACCAGACAACCCTTTGACTTGCATTCTCTTATATTGTACCAAGACTCTTTCACTTCTATTCGCCGATGTATTATGCTCATGCTTAGTTGTTGAAGATTGTTGTTATAATAATGTTTGATGAATGGATGCCGAGAAGATGAGACATAAGAGATAGTATGTCAGTGGTATAGCTGGTTGGTTGTATGTTATCACTTTACAAAGAGAAAATCTGCAAACGACGGCAAGCAAAAACTTCTATAATATGAAAATATAAGAAGTGATGCAGGGAATCATGGTTGAAGATAAGGCACCCTAAGGATTTGTCCATCTCTAGTCTCATCTAACAAAGCTTCATCAATCGTCCTCCAGCTAGGGCTCATTTTTATGCGACTGTAATGTCATGAGTAGGGGATCAGTGTTTTGGGATTACTACAAGAAAAAATGGAGTAAATATTAGTCGTAAATGAGATTAAAATATGTTGTAGCATATTCCAATACAAATCTAACCCATGTAAATTAAAATTTGATTGAATAAAAAAAAAAAGAGTCAAAAATTATTTAATCAATCAAGGTTTTCAATTAATAATAATTATATTTTACTATTAAGTTAAGTATAGAGATTTTTTCACAAGTGAATTTTTCTAAGTTTAAGAAACTTGTTGGAACTTTTACTGTTATTTATCATTCATTTACTGAGATTTTTAACTACTTATTTTTCAAGAGACTGATTTGAAATTAATAAAAAGGATAGTAGTTTGAAAATAGTCTTTAATTTAAATTTAACATATTTTTTTTAATTGTGATGTTATACCCCAATAAATCATTTGATATAAATTATACATAGTAATATAATAAGATATTTATTGAAATAATACACTATTTTTTTTGAAGGATTCGACCAATTGATATGTTTCCACAAATAATTGATATGTAAATGACTTTAATTTAACAAAATGAAATGCATACTTTACTAAACATTATTTTTTTTTTATAAAATGTTTTCCGAACCAATAAATATAAATAAAAATTATGATTAATTTATATAGACTAAACTAATACTCACAAACTATATAATATATGTACATAATATATATAATGGTATATTCACTCTAAATGATAAAATAATAAAATATCTTTAAAATTAATTATTTTTCTAGTGCACAAAAAACATCAATAAATAAGTACTCATTTATTATCAGTATTATTAGATACATCTCAAAATACTTATTTAAATGAGTATAGTCATCAAATTTTTTCACTACATGATAACTGATTTAAAAAATTCTTCAAAGTATAAATTTAATTTAAAAGTTAACAATTATATATATACCAAATATCAATATGCATCACTATAATAATTAAATGAAGTTCTAATTGACACAAAATAATTAAAAAAATTATCTAAAAAAAAAAAAGAATTAGGAACGACTTGGAAGTTGCCACAAATCATCAATATTGTTTTTGTGGCCACTGCTTTTTAGCCGCACCAAATACTTTTTAAATCATATTTTTGTAGACACATATTGTGGCAATCTAATGAAAGACGCCACTAAATGAATCTTTTTAGAAGCAATAACATATTTTTCCACGAAAACTATCCTGTTTTTTGGCAACCATCTTGTGTGGCCACAAAAATCATATATTTGTTGGCAATTGCTACAAAATATTTGAACTAAAAGGCACATTTCTTGTAGTTTTACAATAAGATTTTTTACTTTGTTAATACCGCTAAAAAGTCAATTATTTTACCACAAAATTGTGGTTTTAGCTCTTGCCCTGCAAATCCTTAGGAGAAAAAATAATTCGTAAATGTAGTTACTCTTTAGATAATATTTATCGACTAAAACTTTAAGAGAAAATACAAAAATAATAGTAAAAATTAATTTTTTCACTTCTACCTTTATACATTAGAAATAAAAGATCAATGATGGGTTGGTTCTTGATATGACTTAAATATTTATTGTCTCTTAGATTTAGTTGTTGCACATTCGAAAAATGTTAATCTAATACTGAATCAGTCGATATCTTATTTTCTAGTGGATTAGTATATTCAAAATTAAAATTTACTAAGAATAATCATGATGTTTAATTATAAATTCAATAAGGAACTTTACTACACATAATAATCTAATTAGCTTCACCCATTTCTTGGTCTACACAACGCAATTGTAAATACTTTTTTTACTGCTATAAAAAAATATAATAAAAGGATACACTAAGAAGAACTACAAACAATTAAATATAATTTTATGCATGTAACGACCTAACAGATCATTTTCAGTACTAGAACTTCTTTATTCACAAGTGATTGTCTTTATAGATTCTAAATAGATATGTTTGACTAATTGTTAGCTACATCTATTTAATTGATGGATAATATTAAATAATCAAATTTTTGTTGCTAGTTAAAAGGTAATGTCTAATTTATTTAATACCTTATATTACTCGACACATTTTCATTAAAATAAGTTAATGAGGCTTATTACTTTTCAATTATTTGTTAATGGGTAGTCAATCATTGGTTTATGATATGATGGGCTTCGGTTATGGCGCTGTCCACTGGTTTCCTAATCAGTGACTTCAACCTTGAATATTATTACTTAATTATTATCATATTATGACATTTGTTTTAATATATTTAGATTTCCAATGTATGCGTTAATCACTTGAAATAAGTTATCAATTTCTGTTTTTACTAACCATTTTGCAGTTTATTAGATAGTAACCATGATTTTATAAGTAAAATTCACCATATCATAAATAAATTATTGACGTATTTCATAATTAACACGCAATTTTTCAAAGGAAGGCTACAAATGTACGTAGTTGATTGGTTATCCCGACAAGCTATGCATCTGCCCCTTGATTAATTTTTCAACAATTGTTTCATATAGATAGATAGTAGTGGCACGAGGGGTATAACTTTTTAATGGAATATTATTTGTCATTTTTTTGTTGAACTGGTGGTGCATGAAAATTTGTTTGAACCTGTGTGTATTATTTAGTCTTGATTGTTATTATCACGCAACATAATAAAATTTTTCAAATAATTTCATATGTTTTTCTTTAAATAGATTGAGTAATTAAAAGTATTCTTCATCCAATTATTATAATTTTTTTAGATTTGATCCATAGAATTCTTTGTTGAAACTCGATTAATATTAATTTACAATACTAAAATATGTAATCTTAAGGTTGAATTAGAGATATAAAATTGAGGATGGAGAGAATATTTTTCAATTTTATTCCTAGATTTTCAATAGCAAAAACACATGAATATTTAGTTTATAATATGTTGATCACAATTCTTTTTACTTAACTATTGAGTTCTTAACAAAACTTTTATATATGAATTTTCAAATATTAAAAAAGAAATCTTAATAGAAAATTACTAAGTTAGTTGAACCTGTAATATTAATGAGATTGGTGTAACATCTCGCGACTACAAAGAATTAGAAAGGATTTTAAAATCAAGAAAAACATATTTTCGGAAAGTATAGAAAAATCTTGAAATTTAAAGTAAGTTGAAAAGTGAGTTTTTGTCAACTTCAAAAGGCCATAACTCCTAGCTCATAATGATTTACGTGGGAATTCCGAATATGGTTGAAAATCTCTTCCGATGATCTTTCCAACGCCACAAGGTTTTCACGATTTCGACTTTTTTCTCAGAGAGTTATGCCCTTTGGAAGGTGGTTTGTCGGATTAAAGAATATTTCCTAATCTGGTATTTTAAATGGTATTTAGTATTTTCACTACCCAATTATTTTTAATCCATTTTTAGGAGCTTAATAAGGGTCAATTATGAACATATTCAGTTTTAGAAGTTCGATGTTTTCTGTAACAACCTAAAAAGAACTAAGGTGAAATAGAGCTTCATAAATGTTTCATGAGATAATATTGTGTTAAAATAATGTATGATGATGATCTTAAAAAGTGGGTGAATTTTGGTGATTTTTGGAGGTCAAACATCCAAGAACGTCCATGATGTTCGGAAGGTGTGCCTAAGAAAGTGCTAGCGTGTCTTCATGTGTTTTAGTGAGTTTTACATGTTCGTTTTAATCGAAATTGACGTGGGATGTTCCTAAGACCTAGATGACCCATTATGGGGGTTAAACATGAGGGTACGACCCCACCTAGGACCCACGGGGGGCCCTAGAAGAGGACAAGTGACCATCGACGACCACAAGGGACGGAACGTTGGTCAACCAACTGCCCGTTGACCTTGGCCGTAGACTGGCCCTATACGGATAGAAAATCATGCACTACGTAAAGACTTAGCCCAATTGACGGGCCCCATCTAAGGAGCGTAGATTGGACAACAACCTGTATGTGAAGGGCGTAGGTGGCCTGCCATAAAGCTGAACTTTTTCTGCCTTGGCTTTGGGTGTTTGGTAAAATCACCCCATGTATTTTATGAACCATGGATGGATATTTTAGGGTCTTTAGGTATATTAAGAGAGCTCAAACAAAAAGACCTAATTTTAGACTTCTCCTTCATCAACCATAAACCCTCTCTCAAGAAAGACACTCTCAAAACCTCTTGGAAGCTTGGACTCAAGGAAGGGCTTGGAGGGCCTAATGTGGTCGACTCCTTCAGCAAAATTTCATAGGTTTTCTTCTCACTGAGGTATGGTAGTCATCCTTGAACTCCTCTTCATTTAAGGAGCCATTTCGAAGGAATTTCAAACGAGGTTTTCAAACCCTAACTTCTTCTATCATGGACTCTAAGTATGATTCTTGCATAAGAATCTTTTAAAGGATTCAAATGTGCTATTTCTAATGTTAGTTGGTGATTTTAATGTTAAAACTTCAATGAAACCATGTATTGATTTTTATCAACTGTTGACTTATGAAATGGGTCTACAGAACATGATTTGATAATGTTAGAGTTAGAGTTCTTGATGGTTATATTGTGTCTTAGATACTGTCCTAAGGTCTATCTTATGAAGTATTATTGAGGAAGGGATTATAGGTGGTGAACATTCGATTTATGGTAAGTTTGTTACATTGTTTAACTGTTATTATGAAATGCTCTTGAGTGGTATGGTCCACTTTTGGTGGCGGTGTTTACTTGAATTATATGAGTGTGAATCTACTTTGGAATTGTGAATAAGGCCAAGAAGGCATATTATGTGAAGTATTATAGTAGTGATGTTGTTCTTGTTGATGTGGTTTATGAAGCTTGTAATGTGAAGTATACTAGAAATAATGTCTAAAGGAACTACATGAATATGTGAAGCATTTTTAAGTGTGAAATATGATGAATGAGGATGTAAACATGTTTAGAATTCAATGTTAATGAAAATGGTGATTATCTGAAAGGGGTTCTCACATGTACACACACACACACATAGAATGAATGAATGAATTAAGCTAATGAAAGTGCATAAAAATGGGTGTTTTTAGGTGAAAACTCATTGTGAGTTGAGATGAAGTGTTTAACAGCAACCTCACTATTCCCAAGAGCTTTTTAAGATAGGTTGGCGGTCGGATACCCATTATAAGTTTATATGTGGTTTTCCAATGTGACCTCTAAGGATAAGTACCCGTCATGAGTTGAGATGTAGTGCTAATTAGCTATACCTTGACCTAAAGTAATGAATTTTTATGACTCTGTGGGGGAGTTATACTTAGCAATGATGAGGATTTTAAGAAGGGGTGGGTGCACATTTTGAGTAGAGATGTCGTACCCAATTTACCTCTTGAGATGAGTACTCCTCATGAGTAGTACGTGAATTACTTAGTATCAATCTCCTTATCCCTTTACTAACCCCACCCTATGATAGTGGGAAACCCTCATTAAATAAGGGTAGTATCGGGATTTCATGTCTAGCTCTCATGGTCTATGTCGGTTAAAGCCATTCCTCCACAAAATAATAAATGAACTAACTCTCCTAAAAAAACGTACTACTTAAGGTAAGTGGTGGTATGGGACACTATATATTTATTGCATTAGGTAGACCTTCTGAAAGGGGAGTCTTTGTATGTTTTATATGAAGTGCATGAACTAAGTCTCCTAAACGAACGTACTACTTAGGGTAGGGTGTGGTATGAGACACTATCTATCTATTGCACTAAGTAGACCTTGCGAATGGGGAGTCTTAGTATGTTTTACATTAAGTGACTGAATGAGTTATCATGTGTTGTAAATAAATTTATATTAATTAAGGTCTAATGTGAAGGAAACATGTTAAAGTGAGGTTTTACATAATGAAATTATGAATGATGGATGTAGTGTACTTGATCCAAAGTAATCCTCAAGGAATCACTAAGTGAGAGTAGTAGTATGGGATGCTACTCTCACATTGCACTTAGTGTAACTTACAAGTGCTATTGGAGAAGGGTACTTACATGAAGTCCTTATTGTATGAATGTTCTTCTAATATCTACTTTAGAGTGTGGACTTGTTTCCTGTACGAGGTAAGCCTATGGTTGGTAGTCTTAAGTGTTACTTAGGTGGGTATTGAAGGGGGTATATGGGCGGTTCCTTCATGTCTTACCTTAGTGAATCTTCCGATAACTTGATTAGGGAAACCTCAAGGGAATTGAGTTCACAGTAATTTTTCACTGTTTCTCTGTAAAGTTGATTGGTTTATTGTAAATTGATCTTTTGGTTCTAAGATTATGAGAGTTCTATTTTATGTGATTTATGATGACTATTATAGTATTAACTCTCAAAACATGTCTGTTTCATTTATTTAGCATGAAAACTTATTTTACTAAAATGTCAATTTTCACATGTTTTTGCATCTGTCATACTTAGTACATTGTTCTGTACTAACTCCATACTTTTCTATACTCTATAAGTATAGGTTGGAGGCAAGGAAGAAGTTTAGAAGTCAGAGCTTGTGAATTTTATCCTCCCAAAACTATGTATGTCCTATTATATTCGAGGGCATAGTTCTACTTCTTATATTCTAGAATTAAGACTTATTATATATATTTTTTATTTAATGTAAAGGATCGAGTCCCTAAGATATTTATGTCGTGTCTTTAAGTTGTCTTGTGAAGACAAGATCACTCCTTAGCATTTATAAAAGATGTTTGCTTTTCATGAAAAGTCTTAATTCCACACTACTTTTCATATTTTACGTACTAAATAATAGCTAAGGCTTGTACAAGACATCTGAAAGGTCAGGTACGCCATTGTTCTAACCTAAGGGTTGCCCCCTTCTTCTAGGGGGTACTGGCTTGTCGTTACATTTTCACGCTAAGGCTAAGGAAAAAGGAGAAGAATAAAAAGGTATGACTTACGAAGATCATTCTAGATTGATTGTGGTTTCCCTAAGGATTTTCATCGATTAGGTATGTGATTCTATGTCAATGTTGGGTTTGTTAACCCACGTGCCAATTATTTTTTATTCAACACGATGTTATCAATAAAAGATTGGATTTTGAATGTTCTTTAATGTTTTTCTTGAATTATCCTTCGTTCTTGTAACGCCCCGAGCTACCCCCGAGATGCGGACACGAAACTTAGTACCACAAGTGATCCCAAGCTAACCATGATGGCATGATCATGAGCATACTAGAGAATATAAACTTATGCGTAAACTAAATCTTAATTTTAAACTGAAATAAATGGGGAATACCCATATTCTATAACTGAGATAAATGAAATCAATGAGTTTAATACAAAAAAGTTATTGACTTAATACTAAGCTGAAACTGACTATGTTTGAAATAAACCTATAAACTGGACTGGAAATACTGGGACAAGCCCCAGCTAAACCTAGAAAAAACTAAAACTAGATGACTTAAAATTGAAATAAAACCCATGAATGTTGTCTTCGGAGAATGAGGACTCACTACTGAATTTGATGAATTAGAGATCGGAAAATCGATCTATACATGATCTGGATACTGAGAACCTGAACCTACATCACGAGAAGATGTAACGCACGTATTCATAAGAACTTTAAAGGTACTGAGCATGTTGGATAGAGTAAAGCTTAAATAAAACATAACTGAACAAGCACAAAAGCAAGTATAATAATCTGAACATGGCATACTGAATTTTTGATCAAACTGAATGCAATAACAAATTTATAACATGCTGAAACTGAATACTAAATATACTGAGAAATGGTCAATGTAGAGAGTCTAACTAAACTTTGGAAGCTACTAAACTCCGATGTATACTCCCAACTGAGAGGACCCAATATACTCTTCCAAAGGTATAAAGGCATGATGGCGTGATCACTAAATTGATTGCCCATAGAGGGGACTTACAACCTACTTTGCTAGTAGTTCTGCGAGTAATTGGGTACGCTGAACCCTAGTCCAACTCGATATGATGCTACTCCTATGGATTTGTATAGTTAACTGATTATGTCTAAATTTTCTATCAATACTAGATATCTCAAAGCTGAACATGCAAACATAGAGTGCAACATTTAATCTAATAATGATGCATTAAAAACTGAGGGATGTATAACCGAATTGTTGAAATATCTGACCTAGCATGGGTAATTCAATGACTAAATAAATACAAATCAAGGATTCTGAATTCATGCGATAATCTGAGTAATAACATGATAATCTTATTTAGAACATGTATTTAATTAGTTCATGAAGTTCTATGAAAGTCTTAGAAACCCTAGGTTTAATCATGATAATAGAATCAAGAATCTGACTGAAAACTAGGGACCCAATGGGTAAAAGAAACCCTCTAGTTAAATACCAAATACCTGGTGACGAAATCCACAAAAAAATATTTAGGTTTCGGGGCTGGAACAAGTGGAACTTGTTGCGTTCTTTAACTAGGGTTCTTGAGATTTTTCTCCTTTCTTGCTTCTAATTTTCTAACTTTTGATTTATGATTTCTACTTAGGTAAGTTTTAATTATAATTGTAGACTCAAACCAACTAAAATCTATTTATTTAGGATCAAAATGAAGTATCTTAAGGTTTAAATGAAGTGGGAAAATATCAAAAAACATCTGGGTAAGTTGCTGTTGGACCAATCGACTATCAGGACAGACGGTTCATCATTGATCCATGACCAGTAGGTTGGTCCTTTGGTTAGGCCTGTTCGACAAGACTTTAGTTAAAAGGGCTTATCTTTTTACTCGATGGTTTGATTTTATCAATGCCGGTGTGTATGGAAAACTAATTCAATTATCTATCTGTGGATAGATCACAGGTCACCTAATGCATTTTGTGCTAAGAGTTATGACTGTTAAGTTGACCCAACTGCATCTCCCCCTTAACTCTTTGCAAATTTCCACACACAGTCAGACCTACGGACCGTAGGTCCACCTACAAACCATAGGTCCACTTACAGACCTTGATTGTCATCTGTAGCTCTTGTCAGAGAATGCGTGAAAAGAGTCTCGATCGACGATCATGGACTACCGAATGTAGTCTGACCTACAAACTGTAAGTCCGTCCGTCGGCTAACACTTACCAAATTTTCCTGGGATGAGATTTTTGGGATTTTCAAATCCCATCCACATTTAGGCTGGACAGACTGTGGGTCAGGCTACTGTCCATTGATGGTCTTGTCTATTGCACCTGAAGATTTTCTGAAAAACTAATTTTTTGTCTTTTTTAGCTTCGGGGTGTTATATTATCCCCCCCTTGGGAACATTCATCTTCGAATGAATACTAATCGAGCTGAATTAGAGGGAGAGAGCTACAAACCACTACTAAAAATTGAGAACTGAGTTTCTAACTGAATTGACTTCTGAGTACATGCAAATAAACTCAAAATGCAAGTAAAAACTGAGGGAACATGATTTTAAGACGGAATTTACTCATGAATGACTGCAAAATTGAAGAGGACTAGTACCTCAAGCTGGAGTGGAATCGGAAGGTCAAATGTAAGGATACATGGCTATCATGGCTTCTTCTCCTTCCCAAGTAGCTTCCTCTACAGACTGACTCATCCACAAAACCTTGACTGAAGCTACTTCTTTGTTTCTCAACCTTTTGAACTGACGGTCAGAAATATCAACTGGTACATCCTCATAAAAAATACTATTTTTCACGAGCACACTTTCCAATGGCACTATACAGGTTTGACCACTAGCACACTTCTTCAAGAGTGAGATGTGGAAGATTGGATGCATTGCTGCTAATTTTCCTGGCAACTCTAACTTATATGCCACATTGCCAACTCTTTTCATGATCTTGTAAGGGCCTATATATATAGGACTTATATTTCTTTTTTTTGAAATCTCATCACCCCTTTCATAGGTGAGATTTTCTGAAAAACCCAATCATCAACTTGGAACTCTAGTTCCCTTCTCCTTACATCTGCATAAAATTTTTGACGACTTTGGGCTGTCTTAAGTCTATCTCTAATGAGTTGCACTTTTTCCATAGCATAATGAACTGAGTCTTAACCTATCAAAGTTTCTTCACCTACTTCAAACCAACCAACTGGAGATCTACATCTATGCCCATATAAAGCCTCATAAGGGGCCATCTAAATATTTAAATTGTAGCTATTGTTGTAGGCAAACTCAATAAAAGGAAGATGATCATCCCAACTACCTTTGAAATAGATCACACAAACTCTCAACATATCTTCTAGGGTCTGAATGGTACGCTCTTCCTGCCCATACTTCTATGGATGAAATGTTGTACTAAGGTTAGCTTGAGTACCAAGACCCTCCTAAAACGACTTCCAAAAATGAGAGATAAACTGAGGACCTCTATCTGAGATGATAGACAAAGGAACCCCATGCAACCTCACAATTTGATTGATGTAAAGCTTGGCATAGTCCTCTACTGAATCTGTAGTCTTGACTGCCAAAAAGCGAGAAGACTTAGTCATCCTATCAACTATCACCCAAATTGAGTAATGTTGTTTGTGAGTACGAGGTAACCCTGTGACGAAATCCATATTTAAAACTTCCCAATTCCAAGTAGAAATATCAATGTCTTGAGTGAAACCTCCTTGTTTCTGATTTTCTACCTTAACTTGCTGGCAATTAGGGCACGTACTCACAAAATTTGCTACATCCATATTCATGCCGTTCCACCAACAGACTTCCCGTAGATCGCGGTACATCTTAGTGGCACCTGGATGAATAAAATACCTACAGATATGGGCTTCTATAAGAATATGCTGTTTTTACTCACCCACATCAGGAACATATAATCTACCCTGGTTGTGAAGTACACCATCTCCTCCTTGGGATAAAACCTCCAGTCTCTGATTATGGACTGCACCCTTAAGTTCAAGCAAGATTGGTTCACTATCTTGGTTTTCCTTAACCTCCACTACCAAAGACAATTCTTTCCCATTATGAACTGTTACACCACTGTCTGATATGCTCATAAGGCGAACTCCCAAGCTAGCACGCATGTGAATATCCTTCAGTAGATCCTTCCTTTCTTCCTCAACATGGGCTACACTACCCATAGATAATATACTAAGAGCATTGGCTACTACATTCGCCTTATCAGGATGATAATTCACATTTATATCATAATCCTTAAGGAACTCAAGCCATCTCCTTTGGGGAAGATTCAACTCTTTCTAGGTGAATACATACTGAAGGCTCTTATGTTCGATGAACACATCTACATGAACATCATACAAGTAGTGTCTTCATATCTTTAGTGCAAACACCACTGTTGCAAGCTTGAGGCCATGAATTGGATAGTTCTTCTCATGCATGTTTAGTTGTCTAGAGGCATACACTATATTCTTATATCGGTGCATCAACACACAACCTAGGCCAATTCTGGGTGCATCACAATAGATCATATAAACATCTGAACACTTTGGTAGAGTTAAGAGAGGAGCTGTATTCAATCTAGTTTTTAGTTCTGTGAAGTTTTTCTCACAATCATCTAACTAATGAAACTTGACCATCTTTTGGGTCAACCTAGTCAATGGTGAGGCTATGGATGAGAATCATTCCACAAACATTCTTTATTAACCTTTTAGACCTAAGAAACTTCTGATATCTGTAGCAGAGGTAGGTCTGGGCCACTATTTCACTGCTTCTATCTTTTAAAAATCCACTCAGATACTTTCAGTAGGTACAATGTAACCAAGAAAAACAACAAATTTAAACTAGAACAGACATTTGCAAAACTTAGAGAATAACTTTCGATCCTTGAGACTTTGCAGAAAAACTCACAATGACTTGCATGTTTTTCCTCACTCCTAGAGTAAATGAGGATATCATCAATAAATAAGATAACGAACAACTCCATGTACTATTTGAACACTTTGTTCATCATTCAATGAAAGCTGCAAGAAAATTGCTTAGTCCAAATGACATAAATACAAATTCATAATGACCATACCGAGTTCAGAAGGTTGTTTTCAGAATGTCACTATATCTGACTCTAAACTGATGATAACCCGATTTTAGGTCTATCTTTTAGAAGTGACTAGCACCTCGAAGTTGGTCATACAAGTCATGAATTCTGGGGATGAGATACTCATTCTTCATTGTGACCTTGTTCAACTGTTTATAGTGTATGCACATTCTGAGAGAATCATCATTCTTCCTTACGAACAACACTATTGCACCCCATGGTGAAATACTAGGTGTGAAGAAGCCCTAATCTAGAAGGTCTTTTAAGTGCTCTTTCAATTCATTAAGTTCCATTGGAGCCATTCTTTAAGGAGGAATAAAACTTGGTTGGGTATCTATAAGGAGATCCATTCCAATGTCGATTTCCCTTTTGGGAGGGAAAATACTTTTGGAAACTCACAAACTACTGGAACTAACTCAAGAGTTGGGGATTCAAGGGTAGAATTTGTAACCCGAAGTAGATGATAGAGATAACCCTTAGATATCATCTCTTTGGCCTTATGGTAAGAAATAAATCGACCCATAGGCTCTAAGATATTACCCTTCTATTCTAAGATTGGTTCGTCTGGAAACTGAAAGCAAACAATCCTAGTTCTACAATCGACTGAGGCATAACAAGTGTGTAACCAATCCATGCCTAGAATGACATCAAAGTCTACTATTTCTAACTCTTCTACATCTTGTTAGGTGACATTCAATGAGACCGAGAAAGGGCAATTTCTGTATACCCGCGTAGCAATAACTATGTCACCGACTGGAGTAGAGATTTAAAATGGTTCTGAGAGAGTTTCTTGACTGACATTGAACTGGACTTTTATGTAAGGATTTACAAAATAAAGAGTAGCCCCTTGGTCTAACAATGCATAAACATCCAGGTCCAAGACACGTAAAGTACCAGTGACTACATCAGGAGAAACTTCCTGATCCTAGCGAGCCTGAAAAGCATATAACCTGTTCTGACGATGACCGCCACGTGTACCCGATGAGTTACCCTGCTTAGTTGGGTGACTTGCTGGTGGTGCTGAAGTTGTAGACTGAGCTCTACCATTACAACCTCCTTGACCTTGTTTAGAAGGACAATCCCTAAACCTCTGACAAGACTGACCGCACCCAAAACATCCCTCTTTTTCGTGAAAGACACTCAGCTGGATAGTTCTTACAAAACTTAGGGAAAGTGGGGTAAGTCATGGTGCCTGAAAAACTTCCCTGAGATTTAGAGCCTGGTGCTCTACTCTTTTGGTCATAGCTTTTGTTGGAGGATGCAACACTAGTTGATGAAAGGGCTGGATCCAAATATTTCTGCTGACCTTACGAGCGATTTCCACCACCCGATTTTTGCTGAGAATAGTCATAGTTCCCAGTCCTAGCCTTCGTATTTTTCGTAGCCTGTTCCTTAAGATTATCACGCTCAACCTGTTGAGCATGAGTCATAAGTCTAGAGATGTTCATATCTCCAAATAAAATCGCATTTCTTCACTCAGTTATCACCAAAACAATTTGACACTCCATACAAGAACTTATTCATCTGATCTCTAGAGTCATTAACCATGTGAGGAGCATACCTGGAGAGTTGGTTAAACTTGAGTCCATACTCTTGGACTGTCATGTTACCCTACCTTATGTTCATGAATTCTTGGGATTTTGATTCTCTAGATTCTATTTTGAAAAACCTATTGAAAAAAGTCTCAATAAAGAAATCCCAAGTGATAGGGGCCACATTTCTACCCCTATTCTCCTTCTATTGAGTGTACCAATTATGAGCAAAATTCTTCAACTGGTATGATGCTAACTCAACCCGATCATTCTCAGTGACCTTCTTTACCTCAAAAATCTTCTTGATCTCATCCAACAAATTCTGAGGATCTCATTAGCTTGCGATCATAAGAACTCAGGAGGATTCATCATAACAAAGTCAGGAACCTTTGCTGCTACTGATCCACCATTTTCATTCACATGAGCATGAACCCAGTTGTTCTGGTTAGTCATACTCTGAGCCACAATATGTATGGAATTTATGAACTCAGTATTGGAGACATCCTGATCTTGGCTAGAGGAGTTGCGTATGCATTTATGGCGTTATCTGTACGAGGAGGCATGATCTAAAACTTAGAACATTAAGTTTGAATGGAATAAGATCAAACCTCATGCATGATAAGAGGAACAAGAAAGTGAAGTTTTTTCTAAAACACTTCATAGCCTCCCTCTCATTACATGTGGTGCATTTAACACCCATGAAAAGGACTCAGCTTAGTCCATATTTTCAGACATTCCTAGGACCCTTAAACCTAATCCTCTGATACAATGTTTTGTCACGCCCTAAGCTACTCCTGAGATGCGAACATGGAACTTACGAACACAAGTGAATCCAAGCTAACCCTGCTGTTATTATCATGAGCATTCTAAAGAATATAAACTATTGCTGAAAGTAAATCATAATATTAAACTTAAATAAATGGGGACCACCCATATTCTATAACTAATATTAAAAATCAATGACTTTACTATAAAGAAGTTATTAACTCAATACTAAGTTGAAACTAACTATGTCTGAAATAAGCCTCTAAACAGGATTAGAAATACTGGGACAAGCCCCAAATAAATCTGGCAAAAACTGAAACTAAATGACTAAAGACTGAAATATAACCCATGAATGTTGTCCTTGGAGAATTAGGACTCATGCTAAATCTGCTGAACTGGTGATACGCTAAAATTTACTTCTCCAAAAGAAGTATAAGCGGGCGTATCAATTAAAGAACCCAACTATGAGGTTGGGATTGATCCCACGAGGAAAATTATTTAGACTTAACTTTAACCTATTATTACTTTTATTTAGTCAAGTCTTTCCCGAAAATAAGTAACAACCAGCAGTTCTCTAAGCAATAAATGCACTTAGCTATTTCTATATAAACAAGTGATATGTTTAAAGATTTGATTTTTATCAAGTAATGTGAGTAACTAGGGCTTAAGTTTTCCCCACAGGTTCGTAACACAATAATTCTAGCTATAACAATCCTTTCTAGTATCTTGCATGCAAAGTGGTAAGTTATGTATTCCTAATTCCTTGGTTTGACAGCTAGGAAATTTCACTCGGCACCTTGGTCCGAATATGTGTGTCTGATTTACTACACCTTACCTTACTTCATATTAAGCATCATAATCGATGTTTGGCGTAGTTGTTACTTCGCACTAGCCGACACTAGCATGTGACATAGTGTATACTAAATCTACATTGATATTTCTTTTATTATTATCTACCTCCTTGGTCCAGCACGTAGCAATAAGGTGAGTTCTAATGCGTGCACACGTTAAAAAGACTTCTAAATAAAAGTATTATCAAAACATGCAATACACTATTTGAGAATTGTTATTTAAGCTAGGTTTTACCTTGTTATTTACCCATGGTTCCCACAATCCTACTTATGGAGTTTATTTACTCATATTAATAATCACACAATTCATATTTATTAGATAAGAGTTCATTCACTTACTTTGATGAGATTGAAAAAAATCTAGAAAGTGACTTGAATTAATCGAAAACTTGTAACAATGATTTCGGAAAATAAAGTAATTTCCCAAAAATCCCTAAATTCAACACTTAGAACAATAAAACTCAATGATATCCAAGATTCCAACCCAAGAATGAGGGTTTTTCAAGTATTTATAATAATAGAGTCCTAACAAAAGAGGGAAATCTATTTAAGGAAAATCTGCCCAAAAACTGCATCTGAGTCGACGACCTAGATGAGGACCATCGAGGCCACGATGGATCGTCGTGGTCCTCTATTGGTCCATACTTAACTTCTTTTGCTGCTGCTTTCTTCACAAATATTCTATTACCATCGACGGACATGGATGATGGTCCATTTCATGAACAACCGTCCGTCGATGGCTTCTGTTCCTACATACGTAGAATCTTTTGAAGATGGGTACTAGTCTTATTTCTGTTAACATTGACGGATGTGCAGGATGGTCTGTCATGGCTCTGATGGTCCGTCGAGAGCCTCTGTATCCCTACACTTAGTCTGAATTCCCCAACTTTATTTAGCAGCCTTTCTCATCGTACGACGGTGGCCACCTATGGACCGTCGAGGTCACGACGGAATGTTTATTGCTCCATAGGTCGTCACTTTTGCATTTTCAGCACAATTCTCCCACGTTCTTCTTCTGGAGAGATGTCCTGCAAACATAGAGAAAACTACATTAAAACCAATACAAAAAGGCTGTAGACACACACAAAACTTATAGAAAAAACATTGAAAGTACCATGAAACAACAGTACATCAACATCCTCAACTTAAATTCCTTGTTTCTCCTCAAGCGACGCACTATAACTCACCACATAATCTTTGTAGAAGAGTATCCTTACTCTAGCTTTTTGCAATCATCTGACTATCAATCCCGATTATTTAAAAATTGATTTATGCATGCAATCACTATTAATATTGATAGTGTTGACAATATCATGACACGGACTCACCACACACCGACACCTATCAACTTTAATCTCTCACCAAGGTGCTAATTTTCCGGCATTGCAACTAGTGCCCTTGCTTCAAAAAAACATCCTCATTTTTCACACAATGATTTCAGTTTTAGTATAAAGATTATTTTTAAACCCTCGCACTCAGAACATCTTCACACCTCATTTATACTTATTGCCATATGCTTGCACATATTTTTACTACTTCAACTTCACCATAGTAGATTTTTAGGATTACGATAGGTCTTTTTTAGCTTGTAACTTAGTATCAGCATCAGGTAGGGTACATTTGGATGTATTTATTGTCTTATTTCCCTTATTGACATAACGACCTTTTGTCTTACCTTTTCATCATTTTATTCTGCCCTATTTCTTAATTTTCTTGTAGTCTTTCACCTTGCTATTCTCCTTTTTTTCTTGTTTTGTGTAAGTGACTCTTTTATTTTCATGCTTGTATTTTCACATTGTCAATTTCTTTTTATTTCATTTTTCTCTCAACGTTTCTTGAGTCACTTTTATTTTGTTCTTTCTGTCTCTTTGTTCTTCAAACCTCACTTTCTGGAGCATTCCTCATAATATCCACCCTCAACTCATGGCTTTGCCATGAGTCAAAGTACACAATACAAAAAGTTGGGTCAGGGACATGGCAAGGTTATTTTATTTATTAGCCACCCTCAAGGGACCAGGTCAAACACATTGTTCCCAATAAAGAGCAGTTGGGGTGAAAAAAAGGGTCTATTTTAATCTCAAATCAGTTTGATCAAGAAGGGATTAATTTCATTTGGTTTTCTGTTAATTAGACTAAATATTGGCTATATTGAAGAAGAGCCTATAATTATTTCCTAATTATCTTGTACGACTTACTTTTAGCAGGACTAGCCAGGCAAGTTCTATCTTAGTACAAATAGTGGACTATTCAAATTTTGCTCATACTCACTTGACATCTCATTACTCTACAAGTTTATCTGAAACCTAGTTTGAGTTTTGGATTTAGGGTCATGCAGTGGTGTATTTTTATGTCATGCTTAGCGCCACACATTTATCAGTTACTATGCCTAGTCATGCAACATTTTCTTTAAATCAGGATAATATTTTGCTTGGTCATCATGCTTTAGATTCCATTTCTATACTATGTACAAAAGACACCAACATGCCGGTTCAACAATAAAAATAACCAGTCTCTTGGGGAAAAAGAAGACAAACAAGAAAACCCCAAGACAGGATCATGAGTTGGGATACTCAGACTTTACCCTAGCACTCACTTTCCATTTACCCCATCACCAACAAAAAGACATGCAATATTCCCCAATGCATAAAAGTATATAAAATTGGGTGGTAGGTGAAGCAAACCTGAGGTGCAAAGCGCCGATGATCAGCAAGCTGGTGGGTCCGGTTTCCCGAAACCCACTCCCTCTGAAGTACGGATACCATCAGTAGTGTTCTCAACAATGATGACACCATCAATAGTGCTGCTCTCAACCTCTTAAACTCTGGAACTAGACGCCCCAGTAGCCAACTCTATAGCCCTCAAATGGCGGGCCTCCTCATCAATAAGCGAGGCTCTCCTCGCAGCCTCCTACTCATGGTGTTCCTTCTTTCAAGCCTGGGACTCATCCTCATCTCTAGTCGGGTACCTCTTTGCACACTCTCGTGGTGGAGGTGGTGGCACAATGGTAGTGGAGAACAAGGCAACCAACACTGTGTCCTCAGCGGCTCTACAGAAGGGGACTAAAAACTCTAGCACCCAATCCTCTAGTATAATACTTAAATCTGCTCTAAGACTCTCCACAAAAGCTTGAGAGCCGTCACATCTATTGTAGGGACTGGTCGAGCAAGAACCCGCATCTCAAAAACGTTCAAGCGCTAGTGGACCGCCATGACCTTCCGCTCAGTTTGTTGGTCCATCTTCCTCTCTAAGTGCTCACCTGCCTCAGCAATACACCTCTGCATCTAAGGCTAGATGTCGTGCAGAAGTGTGGCTATTTCGGCCTTAAGTTTCTGGACCATAGAAAGCGGGACCAGAGTAGTAGATGGAGTCGAGGGGGAGGAGCTTGAAGTGGTGCTAACACCCCGGATAGACTCGGCTGGAGTGGTGTCGGTAGGCTCAGATATAGCCGGGTTAGCCATTTGGGATTGCTCTACCGTTGACGTTATGTTCTTACCAAGCGGCTGCATCTCCGGACGGGGACCTTTATGGGGAGCCAACTCATTGGCCTCATCACGAATGAGGTCAATATCTACTGTGATAGACGGGGTCTTGAGCGCATTAATGTGCCACACGGGCACTCTTGCTAACTTGCACAAAGCAAAAACCATGCACTGGAAGGGGTAAGTAGTAGTGGCCTTGAAGGCCCTCTCATGCATCACCGCCTGCAGTAGCCATGCAATGTTCACCTTGAGCAATCATCATCGCCATCAGTACCGCACAATCCCAAGTGCCAATGTTGTTAGCTTCAATGGGGGAAAGGCAATGTTGGACTAGTAACCACAAAAACTATAATGTGAAGGTGAGGTTAGCCTTCTTGATACTTCCATTGGGATCCAACACCCAATCAGCAGCCTCTCCATCGACGAAAAGGTACTATGCAATCCACCGCTTGGTGGTCTGTCTCAACTCTACCTCACGCTGGAACCAGCCATCATTAATCAACTTTCATCGATAGTCGAACTCAGCGTTGATAGGTATCCCGGTGGCATCAACATCCATGTCATAGAGATACCTGCAGATGGCCGACAAGGAAATGTCAACCCTCTTGCCGTGGACTCGGACGTAATCCAAAGGAGCATGTTTGCCGAGGGTTGCCCGTATCTAGCAGAGACCGGAGAGTCGCCACATAGGAGGCGTAGAACTCTCGGACCATCTTCTCAGTGTAGAGGCCTACATCCCGAGCCGTCCACTCCGGATGATGCCTGGTTAATAATTCATCAATAGACAGCATGATGGGGAGACTCCAGTAAGAACCCTCCGCTCTTATGTAAGGGTCTGGGTCTTGAGCCCCTTGTCGTTTGCCAGCTTGGCATCAGTGTATATTAATATACCACCGGTTAGGTTGATCTGCAACTGGGGTGGGGACGCCAGTTTGGGGTGCTGGAGTAGAGTCAACACTATTAGGCTCATCAGACGAGGCAGACTGTATTGCGGTGGCGGGAGCAGAAGCCTTCATAGACGCGGAGACCACTTCTGAACTAGAAACTTCCTCAGAATGGAAAGAATCCTCGGATCCAAATGCTCCCTCAGACTGTGGAGCAGACCAAGAAGCTGTGCTGTTCAGTATGCACTCCTCTTCAGACTAGGAGGCACTGACTCCGCTAGGCATAACATTCGTGGGCGTGGCTCTGGTGGTGTGTGCAGCACGGGTGGGAGTGAGAGTGCCTGGTGGAACGTACTCTAGGTCACTCTCATTGTCTAAGCCTATGACAATCTGGACGGATGGGGCATCGGACTTGGAATGCCCTCGTGAAGATACACGGTCTTGTTTTGGTGCCATTAGTACCTACAAACAAAAGTAATTACCACCAGTACAAGCAATAGAAGAAAGAGACAAAGTAGAAACAGAAATGGAATGGCAGTGCATCATGGGGGTCCGTTGAATAATACTTAATGAAATTTTTGTATAACATTAGAAGCAAAGGTTCTAATAGTGGCAATGATTGTGCAGGACGGACCATCAAAGGCACGACGGTCTGTCACAAGGGTCCGTCGAGGGACACTTAGACTAACATTTGAAAACATCAGAAACAAAAGTTCTGACAGTGCCAATGGATGTGCAAGATAGACTGCCGAAGGCATGACGGTCCGTCATAGGGGTCCTTCGAGGGACACTTGGACTAAGAATGAGAAGTGAGGAGTGACGGACCCCCATGAAGTTCTGTCGAGGGCATGACATTCCATTGATGGGGTCTCGTACTATCGTTTAGGGAAAATATTTTTTTATTTTATTTTAGCCAAATTAGTTCCCCTAATTCACTAATGCAGAGTATCCTTAACAACCCAAGATTCCCAATCAACTACCCAATATCCCATCATACCTAGGGCAAGAACATTTTCAAGTTTAGCATTTAATTTTTGACAACATATCAATTCTAGGTCAGCAATAGAATCAGGAAACACATGCCATTTTTAACAACAAACCCCCATTCCTTTTCATAATCAGACTTCTACAGAAACTTAGGACTACGGGGATGAGTTCTAGCATGCAGTAAGGGTCCAAAATTGGAGACCCACACAGTAAGACAGTAAGTTTAATAAGAAAAAAAAACATAAAAAATTAACGATAGTTAATTCACGGATAAGAAAAACATACTTGATAACTGGATTAGAGGAAGAAGAAGTAAGACACTTGTAGTTGAACAACAACACAAACACCACGAACACCGATCTGCAATGGATTGAAGAAACAAGGATAATTGGGAGAGAAAGGGACTATGGGAATTTGGGGGAAAATGTGGGAAATCAGAAGATGGGGAGGGAATGGGAGTTAATGGTGATGAAGTGGGGAGAAATAGTAGGAAATGAGGAGAGAAACGGTTATGAGGGGCTATGTGAAGAGGTGGGACCTTTAAAAGTTTATAACTTTCAATATTCAGCTTGACGGGTCGGGTTGGGTCGGTAGGTAAAGACGCGATGATTCCTCGTCGATGGACCGTAACATGGTTTAAGGTCCGTCATGGGGGTCGTTCGAGGGTTCCCTAACTTGGAAAATATGAAAGACATAATTGGGAATGACGGATCACACAGACGCTCCGTCGATTGTTCCGTTGATGGGTGCAGCAGACTAATTTTCTGCAGATTTTTGGTGATTTCATAGTTGCACATTTAACACTCATTAAGCTAAATTTTTTGTGTTTTCAGCACACTTTTTAGACACGGACCCTAATCTATGCTCTATCCAACACTACTAACGAAAAAGAAAAGAGTAGTCGGATGGAACATTCAATCAATAAAAGCAAAAATAATGCAACTATGCCTAGAAAATCATGAAAAACCTATACTTGGCTAGATGATACATATTGGGTTGCCTCCCAATAAGCGCTTGGTTTAACGTCGCGGCACGACGGAGGACTCTTGATTACTCAGACATCATCAAGATGGTATGCCTCGACCAGTTCCTTCGCCGTTTCAGCATGCCCTAGATATATTTTAATTCGCTGTCCGTTCACCTTTAACCTCACACCCTTCTTGTTCTCCAACTAAACCGCACCATGAGGAAATAGTTGGGTGAATAAATAAAGACAAGTCCATTTAGAATTGAGTTTTCCCTAAAACAAACGCAACCTAGAATTGAACAAAAGAACCAATTACCTAACCAAAAAATCGCGCTTGTCATTCTTTTGGTCATGGTACTTCTTCGTGTTTTATTTGTAGAGGGATGAACTTTCATATACCTTCAAGAAAAACTCATCATGCCCAGTCAAGCCATTTAACAAGTGTTCCGCAGTCTCATTCCAATCCATTTTCAACTTCTTTATTGACCACATGCCCTTATGGTCTAATTGAATCGGTAAGTTACAATCCTTCCCATATACAGGTTGGTATGGGGACATACCTATGGGAGTCTTGTATTCTGTCCGGTAGGATCAAAGAGTATCACCAAGCCTCCTTGACCAATCCGTTCTACTAGCATTCACTATTTTTGACAAAATTTGCTTAATCTCCCTGTTTTACACCTCAAATTGCCCACTAGTTTGAGGATGGTAAGGAGTTGCCACATTATGGAGAACCCCATATTTTTCCAATAATCCTTGAAACAGCTTGTTGCAAAAGTGGGATCCCCCATCACTGATAATAGCCCTTGGGGTGCAAAATCTAGAAAATATATTCTTTTTGAAGAACACGGTGACACTCTTCCCTTCATTATTCGCAAATGCGATATCTTTCACCTATTTAGACACATAATCGTCCACCACAAGAATGTTATTCATGCATGATAACTCACTATGAGGTCCTATAAAGTCAATGCCCCACACATAAAACAACTCAATTATGAGAATGGGATTTAGAGGGAGCTCTTGCTTTCGCAAAATGCCACCATCTCTTTGGCATTAATCACATGCCTTGGAGAACTCATGAGCATCTTGGTTGATGGTTGGACAATTGTAGCCACATTTCAAGATCTTGTGAGCAGTCCGAATAACACTTTGATGCCCTCCTATAGGTGAAAAATGGCATACCTCCAAAACACTCAACATCTCAACTTCTGGCACACTAGTCGAATAAGACCATAAGCACAACTCCTATATAAGTATGGATCATCCCAAAGGATTGTTTTTACATTATGCATGAACTTTTTCCTTTGATCAAAAGAACAAGTCTGGTGGGACGATATCACTAGCCAGGTAATTCGCAAAATATGCGAACCATTGAATCAAGTCTTGGGAGGCAGCCAATACATGATCATCTGGAAAAGTATCATCAATCTCAGCATTTTCACCAAACTCTCTCATTGCTTCGTATTATAATCGGAACAAGTGATCAACAACTTGATTTTTGGTCCCTTTTCGTTCTTTTACCTCAAAGTCGAATTTTTGCAATAGTAATACCCAATGAGTCAACCTCAGTTTTGCATCTTTCATTGCCATCAAATATCTCAAAGTAGAAAGATCAGTATGCACTATAAATCTAGCGCCAAGCAAATAGGAGCGAAATTTCTTGAAAGCAAAGGATACAACAAGGAGTTCTTGTTCAGTAATTGTGTAATTTTTTTGGGCTTCATTAAGGGCTTTGCTAGAAAAGTAAAAGGAATAAAGGATTTTTTCCCTTCTTTGTGCCAATACCACACCTAGAGCAACCCCACTCGCATCACACATCACCTCAAAGACTTGTCCAATCCGTAGAAATGATGATACGTGCCGACACAAACTTTTCCTTCAATTCACCAAATGCCTTAAGACAAAAGTCATCAAAATGAAACTTACACTCTCTCTCAAGCAACTTGCACAAAGGACGTGAAATCTTTGAAAATTACTTGATAAACCTCTGGTAAAAGCCTGCTTGCCCAAGAAATTCGCTCGATCAACCTCTATACCCTTCTCTGAAATGCGATGGCCCAAAACAATACCTTCTTTCACCATGACGTGACATTTTTATCAATTTAGCACAAGGTTGGAATCTTCATACCTCTTAAGAACCTCGGAAAAATGACTCAAACACCTCTCAAAGAAGTCACCAGACACTGAAAAATCATCCATAAGCTCCTCATTTGGGTCCTCCACCATATCGGAGAATACAGACATCATAAATCACTGAACATGGTCGGTCAATTAAATAACCCAAATGGCATTCTCTTGAACGCGAAGGTCCCATAAGGATAAGTGATGGTGATTTTCTCATGATTTTATGGTGAAATAGAAATATGATTATAACTTAAATAGACATCAAGAAAACAGTACCATCTCTTTCGTGCAAGTCTATCCAATATCTGCTCCATGAAGGGCATAACAAAATGGTCCTTCTCGGTCCATGCATTTAATTTCTCGTAATCCATGCATACCTTCCATCCAATCACCGGCCTCATCGGGACAAGCTCATTTTTCTCATTGGGGACCACATTCATACCCTCTTTCTTAGGTACACACTTAATAGGGCATATACAACTACTATCGGCGATTGGATATATTACTCCAACATCCAACCACTTAAAGATTTCCTTCTTCACCACCTCTTGCATAGATAAATTTAAACGTCTCTGGTGCTCAATACTTAGCTTATGATTGGGCATGAGTTGGATTTTATGTGAACAAATCATGGGAGTGATCCCAATAATATCCGCAAAGTCCACCCGATAGATCTTTTCAACCTTTTAATACCTCAACCAAACTCTCAACTTAATGCACATTCAAATTTGATGCAATAATTAACAGCATTAATTAGGTGGTAGAGCCTTAATTTCTACTTTTGGATCCTCCTATATAGATGGTTTCATAGGTGGAGACTCGCGATGCTTCATATCTAACTCCAACTTCTTTGGTTTAAACCGATCATCACCTCGATAAAGTGACGCGACCAATGACCTATACTCTTCAACAAAATCACTATCAAAATTCATGATCAGTACTGCTAGTGCTTATACATATAGACGCTCTTCTATTTGTACCTTGGATAAATTTTCAACCATGTAAGACATGACAAATACCGATTGTATCTAACACTCTGCCTTATGGACCTACAAATGTTGAAAGTCAATACTTCGTTGTTCAACCAAAATATCATTTATCCTTTCTCCATATCAACCAAGGCTCTACCCGTAGCAAGGAATGACCTCCCAATAATAATAGGCACCTCAAAATCAACCTCACAATCTAGAATCACAAAATCGATCATAAATATGAATGACTCCACCTTTACTAACACATCGTGGAGTATCCCAATAGGACTCTTTACCGTTCCATCGGCCATCAATAGCTGCATCGCAGTGGGCTTTGGGTCTCCCGAACCCAAATTCTTCTAAATAGACAGAGTCATGAGATTTATGCTTGCCCAAGGTCACATAATTCTTTTGCTAGTGTAATAACCCAATTGAACATGGAATAATGAAGGTACTCAGATCTTCTTTATTTTGTACTAGAGACCTTGTAGCAATAGATCTACAATAATGCATTCTATCATCATCCTCAAAACTGGTTGATCTTATCCGAGTAACCATATCCTTCATGAACTTGGAATAACCAGACATTTTTTCAAGAGCTTCTATCAAAGGGACATTGATTGAAAGTTGTTTCAACATAGTAATAAAATGCAGGTATTTACCATCCTCGGTATTTTTCACTAACCTCTACGGAAATGGAGGTGGTGGTGTAGGCATGTGGGTCTCCTTTTAGGGTACCTCAACTTCTTTCACCGTTTTGTCTCCCAAATAACCACTAACCTCCACTACCTCATCATCACCTCTTATCACATTTTGCACATTAGACATCATTGGTGGGTAAATGGTTTGCTTACCATCTCGAGTTGTGATTTCCATTCAATGTCCATCATTTTTAGGATTTCGGACAGTGTCTCTAGAAAGAGTACCTGGTTGGCGTGGGTTCACAGTCGAAGACAATTGGTCCATTTGCAACTCAAGATGCTTGATCGATATTGCATGTGCATCAAATTTTTACCCAATACTCGCTATGTCACTCCTCTACTGTTTATTGTGCTCATCACTAGCATCAAAACTACTCATCATTTACTGCAACATATCCTCAACTCATGCCATACTACCTCCACCGTCCCTAGGAGCAACTTCACAATTTTGAGGTGTAACATAGTCCCCACTCCTATCATTTCTTTTACCATAGTTACCCCGGTTTAAGTTGTTATCACAGTTGTCATTCCTATCTCTACCATACTGACCCTCCAAGTTGTGATTACCATAGTTCTGACCTTCGCACCAATTTTCCTAATTGGAGCCTTGGGTATTTGGTCGGAAACCCCCCGACTGTTTATTTAGCGCATAAGGGTCCTCCTCATAGTAATATTCATCAGTTTGCGGTGGTGGTTTGGACAAGTAGTTCATTGTATTTACCTTTTCTTCACCCCGATGACATAGTTAACATCAACCTAAGACCAGTTCCCATTTGAGCCATATCCTCATGAATCTCATCTATGGCTGGATTGTGTATGGATTGCACCGCAAAAGTGTTTCTCTAGTACTAGACTTTCTAGTGCTCCAAGCTTTATTATTTTGGGATATTTTCTATAACTTCTCAGTGATATCATCATAAGGACAGTCCCCATAAGAACCACCCTCTATCGTATCCAGTTTTGCTTTATTATTATCATCTTGTCCCCGATAAAAGTATTCTTCAGTAACACATCATTGATACGGTGATTGGGGACACTTCACAAGAACGAGGTGAACCTATCCTAAGAATTACTAACAGATTCTCCCAGTAGTGCCACAAAGATGTTCACCCTATCTTTGTGGTTTAACTTCTTAGACATCGCTCAGTAATTTCCAAAAAACACATCCCTCAATTGATTCCAAGTGTAGATTGAGTTATAGGGGAGATCGTAAACCATATAGAGGCTTCTCTTGTTAGTGAGAGAGGAAACACTCTCAATCCAAATACGTCCATATTCAAATCCTACCTCCCTACAAAACTCTTAAACACCGATCTCACCTTGGCGATGTGAGCATGCGGATTCTTGGAAGGTAGCCCCAAAAAAAGATCTCTGGCGATGAGCATTTGCATCAGAATACTAGTTACAACAAAAGTATGGACGTGTGGAAGGGGAGGCAAGAAAAATGGGCCGTCAGAGTCAGTAATATAATCATATCCCATATAATACTCTTGAGGGCATGGAGCAGGAGGTTGACTATGTATTTTACCTTCCCCACGACTTTCAGGTAATAATTGATCAAGAGAATCAACCGGTGGGTGGAATTTCCAGGTTGTGATAATCTTTATGAATACCCAAATTTTGGTTCATTATGCGCAGTGTACGCTCCAGATCGGGGTCAGGTGAGAGTATGTGTTCTCCTCTGCTCCGCATACTTGGCATACGCGGAAGTTAGATCGACAAGAGATAAAGACAAAAAGAATAAGTAAAATTAGGAAAATCTTGACTAAATTTTTGTAATAAGCTTAAAGTTAATCTAAAAGCCACTTTCCCCGGCAGCGGCGCAAAAAATTTGATATGCTCAAATTTACTTCTCTAAAAAAAGTATAAGCGGTCACATCAGGTATAGAACCAAACTATGAGGTTTGGGTCAATCCCACCAGGAAAATAATTTAGATTCAAATATAACCTTTTATTACTTGTTTTAAGTCAAGTCCTTTCCGAAAACAAGTAACAAACAGGTATTTTTTAAAGCACTAAATGTACATAGCTATTTCTAAATAAACAAGTGACATGTTAAAAGATTTGATTTTTATCAGGTAATGAGAGTAACTAGGGCTTAAGTATT
The DNA here is from genome assembly GCF_036512215.1 of Solanum lycopersicum. Lineage (NCBI taxonomy): Eukaryota > Viridiplantae > Streptophyta > Magnoliopsida > Solanales > Solanaceae > Solanum > Solanum lycopersicum. The sequence continues at coordinate 17,995,313 of NC_090805.1, forward strand.
CCTCAAAGGTTCATAACAAAATAATTCTAACTATAACACTCCTTTCCTATTATCTTGCAGTAAAGTGGTAAGTTATGTGTCCCTAATTCCTTGGTGTGGTAACTATGAAATTTTACTTCGTACCTTGGTCCGACTAAGTGTGTATGCTTTACCAAACCTTACGTTTACCTCATATTAAGCATCATAACCGATGTTTGGCTTATTTGTTACTTCGCACAAACTTACACTATCCTATTAGATAGTGTATAGTAAATCTATGTTGAAAATTCTTTTCTTATTATCTACCTCCTTGATTCGGCAAGTAGAAACAAGGCGAGTTCTAACGCGTGCATTCGTTAAAAAGACATCTAAAAAAAAGAATTATCAATGCATGCAATACACTATTCGAGAATTGTTATTTTAGCTAGGTTTTACCTTGTTATTTATCCATGGTTCCCACAACCCTAAAATGGAGTTTAGTTACTCATATTAATAATTACACAATTTATATTAATTAGATAAGAATTCATACACTTACTTTGATGAGATTGAAGAGTATCTAGAAAGTTACTTTAATTAATCAAAAACTTGCAACAAACGATTCCACAAAATAAAGTAATTTCCCCAAAATCCAAAAATTCAACACTTAGAAAAATAAAACTCAAATATATCTAAGAGTCTAACCCAAAAAATGATTTTTTACAAGGGTTTATAATAATAGAGTCCTAACAAACGCGGGAAATCTATTTAAGGAAAATCTACCCAAAAACTGCGTCTAAGTCGATGACTTGGATGATGGACCATCGAGGACATGACGGACCGTCGTTGTTCTCTGTCGATCCATACTTAGCTTCTTTTTCAGATTCTTTCTTCACTAACTTTCTATTACCATTGACGAACATGGATGGTGGTCTGTTGCATGAACAACGGTCCGTCAATGGCTTCTATTCCTCCATACTTTGAATCTTTTGAAGATGAATACTAAGTCTACTTTCTGTTAACATTGACGGATGTGCAGGACAATCTGTCGAGAGCCTCTGTATGCCCACACGTAGTGAAAATTACCCAACTTCCTTTAGCCCCCTTTTTCGTTGTACGACGGTGGCCACTTACGGACCGTCCATGGCTCCCTAGGTCGTCACTTCTTCAATTTTCAGCACAATTCTCCCATATTATCCTGCTGAACAGATTTTCTGTAAAGAAAGAGAAAAGTACATTAAAACCAATACAAAAAGGCCTTAGACACACACTAAACTTAATGAAAAAGCATTGAAAGTATCGTGAAACCATGGTACATCAACTAGTGATTGGGAAATTGAACTATGCGTGATCTGGATGCTGAGAACCTAAACCTACATCACGAGAAGATGTAGCGCACCTATGTGTCAGTACTTGAAAGGTACTGAGCATGTAGGATAGAGTAAAGCTAAAATAAAGCATAAATGAACAAAGACAAAAGCAAGTATAATAATCTGAATATGATGAATTAAATTTCGTAGCTAACTGAATGCAATGACCAATTTATAACATGCTGAAATTGATACTAATTATAATGATAAATGGTCAGTGCAGAGAGTTTGACTGAACTGTGGGAGCTACTAATAACCGATAATAAAACCGCATGATCTAAATGTGGAGTCCAATGTATACACCCCGTCGAGAGGATCCAGTATACCCTGCCAAAGGTATAAAGGCATGCTGGCGATCACTAAACTTATTTCCCATAGAGTGGACATACAACCTACTTGGCTAGTACTTTTGGGACTAATTGGGTGCGCTGAACCCTAGTCAAACTCAGTATTATGCTACTCCCATGGATTTATATAGTTAATCGATTATGTTTGATTTTTTTGTAAACACAGGATAGCTCAAAACAAAACATGCAAACTGAGAATGCAACATTTAATTTGATAATGATGCATTAAAAATTGAGGCATGTATAACTGAATAACTGAAATATCTGACCTAGCATGTGTAATTTAAGGACAAAATAATTACAAATATAAGGTTCTGAAATTCATGCGATAATATGAGTAATAACATGATAATCTGATTTGGAACATCTATTTAATAAGTTCATGAAGTTATATGAGAGTTGTAGAAACACTAGGTTTAATCATGATATAGAATCAAGAATTTGACTGAAAACTAGGGACCTAATGGGTGAAAAGAACCAACTAGTTAAATCCCACATATCTGGTAATGAAATCCACGGAAAAATACATAGGTTTCAACTGGAACTACTAGGAACTTTTTGTTCTTGAACTAGGGTTCTTGAGCTTCTTCTCCTTTCTTGCTTCTAACTTTCTAACTTTTGATTTATGATTTTGACATAGGTAAGTTTTAATTATGTTTCTAGACTTAAACTGACTAAAAGCTGTGATTTAGGGTCAAAACGACGTATCTTACAGCTTAAAAAAGTGGGAAAATACTAAAAGACCCCTGGGTAAATTGCCGTCGTACCAATCAACGGCCAGGACACACGGTCAGTCGATTGATCCACGCCTCATCAGTTGGTCCGTCGGTTGGGCCTTTTCGATAGGACTTTACTAACGAGCATAACATTTTACTCGAAGGTCTGATTATAGCAAGGTTAGTGGCAATGGAAAGAGAATTCAATTATCTATCTCTAGATAGGTCATGGGACACCTAATTAATTTTTTTCTAAGTTTTATGACCAATTGAAGTTGACCCAATAGCATTTCCCCCTTAGCTGTCTACAAATTCCCACCTATGGTCAGACCTACGGACTATAGGTCCACTTACAAACTGTGATGGTCATCCATATCTCTTGTTAGAAACTGGGTGAAGGGAGTCTTGGTCGAAGGTCATGGACTACAAACTGTAGTCTGACCTATGGAACGTCAGTCAGTCCGTCAACCTAGACTTAACCAATTTTCCTGGGCTGAGATTTTGGGGAGTTTATGATCCGATCGCCAGTTATGTAGGATGGATCGTGGGTAAGGATACGGTCCATCGATGGTCTCTTCTGTTGCACGTGCAGATTTTCTGAAAAACTGATATTTGTGTCTGTTTTAGATGTGGGTTTTACAGTTCTTTAATAGAAGTTTAAGTTTACAAATATCTTGAGGTAGAATGTATTATTTATTGAGTTCTTTGAGGTAAGCATTTGGGTATACGACTTGGGTACATAGATCTAAAATGAATTAGATAAAATAAATCGTATGCAACAATTTATGGTAAAAAAAGAGATGAAAGTTTGTCAGACGTCACCTGGGGGAAGTCAAGAGAGGCATATCCCAACTACTCCAGAGGTCCTGGGGCGGGGCGCCTGCAGTGCGTCAAAATGGAGCCCCAGTCAAACAGGGCTGGCGTGGGATGAAAAATAATATAATGAGAAATGAATCCCTCATACTAGAAGCCAATTTCTATGATGTGTGAGATGAATATAATGGAACTTTATACTGAGCACCGATAGACTAGCTATGAGTCACTATTTCTTATTTTTGGAAGGAAGAGGATTGTGTAAATCTAATGAGATGAGACTGTCCGTTTAGACGGGTATGGGTCTCCTTATATCTCTTAGTCTTTGAACCTATGCTTCCAACAAAGGGTTCTAGCAAGGTTTGTTTCCCTATATACACTAGCATGTTTTGGTTTCAGTTTTGCCAGTGATTCCACCTCTTTTAGGAATGGGATATTGACACTGAAATTCACAAAGCTCACATGATCTATATCTCTATATCGGTTAATGTCAAAGTTTTGAAAGAAAGAATGAGGCTAACCTCATGTTATGCACACAATGAAATGAATGATACTAAAGGTGTTTGGACAGGACAATCAAGAGCTAAAATAGACTCAAGTAATGACTCTAGGTCATTCTTTGTCATTGAACATTGAACCCGATGGGAGTCCTAAACAACATCCTAGGTATACATATGTATAAAAATGAAGTACGTATGAATGAATGAATGAAGTAGACTCTGCGTTTACTAAAGAAGGCTCCCTAGTATAGGTCCCATATGTTGGGCCCTCATTTGGGAAGTCCTAATGTAAAGTCCGTTATTCTAAGGTTTCACGAAATATGAATGAAAGATATGTGATATATGTATGTGCTAAATAAAATGTGTTATGTGCAATATGAAGAGAATGATGATGCATGTTACACTCATGGCATGACTTTCTTAATCTAATTTGGCAAGTCCAACTGACTTGGCTTTCTATAGCTCATATCGTTAGGAGAGAACTCTTCTTAATAATGCATGTCCTTGGTGTGTAGTTGAATACACACATACTTAGTACAAATATGTACTAATTCCATTCAATCCTTAAATTTTAGGTGCATGTGCAGGTGGACGTTAGAGCTAACGAGACAACGTTGAAGATACCTAGACTTGGAGCATTCATCCGAACTTTGTAGGTCCTCATGCATTCGAGGATTATTATTTCTTATATTCTAACTTAGACGAAGTCATGAGCTAGTGGACGATGTTCCACTAGTGATTCTTCCTTACTTATTTTCAGACGTTGTATTGCTGCCATTTTGGCAACTTTATATTAATACAATTATGAACTATTTCCTTCATTTGAATATGTTATTATTAGATGGTTTTTGATAACTGATCTGATATAATGAAGTTCTTACTATGAAGTCTATGTATGCTTAAAATCAAACAAAAGTTCAAAATTTTCCGCTAAAATTATCCTATACGATATAATGATGTGTATGCTTGTCTGCGACATCCCAGAGGTCAAGGATGCAAGTTTCTTCTCAAATCTAGACCCAGGTCGTGACACATGTATCAAATAATCTTTCAAGAGACATAATACTTCAACATCAAGTAATGCACCTAATGACTACACGATAGTCTACTAGACAAACACATCATCAACTAGAAAGGCTCATGCTTTTACTCCACATAAGCAACATAAGTTATCTACAAATTCATAAAATTCACATAATCAAGTATTAACATTGAAATCCATAATACATAGAGCAATGCCGACGAGGCCACATTGTTTCATAATTTATAAAGTAATACTGATAAGGCCACATTACTAACAAGTATAGCACATTAGCACCACCACTATAAGTGGATCATGCCAAGCATCATAATCATCTAAGAACTATACTACACAATATAGAGAATGTTAGATCAACATAGCATGAATCTAACCTCACAACTTCAATCCATAGCAAATTCATCCAACATAATATAAAAAGGCCCTTACCAATGGCCATAGTTTACAATTCAACCCAATTGTCACATCAGAGAGCACACTCTAGAGGATATGGCACTGTCGGAGTGCAACCGTATTTCATGACCTCTTGGATGTCTTGTATAATCCCTTCCGTACTGTTTATCGCATATAAACATATTAAAACTAGTACGGAATTAAATCCTTTCACAAACATTCTATAATCTTTAAAATGTCTTTAATCCAATACTCATAGGAAATACTAAGACATATTTCATCAAATCTTAGACAAAAGAATACTTTGGGACACGACCCATGCTCAATAAAAATAATTACTATTGAGTCTATTACAATACTTCGATAAAGGAAATAATAGACATCTATGCCGTCGAGTCAAATGAGGACATTTTTCAACATGATTGAACGATCTTCTAATCAATCTTAGCTCTCCAAAATCACCTTCAGCTTTGAATCACATAATAGATAGATAAAAGCATGAAATAAGTACGACCACACGTACTAAGTATCGCATAATGCATAAAAATCATGAAACGGACATTTGTTGGAAATATGCATCTTTTGATTTAAATTTAATAAAATAATCATAACAACAACATTAAAAAACATAGAAACACATATGAAATCACTTAATCAACTTATGGAATTTTTAGGAACAACTTTCCAATGAACTACATCACTGTATAGTGAACATCTTTACTGTTACAGTGAAGTTTCTTAACTTCACTTTAGACACCTTCTAGAATGTAATCCCCTCACTAAAATCAACCCTGATACTCACTTAAGTAAGAAAAAGAGATACCACCCATACTACATGTCTAGGAAAAGCTAAATCATCCTTAAGACAACCTATAATGAGATCAACCCACACTTACAAGACACAAAACATATGAACATGAGATTCTTCCACTAAAGGTGATTTTAAGTCTCACTTGAGTGAGTTGTGAAGCGACTGCCATACAATACCTTACACACACATTTAAGAGATCCTATATACTACCTAAGATAGAATCGTTCTTACTTAATACAACATCATATAGATGATATGAATATCTCCTTCCAAAATTATCAAAAAACATACTTATGTAAAACAAGAATATAATGCCCATAATTGTCCTCTTCAAGATTACTAAATAATCCTTAAGACTACCTAAGGCTTACTTCATGTCCATATAAACAACCATCTCCCCTAACTAGAGACATTCATAAGACTTATATAGGTAAGATACAAAATTATCATTCCTATGATCCCTTCACACATTAACTAGACAAACCTTATATGCTCTACACATTTAACATACTTTATTCACTTACGTCATTACATAAATTAGTTCATTTAAGACTAATTCATCACATAAGCACATTCAGTAATGGTCTTGGACAATACCTAGGGACTCTCACTAACATCTTAAAAGCCTATTGTGCAATATCTAGATAGAGCCCTATACTACCACCTAAATATCATAGAATTTCTCTAATGCTATTACGTATCCTATATGATTTGAATAGGAAATAACTGACATAGACCATTATAGATAAACATGGAATCCAGAGTTCTAACCTACTCGAACGAGGACGTAGTCAAATGGTTAAGGAATATGAAGTACAACTACATTGTCCTCTAGTTCTTCACAAGTAGATCCACTTCCTATAACATAATCACTCAGTGCTATCATTTTTTCCCATAGAATTAATATAAAAGGATCACAATAAGATGTTTTATGTCAACATAATAACCCAGTCACATTCACCATACCAAGGAGGTCCAATAGGGATACCTTTCAATGGTGACTAAGATATCCCATCCTGACATTCCTAAGGATGTTATGATGTTGTTCTAGCTAATCAACCCTAAGTCTATCAAACTTTACATGAAGGATAACATTATAGCTATCGTGTGTTCAGCTAATCAACCCTAATCCGCCATCCTTTCATAAAGATACCATTACGACTCTCGATTTTAAAGCTCATAAGATAACCTTACCACTTGGTTTAAGGTTCCACATACATGACCTTCTTAATCATCATTTAAGGTCTCGGATATCATTCTCCTACACATGAAAAGGGTGTACTAAATTTACCTATTTGAGACATCTCGTATTTACATATCATTGTTAAATGTATCAGGTAAGGGACACAATGTCTACCAAAACAAGACACAACATACTTTAGTTTATCACATGTAGCATATTATTCTTTGAAGAAATATGGGATGACCTTTATAATCTTTATGTCATCCTATACATTACATTATCATCATCAATATACCCATAATAAACATATGCAATTAGGAATGATCATGCATCAAATCTAAGACAACACACATAAACACATAGTCATAGTCTAACATGATCACCTAACAACATCAATAAAACACATACATTGACTTAACGACATGTGATAGATATTCTCATACTTCATATAAATCAACAATGTAAATCCTCATAATACTTCAAGTGGTTTTCTACAAGGCCATGATCATTATAATATATAAAGTAACGCCGGCAAAGGCCATATCATTTTCAATTAGATCACATATCACCGCCACATCAGTGGACAAGACCAATCACAACATAATTCAAGTCTAATTAACATAAAAGTAAGAGACTAGGGTAGTGTACCACCAATTCATTCTCCTCACTTCAATCGATGACTAAATCATCCATATCAATATCATAAGGATTTTACCCATGGCCACGGACATCAATTTAATATATAAACTATAAACTCAATTAATCGAATTTAATTCAATATATATTTATAAATCTAATACTAATTAGACATCCATTGAATACAATTCTTACATCATTCAGTAGCCCATAGAAAACTACACTTGAATTCAAAAATATGAAGTCAATATCACTGAACCAATAAAGTAGTCAAAAACTAGTGTTATCAATTGCATGGGTTCAGAGGTTAATTGACTTAAATTCATAAAATTAACAACAATTCAATCAATATATGGATATATTTCAATTCAGAAACTCATCAGTTGATCAACCTTTGCAAATCACTTTGAAGATTGACTACTTGATAAATACAGTTTCAAGGAAGAAAAACCATAACTCAAAGATTTTAATCTACAAATTGATGAAGAATCACCACTCAAATTTAACATCCAAGCTCTTCCTTGAGTTTTGGCTCCAATGGATTTCTAGGGAATTTCTAAGGGAATTTGTGTTTTGATTTTGAAGAATGATTCTTCTGCGTGTTTTAGACTTATAAACGTATTTAAAATACCCAAAATATCCCGAAGTGACCTCCCTTTATCTTATTTGTACGTTCGGTGAATTTTCAAATTCACCCTTGCATCTCACAGTGAACATGCGAAATTGCAGGTCCATCCACGATTGGCCCATCGACGGATCGTCTCCCAAACAGTGGACCATGCTGCTTGTTCGTGGTTTGGGTTTGAGACTAATTCACTAATAAAAATATTCCCACCCATAAGTGTAGACCAATGTCCACCAAGTATGGGTCATCGACCATCCTACTGGCCGTCGATTGCCTCAAACGACTGCGGCTGGTCTTTGACAACTTTCGCAAAAAAATGGTTCCTTCCTCAAGGGTCCTTGGATGGTCCTTGGGGATGTTTTCATTGTTTTTCCAACGACAATAGTTTCGTATACGAGTTTAGAACCTCCCATATCAATTTTATCCACATGAACACGTAAGACTCAACGAAACATTCCAAGACACACAAGGTTGTTTTAAGGCAACATTTCAAACGTCATGGACGTTTGACCTCCAAAATTTATGAAACTTTAAATACTGACTCCTAATATAATTATAACCCATTTTAGGACGTTAAAACATCTAGACACAAGCGTTAGGTTTACTTAACCCTATGTCATTTCATAGGTGTTACAAAAACCCTAACTCTATTAGGGATTTCTAATTTTATAACATGGAAAATTTTGGATCTCAATGAATAAAAAGAACTGATAGATAAAAGATATCATACATAAAATCTAAATTCATAAATTAAATGGAGAAACTGAGGGTTTTCCTTTATATCTTCTTTAACTCTTTCTACTTTTTAAAGATCTAGATGGAGAAATTTTTTGAGAGGAAGAAATCTGCGATTTATTTTTGTTTAGGAAATAATGAATTGATTGGGTGAATTTCGGGGTTAAATATACTTATATAAGGGTCCTAGGCTTAGTTGAAACAACATGGATTTGATTTAATTTAAAGTAGAACACACCCTTAAGGCTTGTAACGACCCTAAAAATGAACAAGTGAAACACGAGCCTAAGATATGTTTTGTGTTGTCTTCTTGAGTTTGGTTTGTGTTTAGAGTGGTCCCGACAATTTTTTGAAGTATCTATAGGTTATACATCAATGTACGACTAATGAAGGTACCGTAAGGGTTCTTTTTGAGGACCCTATGCCTAAACTCACATACGTAGAGAAAAACCACCAAGCTGCCAAAATTTGATGAACTATTACACGACCTACGGCTTGTAGTCAAACTACAACCAGTTTACTTGGTCTGTAGTTTGAAGACCCTCTTGAACATACTATGAACCTAACTACGGTGGGCATAGTACGCCCCGTAGTCCGATCTACGGACTGTAGGTGGTGGTTCGTAAGTCACCCATGTCATATGTCTTTATCAAATGACATATTCAAGGGTTGTTTGGTAAAATCACCCTTTGCTTTATTAATTGCTGGGAAGTTTGTTTTATTTTTTTTTATCATTGTAATGTATCAAAACATTAAAACGGTATAATAGATTTCATTATTAACTTTTCCCTAACAAAAACATTTCCCTCCTAAAAAGTTCTGTATATAACTCCATCGAAAGTCAAGGTAAATTTTGATCTATGTATGTCGATTTTAAGGTGGTTCTTCTTCCAATTTCTTGGTGGATTAATCTAAAGGTTCGGAAGTACTTCATATAAGGTTATCTATATCCCTATATTAATTTTAAAAATAGATTTCATGTTTACAAAATTATGATAGAGTTGAATTTTCACTCAAACTTATGGAAAAGCCTCTTTGAATTCATTCATCGCAATGTCATAGAAATGTAGCGGAAAAATAAAAAAATTTCAAGCCATAAGATAACCCTACAACATAAAAATATTTACAAAATCATAAGTACATAGTTAAGACACTAAGTCTCGTCTTGCCATCTTAGACTCAACATAAATAAATTAGAATAGAATAGCATAGGCACACAACACTTAACAATATTAAAGAATAATATATAGTTAACAATATTAAAGAATAATCTATACTATTAAATGAACTTATATAACAGGTTGATATGAAGGTCCTTGAATCATAAGGGCACACTTGAACTTGGGAACGACTATCCAAGCTCTTCATTTTCGAAAAGATCTTCTAGTCATTACCAATTACATTTTGTGTAATTATATAAAGAAGTATGGTAATTAGTACATTAATGACTAAGTATAATAAAAATACAAAAATATTATTTAAATAGGACATTTAGCTAGAAATTATGCATCATATATTTAAGTAAAACTTCATGAACAATTGATATAATAATGATACTATAGTTCACATAAATTATATAGTTATATATACTATTCACACATGACATAAAGCAACATATCACATTAAGGCACATTCAATATCTTCATCATTAACATTCTTTAATTACAACTAATTTACCTAAAGCAACCCTTGAGTAATACTTAATATAATGCATGAATAATGTCCCATTCCATCATCCACACAAAAGTACTACCTTAACATTACAAAAGTTAACATTAATACAACCTTCATCATTTAAGGAAAACACATTCATAAAGACATAACATTTCATGAAATACATAATTTCACATAAGAACTAACATACTCCATAGACCAATTAAGACTCATTCACTTATCACATCATAGTCATAACTCATTTAGTCTTGTGCACATCTCAAGACGAAATGCAAGTCAATACTATCAATATCATCAGAATGAACCAATGTACAACATTTTATATTTAAAGATTTCATTTCATCAAAATAACAAGTATAGTCAATAACATGTATGCTAAAAAAGACCTTCATTATGTTGAAAATAAGACCGATTGTCACGATTTAGAAGAAGCCCTAGAAGAAACATGACGTACCCATAGACATCATTCATCGCATAGACATAGAAATTTGGCAGAAAATTCAAAAGTTGTCATAGAATAACATAATGCTGGAACATTACTTCATTTATTATATCATAGCCACGTAGTTTAAACAATAATTCTTGTATTGAAATCTTAGACTCAATATCAATAAAATATATTTGGGAGCCCTTAACAACACAAAAAAATATTCTATACTATTACATGAACTGAAATAACTCATGATATGAAGGTCCTTGAATCATAAGGACACACTTGATCTTGGCAATAGCTATCAAATCTCTTTATTATAGGAAAGATCTTCTAGTCATCACTAGCTACACTTTGTGTAAAAAGATGAAGACGAATAATATTAGTAAAAGAATGCACTAAGTATGATAAACATACAAAATAGGCTTTTAAAGAGGACATTTAGTTAGAAATCATGCATCATGTCTTTTTATAGAACTTCATGAACATAAATACAATGACGACAATATAGTTCACATGCATTATTTAGACATTGACAAAATTCACAACGACACATATAGCCATATGTCATATTTAAAACACATTTAACATCTTCATAGCATTACCTTTCTTTTACCTTACTTCTTAACCCAAAGAAACACTTAAATAATATCTTGTGCAATGCATGAATAGTTTCTCATTCTACCATTTACTCCAAAGTATCACCATAATTTCAGCAAGGTGAACATTCAGACAATCTTCATTAATTCAAGCATATATCTTCATAAAGGCATAACATACTTCATACACCTCATATAAGAACTCATTCTTTTGTCACATCATAGTCATATCCGATTTAGTATTTATACACACTTTAAGACAACATGTAAGTCAATACTACCATAATCACCATAATGGAAATTATGGTCACCATTACATATTTAAACTTAATTATATTAAAATATCATTATATCTAACTCATAATTCAAATCTAAGTCTACTAGTTAAATGTATAATAAATCCCCATAACCGTACTCATACCAAGTAATACTACAAGAAAATAAAAATAATTGCAACTTACTTCATACATCAACATGAAAAGTATAACCAACAACATGCATACTAAGTAAGAAATTCATCTTGTAGACAATAATACTAAAACATTGCATATTATTGTAAAAAGTATGTTAATATCATCATGTCATTCATAAGATACATATACACACATATATATAGAACTCGTTCCTAGAATTCCTTTCAAGAGCTACTTGTGTAATGTATAGGTAAAGTCCCATTACATCACCAACACTAAGCATTTTCCTTAGGTAGTCCTAGTTAGGGTTCATCATCTTTCTTCCATTGTTCATTTTACATTCGGGAAGCTCCACCTTAACCTACATTAGACCATATAAGTGAATAATGGATTTTGGTTTCATAAATACCCACACTGAAAAAAGGTGCTCTACTTGAGAAGGTAGAACCATATCTACTAGCTAGAACCTAAGGGGGCGCTTTGTAAAGGAACTAGGAGGTTGTTACTAGAAACCCTCTTCATGCAAATTTTATTTGAGTCTCCACCTCACGAGAACGTTGTTGTACCTATATTTTCTATGGAAGAAACATCACATTGGTAAACCTACCTCTATTTTTGGAAGGGACACCACATTTGTGAACCTACCATCCCTTTTGTAGGTGAAACCTTTCATTGTGAAGCTCACTAGGTGCTAAGATAAATTTTCCTTTTTGAAATTATATGTCACATAGAGTACAACAGAACATTAGGAAGTTATTTCACAAAATTCCAATTTCTAGCACAATACTAGTTTTAAAAAATATGCATCATTTATGAATTTTTTTGCAATTCATAGGCACACATCAATAATATTGTCTAGTTAAACCATCACTTCTCATGAGTGAGCATACACTAAACCTTCCCAATCACAGCTTCACTTGTTTTTTTTTGTGGGACTAGTCCTATCTCATTTAAAGAAAGCTCAATACCTACTTGTGCGACTAATATACCCTAACATCAAAGTGTTATTAAGAATGTTCATTAAACCATCTCATGAGAAACATTAAATTTATCAAAAATCCATTTTTCATGCAATATGAACCTTTCAAAACATTCATAACATAGGGTCATTTATAAAATGCATAATGTATGGAGAACATACAACTTATGATAATATTCATGAATCGAAGATATTAAGAAGCTAGTAGGAACTGTTGAGGTTCATGCTTCAGTAAGAATACAAGGAAAAGATAGAATATCAACAACCTTAATACTCAAACCATCCTCCACAAATTAGGGTAAACTCATCAAAGTGTAATTCATCTCATCCAAGAGAACTTGGACTTACCAATCCTTATAATCATGAACAACATTCCCTCTCTTAAGATTTATGTTTATACACCCTTCTGAACATCACCTCCTTCCACTATAACGAAGTAACCATTTCTTACTAAGTCTTCACTCACACACCACTAGGTGAGGATTTTAAAAGATCCTGAATTCGTATCTAAGTTACTCCACTTCACATCCATCACTCAAAGAGGTTAATATCATGGAGAAGTTATATGAAACTCCAAGTAGGATCATTGAGGGAATTCATAACCTTACCATCTATGAAAATTATCCCCCACTTAGGGTAAGCCTAATAAATATTTATTACATCATGCCCTTAAAAGTCAAGGTAAAGTAAACTCAAGACCAAACCTATATACTCCTTACATGAGAAGGTTTGAAATCATTTTAAATTTCCACTTCTAATCTCATATGAAAGAGTTTTCTAACCCAATCATCATAAGGTTATTCTCAAGTACCACTTATTGCTCTAAGTTTATCACCAAAAAAAACTTATAACAATCAAGTTAGGTCATACTACCTGACCACATCAGGCATGAACTACTCCATGACTATTAAGGGTAATTCCATATTTTATCACATTCTACTACCAAGTAAAAATAAGGTAAGTAGTTCAAGATTTAAGATACAAGGGTCATGAACATGGGTAGCTCATATATAGCCTTTAGAAAATTCTGTCTCCAACTTAGGACTATTGATGTCCCGTATGAAAACAAATCATAAAACACATGTTAGAACTCTTAAGATACACCACCACATTTATAGAGATTTAAGTTAACTATCCTCTTTAGGTGAAACCTTAGGGGAAATAAAGTATATTTGTCCATAGAGGCCTCCTTGTTTTCTTCCTACACTAGGGAAAGGTAACTTCTAGGCCATTTAAACCACACCATAACCTTATGTGCAACCTTCTAACCAACTATTCCGAGGTACAATCTAAGTACTTTCATTAAATGACCATAATTATTAATAAACTTAAAAGACAACTTACCTTTTTATACTAGGTAAACATCAATTATGTTCTTCTCTTTATAAGTTAAGGGCTTCATTCTACCCTCTAAGTTAACATTAGGGTGAAGCATAATCACAACTTATGGAAAAAAACCCATTGTTCCATTTTTTCCCAACAATTAGGATAAGTTTATAAGGGAACTAATAAACTAATCATATGGTTCCTCCCATTAACTAGCATATTTCACAATTATCTTAAAAGGTAATTGCACTACCTTCCCTTTTTAGGAGCAAGTCCATAAAAAAGACTCAAATCCACACAAGGAAATGTATGAAGCATTACTCATATAAAAAGGCAATATTTATCTTTCATCTTACCACATTTATCCAAAACCTTTAAAGCCTATATTAATACATCATACTATCATTATACATAACCATAAAGTAGCCTATCTTTCCAAAGAGAACACCATTCAACCATAAAAACTCTTAAAAAGCAAGATCCATATCATAACATAAAATTCTCAACATAACATCTCATTTCTCACAGATCAGATATGGCCATAAATGATATCACATCAAAATATAGAAAATTCACCTTCACATATACTTATCAAGTCATAAAACCGTAATATGAATCAAATCTCACCTTTTCTCTCTCAAGCCTTGGGACATCACCCCTTCCAAGAAATCACATCAAAAAGATCACTAGAGCAGGAAAAATAACAGAGATATTATATAGAGTTAAACACAAGAGTAGTGAAAAAAGTGAAACTTCTATCGTCATATAGACTCTCGCTAATATCTAAATCATGACTGACAATAATAAACAAGACTCTACTAGACGTGACATTGTGATAGTGTAGACCATAAACCACATTCTATAAAATGATGCTCTAATACCACATTTGTCTCAATCTGGTAGAACCCCTATAAGTGACATGGCATACTTAATATCTCAGAGGTATTATACAAGACGATAGACATCAGTCATCGCAACTGAACATCAATAGAATAGATTAAAGACACGACCCTTAAATCTATACTATTACATTCACTTAAGTAACATCATGACATGAATGTCCTTGAAAAATAACAACGTACATGAACGTAGGAATACTCTAAGCTCTTAATTCTAGGAAATATCTTGTATTCATCACCACCTAAACTTTGTGTAAAAGATGAATAAGAATATTATTTGTAAAAGAATGCACTAAGTGTGATAATCATGCAAATCATGCTTCTAAAGAGCTCGTTTAGTTAGAAATCATGCATCATGTCTTCTTATAAAACTTCATGAACATTGATACAATAAACACAATATAGTTAACATACAATATATAGACATGGATGCAATTAACATTAACACATAAAGATTATTTCACATTTAAGGCTAATTCAACATCTTCATAGCATTACCTCACTTTTACCTTACTTTTCACCCAAATAAACCTTTATTATTGACAGATTATGATTGTTTATGGGTTAATTATTGCACTTCTTAGTCTTTTACCTAGTTCTATATAAGAACTCACGATTTTACCCCTTTCCCCTAACCCTAGTATAGAATGTTATTATGTGATGTTACCAAGTTGATTGGTTGATGAATATTCTTAGATTGATGGCAAGAACTTTAAAGAGGCTTATGAAGGAAAATTTATTAGACATTTTGATCTTGAGTTCTTTACTTTAATGATGATGGCTTATACATCATAATGATATTCAATTTAAGAATAATAAGTAATTAGATTAAGAAGATCGTGGTATGATGAGTGCGATGAAATGTTTTGACTATGTGACTTTTGAGATCATGTTAAGGGTATGATGATACAAGGATGAATATGAATAACTTATGTTCCTTACTATGATATGACTAAGTCAAAGAATGATTACCTCTAATTGGCTAGATATGAACTTAGTTGATCCTACATTGTACTTTATTTAATATTGAATATGTGATATAGTGATGACGTTGTGTCTTAATTGGTAGACTTATGTCCCTCTATATGATACATGAAAGTATGTTAATGTTGAATCTTGACTTAGTAGGCTTAAAAACCTTTGTCATGGATATATATGAATGAATATTGAATGAAAATTTAGGATCGTTAGACCAAAGATGGTACCCTTTAAAGTACGACTAATATAAGAACTTAAACATGTAACAAAGGTCAATTTTTTTATAATTTCGATATGGAAAGAAGTTTATCATATCCTTAAGTTGAATGTTTTAATAGTATCCTTCCCGTGTGAATGATGGACTTAAGAATCGGTTGGTTGGAACGACAAGAAACCATCTCTAAAAAAGTCATAGACCTATCCTTATAAACCATTGAGTTGTAGACCTAGTGGACCCATCTTTGGTAACAGTATTATGAATTTGTAAGACGAAACTATTGATATTTTCATATATCTCTTTTTGATTGAATCTATGAAACATTGCAAGAACCAAGTGAATATGCTTGTGGTAGTGACACTACTTAAGTTAAGACAAGAATATGAAGAAACCCATGATCTTCCTGAAGCATGTGCCTGCATGGGATGTTTCCTAATTCTACCCTTGGCAAGTATAACACACTCCATCGGAGTAGGGTAGACTCAATATTCCATGCCTAGCTAGTACGGTCTATGTCTGTTAATGCATATTCTCGTCATGTGGAATACATTCTAGTGTTTGCAGGAGTTCTACAATATGTAGGTATTGGAATGGGATGCTATCTATACATATCAAAAGTAGGCTTTGAAGATGCTAGGATGATGGTTCCCTAGGTATTCAAAGAACGTTATGTGAAATTCCTCTAAATAGTTAATAGTATCTTAATTGAATTAATGAATGATTATGACCCAAGTTAATTTATATTTAATAAAATTATCCCACTCTATAGTAGATTTAAGGATTTTTTAGGTATGCTTGAAGAGGGTGTATGGGCGGTCTCTTAATGTCATACTTAGGTGAGTCTCAGATTAACATGTGGTTGAGAGTATATATCAATGAAAAGGGAATAATCTTACCTTAGGTAGTTTTAAGGATTTCTTAGTTTCACTTGACGAGGGTGTATGGGATGTCTCTTCTTGTCATACTTAAGTATGTGTTTAACAACCTTTGGGAGGAGTTTTTTTTTGATAATGTGGTTTACAATAATAGCATTAGTATAAGTGGATTACTTTAATATGTGATACATACCAAGTTTGACTTGAAAGTAATTCTTCTACTTAATTGATGAGGTTTATTTCAAAGGAGCATGAAAAGCATGTTTTAAGCAAATGTCCATTTTTGAATTATTTTATTGCATGTCACTTACTTACTGAATTTAATATACTTATTACGTATGTTGTTTTACTTCTAAAGGTGTAGGTGGCAATTGAAAGGAGTCTCATGGAAGCTTAGGAATATATTTCTCCTAAGGGAGTTTTTGTATGTCCTCACATAATTCTAGGACATTGCTATGTTTAGCTTTTTGATTTAAAAGACGTTGTAGTAGACTTTAGTATTATCTTTTATTGGTCTACGGGATGCGACGCAAGATATTCATGTGTCTAAGATGTCTACAAGAAGACTTAGCATTTCCTACGTTTTCTTTAAAGAGATTTTGAAATGTTGTGGTTAAGAGTTTTAATTCTGGACTACTTTTGATATATGCATGCGATGAATGATGTCTAAGAGCTTGTATAAGACCTGTAATAGGTCAATTACGCCATGCCACGACATGGAGATACCATTTTTTCTAATGTATACTCTCAGATAATGACATTTCCACTCATCCATGTTATAAGACTATAAAGGACCTTTTAGATGTTTAGTAAGATGAAATGAAAATTTAGGATCGGTAGACCTAAGATGGTACCCTTTAAAGTACGACTAATATAAGAACTTAAACATGTAACAAAGGTCAAATTTTTTATAATTTCGATATGGAAAGAAGATTATCATATCCTTAGGTTGAAAGTTGTAATAGTATCCTTCCTGTGTGAATGATGGACTTAAGGATCGGTTTGTTGGAACGGCAAGAAACCATCTCTAAGAAAGTCATAGACCTATCCTTATTAACCATTGAGTTGTAGACCTATTGGACCCATCTTTGGTAACAGTATTATGAATTTGTAAGATGAAACTATTCAAATTTTCATATGTCTCTTTTTGACTGAATCTATGGAACATGGCTAGAACCAAGTGAATATGCTTGTGGTAGTGACTCTACTTAAGTTAAGACAAGAATACGAAGAAACCCATGATCTTCCTGAAGCATGTGCCTGCATGGGATGTGGCCTAATTCTACCCTTGGCAAGTATAACACACTCCATCGGAGTAGGGTATACTCAAGATTCCATGCCTAGCTAGTACGGTCTATGTCTGTTAATGCATATTCTCGTCATGTGGAATACATTCTAGTGTTTGCAGGAGTTCTACAATATGTAGGTATTGGAATGGGACGCTATCTATACATATCAAAAGTAGGCTTTGAAGATGCTAGGATGATGGTTCCCCAGGTATTCAAAGACCGTTATGTGAAATTATTCTAAATAGTTAATAGTATCTTAATTGACTTAATGAATGATTATGACCTAAGTTAATTTATGTTTAATAAAATTATCCCACTCTATAGTAGATTTAAGGATTTTTTAGGTATGCATGAAGAGGGTGTATGGGAGGTCTCTTAATGTCATACTTAGGTGAGTCTCAGATTAACATGTGGTGGACAGTATTTATCAATGAAAAGGGAATAATCTTACCTTAGGTAGTTTTAAGGATTTCTTAGTTTCGCTTGACGAGGGTGTATGGGATGTCTCTTCTTGTCATACTTAAGTATGTGTTTAACAACCTTTGGGAGGAGTTTTTTTTATGATAATGTGGTTTACAATAATAGCATTAGTATAAGTGGATTACTTTAATATGTGATACACATCAAGTTTGACTTGAATGTAATTCTTCTACTTGATTGATGAGGTTTATTTCAAAGGAGCATGAAAAGCATGTTTTAAGCAAATGTTTATTTTAGTATGATTTTATTGCATGTCACTTACTTACTGCATTTAATATACTTATTACATATGTTGTTTTACTTCTAAAGGTGTAGGTGGCTATTGAGAGGAGTCTCATGGAAGCTTAGGAATATATTTCTCCTAAGGGAGTTTTTGTATGTCCTCACATAATTCTAGGACATTGCTATGTTTAGATTTTTGATTTAAAAGATGTTGTAGTAGACTTTAGTATTATCTTTTATTGGTCTACGGGATGCGACGCGAGATATTCATGTGTCTAAGTGGTCTACAAGAAGATTTAGCATTTCCTACGTTTTCTTTAATGAAATTTTGAAATGTTGTTGTTAAGAGTTTTAATTCTTGACTACTTTTCATATATGCATGCGATGAATGATGTCTAAGAGCTTGTATAAGACCTGTAATAGGTCAATTACACCATGCCACGACTTGAGGATACCATTTTTTCTAAGGTATACTCTCAGATAATGACATTTACACTCATCCATGTTATAAGACTACAAAAGACCTTTTAGATGTTGAGTAAGATGAAATGAAGGTTTTTTTGATAATACAAACCAATGGGTGAATTAGTATATGTATTCCACTTTGTAAGTGTGAGAGTCGTATGTGATTCCAAAAATAAAAATTGTTGAAGAATAGTTTTTGAATATGTAATCATCTTTGTTGTGAGGGAGTGTGAGTTTCTTTGTTTAGTTTGAACTTGTATTTTAATCAATTAATGTAATGTTGATCATTATTGATAATAGTGACTCAACAATTAGAATCTTTGAGTGCACAATAGATCCTTGCATGAGTAACTTTAGTCTTGTTCTGTGCATTCATGAGTAAGTATTACGTATCACTATTTGAGACATCTTTTTTGGATCGATGAACTTGAGTTTAACTTGAGGACAAAAAAGTTTATGTTTGGGGTTTTGATGAATTTGGGATATAGACTCATTTAGGGCTTTGTTTATATATATTTAGCGCCTTGAAATACTTAATTTTTCAAAAATAACTTAAGTGAAATCCTTGTATTCAGGAATATGGATGGAGGAATAAAAAAAGAACACTAAAAGGGAAAAAAGAACAAAATAGGACAAAGAAATCAAGATGGGAAAGCCTAAGGATCGCCAAAAGCACTCGGCGTGTCACTGAGTAGCTAATAAGCCCACCTAAAGTTGCAGTGTACCAAGCTTTGAAATAATGAATCATGTTAGTAATGAAAAAGAGAAGTCATTGGATCACAGAGTGACTTCACGGTGCAAAAATAGATCGCCCAAAGTAGCATACCTTGTGTATGTTGAAATCCAATGAAGAAGGACGACGGTAAAGACCAAAGGGCG